>NC_045638.1:13038841-13392591 GCF_009829145.1 Chiroxiphia lanceolata | reverse complement strand
GTTTGTGCGTTTCCAGATAAGCCAGCGTTTTGGCACTGTGCTCATAGGCACCTACGTTGTTTCTCACATACCCGGTGCAGATGCACACACAGAAATACAAAGGAATGTGAATATATTTTTACTTCTCACTCTGAAGAGCAGCCTATCAACGGAATAATCAGGGGGAGAGAGTTCGATAATACGACGTAGTTCAGTTGTCCAATCAGTAGGGAAAAAAAATCCAGAAGGCTTTCACTGAGCCACCTCTTAGGGAATCCAAAAAAAAAAAGTTCTTGATCCTAACGATCAGGTTATTCAGTGTCACTTTAATAAAAATTAAAAGAAATTGAAATAAATGGAAAACACACAGACAGGTATAGATAACCTCCAAATATTTCCATCCTTGCTTCCAACATCTGTATAACAGTATGGGGTAAATGGATTTCAGGTACCTTTTAATTTTATTTTTTTCCCTAATAATATAAAAATGTACCTAGGTAGCTAAACAAGGACTTGGACAGAGTGCTGAATTTGACAGGGACAGCTAGAAGTTCAGACTGTGTTTTGTGAAAGGAGGAATGAGGGGGCAGTTATGTTGCGGGTTGGAAGGGGGTTAACTGCATGATTGATGGTATGAGTCTGAAATATTTATCAGAGTCAGTGATTTATTAACTTCACAAAATGCAGTACCTGAATTTTAATTATATATGGTCAGAATCCTGTTTTATTTGTTTATATAATAATAATAATATTTTTATTTGTATGTTTGTTTTGATACTGCCTTTTGTGTGTTCTGCATGTGTATAAATATACCTCATTATGTATAGCCATGTATGCATTTTGCAGCAGTAGTTGTCTTAAAAGATTGCTTGCCACTGAAGTTGGATGTTATTAAAACAATGATGGGCTGATAATGGGCATAGAACTATTTCAGAACGTGATGACTACTGAAAGGCAATTTCAGTCAGTTTGTATAGCTTAGTTTTCAGAAGGCCTTAGGTGTATTATTGATTAAATTCTCATTTAGGAAGAAAGTAGGAGCTTTATATGCATCTCTAGGTTGGGTGGTGTGGTAACTCAAAGGTATTGACTGGCTGTGTGATACACGACGGTCACAGTTGTCTTTTACTCAGAGGAGCACGGTGTGATGCTGGTTGTCATTCTTACTCTGCTGTGTGGCAGCGTAAATAGTCCCCTTTCTAACCAACCTGGTGGGAAAAGTCAATATCCCATCAGCAAAGGAGGTAAACACATCAGGAGCTGTGTCCTCTCTCATCTTCCCCTGCTCTGTATTACTACAGTTTTTTAAATCTCTTCTCCCCAGTCATCAGATGCACTTGTGTCATTCAAATGCGTGGTGTGGCTGTGCCGCAGCCGCAGCCGCCTGCCTCTCCTCCCGGAGCTCCCGGCTCCCATTCTCTTATAATTGAAACTTAAAATTGGCCTCATTACTTCAACGAGGCCCCTCATATTTCTCCATTTTTTCAGTCCACCCTTTCCTGCTTGCCTCTATGAGGGTAATTGCATCTAAGAAATGTTTGAAGCATACTGTCAGAAAGGTTATTGCATATAATTGAAGTTTAGATTTAATGTTGAGGGGAGCTTTGCGTTCTGTTAGTGGGATGGCTGGAGCCCTGGAGCCTGAATTGGAGCTGTACAGGGGCCTGTATTTCACTTTGCTACTTTCAGCCCTGGTTTACTGTTTGCCTCCATGTTCTAATGATTAATGTGCCTTCCTGTTCTGTTCACACGTGCCAGCTGTTTGCAGTGATACATTTTACCTTGGTCCCTCCTGAGCTCCAGGAAGCTTTAAATTATTTTAGCCTAGTTTTGAGCTACAAGGATGATATTTTCCACAGTTCCGTGGTATAAAGAGCATGGTTTGGCTAACAAGTGAGCAGTGGCACTTACTATATCATTTATCCAGAAAATGCATAAACTAGTTAGAGCTGAAATTGTGGCAAAGTGGGATTGGTGTTTTTATGGACAAAGTTATGACAATTTTCAAGGTGTATTTCATTTAACCCTACATTTAAATATTTTCAGAATCATTAAATATGTTTATTCCATAGTGACTTTAGCCTGTTAATGAACAGATTCATGTAATCAAAGTTTTTATTGTACTGGTGGTGTAATTTAAGGGAAATTCAATTCTGCTAATAGTTATGTTCTGTGTAATGGTAAGAATGTGATATCTTACACTAGGCATCTTCCTCTTTTTGCTTACTGCCCAGAGCTGTCAATATAAAGACACAAAACTGAATATGACAGCACAATTTGACATACCTTTTTCACAAGGATGCATGGAAGGTTTTTACCAAAGTGCTTTTAATCAATATATTTAGTTACTCAGTCTGGCATTGTTAATTTAAATTTTAAGTTAATTTTTAAAGATTTGATATCCTCATGAAAAGACATTGAGTTCAGTGGAACTTTGTGAATAACATGGAAAACCTAAGCAGGTAGCAATTGCTCAGTAAGACCTTACTGTTTATATCATATCCAGAGTCTGCTGAGCTCATGTTAAAACATCTGAAGCTCTGCAGAAGTATTTGTAAATCCTCAGGGAGGAGAAATTCACAAACCCCAAAACTGTAACAGCTATTTCTGTTACCATGCCTCCCTTCCCTGCCATCTCCTTGTGTAGCAGTCCTTGACTTGGCTGCTGAGATGGTGTGTCTGATGGGACGCCTTCATCTCAGTCACATCACAGAAGTGAGTCATCACAAAAGTGAGTCATTTCATCCCTTGCACAGGTAGACTCAAAAAACCAGCATGTCCCTCTCCCCCAAGACTTTCTCTTATATAAACTCAGCTGTTTTAGAGACAACAGGTTTTTCATCTGAACTGCCGTATAGTGAAAGCTTGTTACGTGTTCAGAGTGCAAGGAAGGCAGTACAGATGTTGTGAAGGTGTCAAAAAGAAATGAGGCAGCAGCTTTTAGTCAAAGCTAATGAGCAACAGAAGGATTATGTTGGTTTCTCACAAGACACATGCTTACACTGCACCTAAATGGCTTGAAAGCTCGACCTTTAAGAACCTGTGCCATGCTCTCCTAGTTCTACTTGACCTGGAGTCCCTCCAGCCCAGCAGGTGGAAAGCTGCCTGGGAGGGCACCTTGTTTTGCAATATATCCACTATCCAGTGTGGCCTGTTCCAAGGAGTAACTGCAGGCACAGGCTCTCAGGTAGGAGCTGAACGTGAAGTTGGTTGGAAAGTAGGAGCACAACTGCACCACATCTGCATCCAGTTGGTATTGCTGTAAAGCAGAATAGTGGTGGAATACTTTGCTCTTTTAGTCTTTGTCCACAGTCTTTGTAAAGCAAAAGCTGGACAACCACCCAAATAAAATCCCTGGATTTTTTTGATGGCATAAAATTTAACAAAAAAAAATCGCAAATTTAACAGTTTGGGCCTCACTGCTGAAATATGTACAGACTCGTGCACATACATGACTTTGCACACACATAAAGGTACAGGTGGGTGGATGTCTTGTTCTCCGGACATCTCTTAATCAAGCATTTGGGAATTACTCTCTTCATTCATGGGTCAGGTGAACCTGACATCTCCTGGTTGCAATACCAGGCATCTTCTCTCTATTTTAGTGTAGGGTGGCATGGAATTCCCCTTGTTTGTTCTACTTCCTTTTTCTTTCCAATGCCTCTCTAGTGCTGAGCATCCCGATTCCCATCCTGCACACAAGGTGCATGTGAGAGAACACAAGACAGGTGATAAGTCTGTCCTAGGTTTTGCCAGTGCCAGTATTAGCAGCAGCAGCAGCAGGAGAGGTGAGAGAAGTGAAGCATGGTTTCTTTCACTTCTGAAGTCAACCTTCTCCCTACTTCAAACCCCTGGGAACTCTGCATAGTTCTCACTGAGTTAAGGCACCTGCTCATTTTAAATTGGGTCCTTTCAGAGCCAGCCCTGCTATGACTTATTTTCTCTACTGTGACTTAGTGAACCCCCATTTCACCCCAGTTAGATGTCAAAACTGGGCAAGTGGTTCTTCTTGCCAGCTCCTGGCAGGAGCTGCTGCACCCGTGCCAGTGGGGCTGAGGGAACTTCAGCCTTGGCTCCTTGTACAGGTTCACCATGGCCCCTCACCAGCTGGTGTGGCACTGCAGGGAAAGGCAGCAGAACTTGGGAGAGCTTGCTGTAAATGTCCTTTTTGCTAACTGTGATTCACAGTCCTAGTGAATGCAAAAATCCTTTCTGTGGTCGTTTAAACCTTCTCAGTTTTTTGTTGTTTTTTTTTTCCTCTTTGTTTTTTTAGAGTATGTGAAGAAGAAGCAGCTCAGGTGGGAAGTGTCTGAGGCCTACAAAAGACTGAAGAGCACTGTAGACAAATGCCTGTCCATGAGTGCCTACTCAGAAGTGAACCTCGGCAAACTCTTCTCCGTCACTATGGGAAGATCTGGGAGAGAGTCCAATAATGAAAGACAGTGATTGATTAAAAATGGAGGGAGGATAGTTCCTTGTTTATCAGAAATGATCTCTTCAGCAATACTCTATTTCAATATGCACAATGATGTTTTAATAATCTTGTCTCTTTGGAGGAGGAAAAAATGGAAGATGAAAACAAAGTACAATTCACGTGGACATTAAATATTTGAGGTGTTTTTATCTTCCTTTTTTTTTTAATTCATTTAGAAACCAGGGTTATTAAAATACAGAGTAGTTGATTTTTGCAATATATTTTGTTGTGTATTTAGACCTATGAGGGAAAAGGGGGTGGGGGAATTGCTGCTTTAATTGGATAATTCCCAGTGAGAGTTGCTGGAATGTAAGTGATCCTAGACTTTGCTCCAGGGTATTTAGTAGAGGTGCTCTCAGGAAGAGAGGTTAGTAGAGGTCTCAGTAGGAGCACTAATGTTTTGCCTTTTCACAGTTTATCTTCTTCCTGATCATAAACATACCAATTAAAAACAATACTAAACCTGAATGCCTTTAAATGTCCTATTACCTTCTGAACAGAGGTAGGGATGCTTTACTTTCGAATTCATTAAAGAACGACTGAAACCTGGAGGTGCTAAAAATAGGGACCATCTTTTTATTAGAAGTCTTTCCAAGAGTCTTTAAGCGTAGTATTTTGCCATGTTGAAAAACCCGTGTGGATGTAAAGACATGCAGATGTACAAAACCCGTTTAACACATACAGTGGATATAAATGTATTACATTTCTTTCTATGCAAAGCATTTGAAAGTAAGCAATTGATAGGGAAAAATATGTTTAGGATGGCATTGTAACCAAAAACGGGAATGGAAAGCTGTAAATCATTGTTACTGTTCTGTAATAATTACTGTGTTGGAGCTTTTACAGTTTTAAAAACAAATGGTATTTTTCATTTACTTTTGATAAAATGACAAGCAGATATGACAAGAAGAGCATAAATTTGGGTACATGCTTTTGTACACAAAATATTGTTTTACTCATGTTCACCGTTAAGCTTGCAATGTGATATATTAATGTAAGGTTATGATGTTTTGCATTTAAATCTTAAACAGTATAAAATGTAAAGTTTTCTTCACACTTAAAGGAGAAAAATAAAGTTTTCTAGTAAAAGAGAATTTGATTCTATGATCTGATGGCTGAAAATACTCCATGCTGGCTCCTATTGCTCCAGACTTTTCCTGGTCCTACAGGATTGCTTGTATGTCTGCTTTTAGGATGAACAGCCACTAACAAAGGGAGATTGAAGTAATAGCATCAGCCACGAATATGTTGGGCACCGAAGGGATACGTGTCTGTGTTAAGAGTGTTTTATGATACTCATTTGTCCCTGAGGTGGCATTGGAAGAGGCTGTGTGTCAGTGTGTGCAATGTCAGTTTGAATATGCTTAAATACACAGTTGTCTTCCAAGCAACTTTTGGGGCTAAATCCTTTCATTTTTTCTCACATTGAATCTCTGCTGTGGGAAATGGAACCTACTCAATCCCTGTTTTTGTGCAGGTGTTGTCCCACCCCTGGTGAGCTATCGTTCCTTCCCAGTGTGTTTAGTTGGGTTAATACTGTTAAACAGACTTTATTTGGAGACTTCTCTTGAAGAGAAGGTGTTGCTTCTGAGATGACATATGGAAGTTTCAGATCTTCAAAAGATCCCAGTTTCCTGTAATTTCACGCAGGGGTTTTTAGATTTTTCGTGTCCAACACAATTAGGATTATGAAGATATTACTGATAGTAACTGGGTAGAATGCCTTAGAAAAGCAAGAAGTGTGACCTTCTCTTCCAAACATTAGGTATACAAATAAAATGGATAGATATGGCATAACCTGACCCTGTGGCACTTGTATGTATCTGTATAATTACCGCTGAAGAGCCTGTTAATTTGCAAGTTTAGGGATGTTTAGATTAAATGAGAGTGTTGTGGAATGACTGTGTAAGGTGCAGCAGCACAGAGTGGCCCTGCAAGGGGCTGTTCCCCCCCACACTGAGGTGGAGGAGCAGTGAGTGGCATAGCCCTGGAGCCCCCCACCACCCCAGCCAGCCACAGTCTGGGGGGCAGGATATGGGAAGCAAGGGCTTTTACCCCGAATGGAGGCTTTTTTTGATTCCTCTCAGCAAAGCTGGTCAGATCGGAGCTGAAGTCTTGGCAAGGAGTAAACTGGATTTTTTCCCCCTCCCCTTCTCCCTCTCTAATCAGCTCTGGGCACCGTGCCTTGTCTTGGCCCCGCAGAAAGGCTGGGAAATGCAAAATCATCTTCATAGCATTTAATATTAAATGGAGCTGGAAAATGCTGTGCTGTAAATAATTTGGGAAAGACTGAAGTTCGGAGGTTTGTATTTTGAGACCCAAATCGCCTTCCCTTCCTTTCCCTTCTTGTGTCCCCTTCTCCCCGCCCACCCCCCCGCCCCTCACGCTTTTAACATTAAGGTTTGTGTTTATTTGTATTTATTTGCAGTTGGGGAAGAGGAGTGTTGATATATGGAGCCGGTGGCCAGGTTTTGCTGATGACATATGCGATATGAAAAACAATTCCCATCTGCAAACACGGTTGCTGCTGTGCCAAAATTCCTCTTTTCGCCGCCAAAGGCAGTTTTCTAAGGCCGAAGCAGAGCACATCTTCCCCTTCACATCCTTTCCCGTGTTCTGCAGAGCACCTTAAATGTGCCTTAATTGAATAGTTCTCCCGCACCCTCCTTATAGCAGTTTAATAGATTAACTCATCTGTGCCAGCTTCAAATTTCAGATTAAAATTCCTTCATCCCGAAGGCAGCATTATCAGGTTGTTGGAGGCTGTTTTCAAACCTTGGTTTTGAATAGCAGCGGCTCTGCATTAATTTAACCACTAAGCTAATAAGTAGGTTTCGTTTTGTTATGCTAAGCTTTATTGCTTTTCTTTTGATCAGAATGGTGTTGTTGAGCAAAGCAGCAGACAAGGCATTCTTTGATGAGGGAATTAGCGCTCTATTCTTCCTCTATTATTCATAGCACAGTGGAATATGTAAGTACCTGAGGGTGTCAAAGGAGAGCAGGCTCTATTGCAAAGTGTTCGCCTTGTTTCTCTCAATAGCTGACTATGAGATGATAAACCGCTTAATACACTGCACTAATTGGATGAGAGCAAAAAGAGATGGGAATTAAGGCACGGCGAAAGGAGAAAGTGCTACCAGCCTTCATTCACTCTTTCACCACTTTAACAGCACCAAAGGAGGCACAAGCTTTCTATAAGCAGACTAGGGGTTTTGTGCGGAGATAAAATGAACCTGTTAGTGGATTCAGGTAATACACTAATTATTGCACAGTATAAATACCACTACTGGTTTTATAACACGGAGGTAAACTTCTTTTGAGAAGGTTATAGGATTGCTTGGCAGCAGTATAGATCCTAATAAGGGACCAGAGTAATAACCCCCTGGATTAACAAAATTGCTGCTTGCAGAAGTATGATTCGGGCTTTTACGAAGATTTCAGCGGAATGAATAAAAATGACTGAATGACATTTCTTAATGCCTAATGGCTTGATAATGATTCCCTTTTCTTTAAGGCAGAAATGTATATTTCAGTCTGCACTGTTAATAACGTCCAGGGAACAAGCCTTATTTTTCCCATAAAATTTTTTCGCGCCTATGGTGGGTTTTAGAACTCAAAAATACGGCTGGGGGCGGGCGGGGTTGAGGGTGTGGGATGTGAAATGCCGTGGGTGGAAAGGGGGGGCTGCGGGTAAGGGTCGCGGCGGGCTCCCACGCGCGATGCTCGCTCCGGCGGCACTTCCCGGTCGGCGGCTTCCGGAGCCGGGATCGCCCCGCCGGGCCGGGCCGGGCCGAGCCCCCTCCGTTCGCCCAGCCCGGGGGGGGGAGCTCTTCTCCGACCCCGGCCCGCCGTTGTGGAGGGCTGCCGCGACTAGACCAAATCACCCCCAAAATTCCCCACACCCCGGCGCTCCGGTCCGGCCCCACACCCGCGGCCGTCGGGGATCAGGGCTTGGCCGGGCGGACCGGGAAGGGGCGCGGGGCGTGCGGCCGGGGCACTTCACGCATCTCAGCCCCTGCTCCGTGGAAGAGGCACACGAGAGCGCTGCATCCAAACAAGAAATTTAAAAACAAACAAACAAAAAACCCCAAACCAAACAAAAAAAAAAAAAAAAAGAAGAAGAAGAAAAAAAATAAGAGAAAAAAAAATAACACCCAAAGGGGCATAAAGAAAAAAGGAAGTTCATCTCGGGAAGAAAGGAGTGGCAGGCGCGTAGAAACTTTTTTGACCCCAAAGGTGTGGGAGAGACAAGCAAAGCGCTCCCCAAAATTCCCATCTTTCTCCCCCGCCCTCGGCTTTCAGCAGCGGCGGAGTCAGGGGCTGCCCCGTCCCCTCTCGGGAAGTTGCCGAGTGTGCGTGGGGCGGTTCCCCGCGCTGTGGGGTCGCTGGCACCGAGAGGCGACCCCAGCGCACTGCGGGGTGGGGCAGGGGGGACACGCCACGGTGTCCACGGCAGCGCGTGGGCAGTACAGCCGTGGGTGCCCCTCCGGATCCCGCGATCTGCAAATCCCCTGGCGAACGGGGCCGCCGGCACCTCGTTTCTACCCCGCCTAAGCTTTGGCCGTCGACCGCGACCGAGCGACCCTCGCCCACCCAAACCCCGTGGGGGGTCCCCGGCGGCGGGGTTGGCGGAGTGCAGCCCCCGGCCGGCTCGGCGGGGCTGAGCCCTGGGCGCCCCCGGCCCCGGTGGCCCTGCAGCCCCCGCAAGGACCGGGCTTTTTGCTTTTTCTTTTGTTCCTTTTTCTTTTTTTTTGTTAAACATATATTTTTGTTTATTTTTTTCTGAACGTGGCACTTCTCCACCGGATAGCAAGGAAAAGTGTTAACAATAACGACATTACACGAAAAAGTACTGTACCATCGCCTCTTGAGGGTTTCAGAAACCTCTACAGTTAATAAGTTAAATAAAGGGTTTGTACATAAATATTTGTCTAGGAACCCTATTATATCTACAACACAGTAAGAATCTACAGAATGACAAACTTTTACAACACTACACTGAGTGCAATTGTTTTATAACATTTCAAATATACAAAGCTCTGTTCTTTTTTATAACAATGGTATGTACAGAATCAATAATCACAGTTTAGTGACTTAAACAGTCCATATTCTAGCAGTGTATTTCCCTTTGGTTTGATATAAAAACCTTGGTTGGTGTAGTGATAAAGAATATAACAAGAAAAAGATATACCCTTTCTCTTAAGTGCACTGGTTATCTTACAGTATCAAATTTACTTTCAGTCTGCACTGGCAGCATCCTTGGTTAGCATATGCAGCTCGTTGCACCAACATGTAAAATAGTTTTCCAGCGCTTCTAACAGATCAACTGAACTTTCTAGGATGTTATTTTAAGAAGATGGGGACAGCTTTCCCCTCCACTTTGCTTCTCTATTTTTTTTCTCTTTCTTAATTACAATTCTATTTGTTTTTTCTTTTTTTTTTCTTGCCAGATAAACAGAAGGAAAAATATTTAGTGTATGAAACGCTAGTATATAGTAACTTTTATTAGGGCTTTTTTTTTTTTTTTTTTTTTTTTTTACTCCCCCCCCCCCTTAGTGTTCAGAGAGGAAATGGACACGTCGTACATTTAAGAAATGTACCAGCCAAGGAGTTACTTATTCAGGAGCTTGCAAGTGTCGGTTCACTCGTGTGATGCGAGAGGCGCTCGCTGTCTCCAAGTTCCTAAACCGAGAACCCACCACAGTCTCAGCTGCTGGTCCTCTTTTTTAAAAAATCGTTACTATTTTTTCCTCCCGTTTGGTCTTGATTCGTGCTGTCTGAGGTGACCTTTATTGATTCGCGTATTTACTCTCCTCTTTTCTCCCCCCCTCTCTCTTTTTTCCCCTCTCCCCCTCTAAAAAAAAAACCCAAAACCTAACCCGAACCCCGCGGACGGCGGCCATGCCTTAGCACACCTCTTTCCCCGTGCTGTTGCCGGGGAGGATGTTGAGCTGGGTGAGCTGGGCGGCGTGTTCCTTGGCCTTCAGCCGCAGGGCGGCGATGCTGGATGCCCGCCGGTCGGCGGCGGCGCTGGCCGGGTCCCCCAGCCCCGCCGAGCCCACCGCGCCCTCGGCGGCCGGCGCCGGCTGCCGCAGCAGGGCCGCGGCGCTGGAGGCGCTGCCCAGGGGGGACATGGTGGAAAAGAGCCTGCAAGGGAAGCACAGACGGGCCGTCACCGCCGAGCCGGGGACCGCATGGCCCCGCTCGCCTCCTCCCCGCCAGGCGGGGACGCGGCGGAGACAGAGACTCGCTGGGAATACCCGACGCCGGGGATGCAAAAGATAGTTTTGTGGGGGAAAATAAAAAAAATAAAAAAAAAAGAGGAAAAATCGCTGAGGCTGGTCCTCCCCGCCTTGTGTTCCCGGGGGGTACAGCCGGCAGGGAGGAGGATGCGAAGGGGGTTTCTCCCTAGGGAGAGATAAAAAAAAAAAATAAAAAAGGGAAACCCCTGGTGCTAGGAAGGCAGCGTTCCGTTAGCCGGGTCCTTCGCCCTCCGCCTGCCCCAGCGGCCCGCTCTGCGCCCCGACGGGGCGGCCGCGGCTCCGCGGCAGCTCTGCCGGCACTGCCCGGGGGTTCCCCGGCTTCGGCCACGGACGCTTCGCGTGGAGGAACGCGGAGCCCACGGGAGCTCGACCCGACAAGAACCCGTGGAAGCTGCTCGGCCCCGCTTACGCCCACAGCTAAAAATTCGCTCCCGACGGACACCCCCGGCCGGAGGCGCTTAGGGCGCCCGGGATGTCACAGCTTCTGTTCACCCCGAACGGCCGAACACCAGCAACTCTCGCCACCCCAGTAAAGCAGAGGCCACGCGTGCACCTTGGGCAACCCACGCAACAATTTAGTGTCTGCGTGGGAGCACCCGTTTCCGTGGGGCCTCTGCCGCGCCCCTGCCCCGCTGGACCGCCCGTGCTCCCGCCGCCGCCGCCGCCGCCGCCATGGCCGGGCCCGTCCGCCCCCACGGGGCACCCGCGGCCGCGAGGGGGGCGGGCGCGAGGGCCGCCCTCGCCCAATAGGAGGCCGAGACGGGAGCACGTGACCCGCGCGGCGCCCAATCGGCGCCGGATGCCGAGCGCTCCAAGTTCGAACGCCGGGGCGGCCGCGCGCGGCGGGTCCCGCGTGGGGCCGAGATCCCTCCGCGATAACCCCGCGGTCCGGCCCCGGAGCCGTCGCCACCCCCGCCCCGAGGGCCCCCCCGGTGCCGGGTCGCGCGTGGGCGGGCGGTACCTGCCGAAGGCGGGGCTGATGAAGGCAGGGTGGCGGAACACGGCCGCGCCCAGGAAGGTGCCGAGGCCGAGCGGGGTCCCGCCGGGGGGCAGCGCCGCGGAGCCGGGGGGCGGCGGCGGCAGGCTGGGAAAGGCGGCGGCCGCGGCGGCGGCGGCGGTCCAGGCGGAGTCTAGAGCTGGGTGATGAGGAGGGAAAGGACTAGCATCAAGGTATGGACTGAGGGGGTGAGTTGCTGACAGGGGACCAGGGAAAGGCAAACCTGGGGGGTGTGTCTGAGCCCCAGCCTTTTCCCTCTTCCGCCACTTAGCCCTACGGTTCTGGAACCATACCTGAAAGCCAAAAGAAAGACCGGTTTTAATACGCCTGCCCGCGCCCTCGGCGGGGCGAGCCGCGCAGGAGCCCCGCACCGGCCCGACGACGCCCGCTCCTCCGCAGCCCCCAAAGCGAGGGCACCCCAAAAAGGGGCCGGCCCGCGGGATACACGCGTGTCAGAGCCGCGCTGCAGCTCTGGGCGGTGCCGACCCACGCCGGAGCTCTCGGTGATCCCCCGGCCCTGCCCCGAGCCCTGGCTCCCGCAGGGGCGCAGCAGTTCCGCACCTCCACACTCGTTCGTGGCAGGTCGGCGGTGCGGGGCAGCTGTCGGCGCCGGGGGCGGCTCTCCCAGCACTGGAACAGCAGGAATACGATTTCCCAAGGGGACTATGCGGAAATTATTCCACACTCACACCCACACCGCTTTTTTTTTTTTTCTCTAAAGAGCATATTTGCAAATTATATCGTTTGGGAAGGGTACTTTTTTTTTCCCCCTTCAGATTTAAAGAGAGGGAAAAAATCGTGAATTTCACTGCCTCAAAAACTATTTCTTCGTTTCAGACGTCAACCAAAGTAGCAAATATAGCTTTCCAGGCTGCCCTTTTAGGATCTATTTTATGAAAGTTAGTTAGGGTGCCGCGGCACTGCCGTCCTTTCTCTCTTTTACCCCTCCCACAAAGCAACAATCGTGAACTAATACGGGCTTAAACCAGCAGAGAGGTAGAGGAAAAAATACCGCATTTCAAAGGAAAATAAAGTATTCCCTTAATAACCAAGTGTGCGATCATCACACACACCTAAAGAGAGAGAGACTTAGAGAGAGACAGACGTTTGTAAATCTTTTGGGGCAAGTGTGGACTGAGTTTTCCCCATTAGGCTGAGTTTTGTAAGCTCAGCGTGAGAACCCTTCTCTCCGGGAAGGGAGAAAGGCAACAGTGCTGTGGGTCTCTCCGTGCAGTTGTTCAGTGAGAGCTGATCTCCCCGCACTCCCATCTGGGTACCCACGAGGAAGAGGCATTGCGTTCGCAGGGAAGGCAACAGCCTGGCATGGAGGGAGCGTCTCTCCCTGCTAAAACTCAATTAGCAAGCTGTCCTCGCTACAATTCCCCCTTATTGAATTAATAAGTCTGAGTACGCCCAAAGGTAAACGAAGGGACTCTCATAATTCATATTCGCTTAATTACATCTTCTGCCATGAATAGAGGAGAGAGAAAGGGGGTGTCTTTCTTTTAAAAAAGTTATTTAACTTTCCCACGACTTGTTCCCCTGAGCTGAAAATACTGATTTGCTGTCACATCTCTGTTTGACAATGGAGAAATGTGTCAACAGAAAGGAGGGGACAAATCTCATCATTAGCCCCTCTAATGCAAGAAGCTGTTGTGTATTAAATGAGCCATATGGAATTTATTATGCTTTATCAGCGCCCGATTTTAACTGTAAAGTGATTTGCTCAGCTTCAAACCCAGAGACATCTGTTTTCTGTTGGCAATCAGGGCATCCCAATGTTTATCGTCTCTTTGGTTATGAGACCCGGGTTGGGAAATGCTCTCTGGTATGGGGCGGCAAACACCTTTAATAGCATTGCACTCACTCACTATTAGATCAATGCAGGCTTATTGCTATCAAAAATGGGAAATCAAATAGCATTAGCCAGCTCCTTGTGCAGCCGGAGAGGAAATCAAACAACATTTCGCCTTCAAATGGCCCTGTTTGTTCTAGCACTAAGTGGGCTTTTATGAAGCCCGATTGGAGATTTGATGGCAGCCAAATACCCGACTTGCGGCCGAGCGGGTCTCTAACAACCGAAGCCCCGTGGGGGCCCTGAGTTTTAATGACACGGGTTTTCGCCAGCCGATAGCTCGGCCCTGCAAGGGCCAGGGCTGCTCTCCTCCCTGGCACCGCCGAGGGACGCGCCCGTCCCGGTCCCGCCGCCGCCACTCACCTGCACTCGGGCTTCGGTCAGATCGAGCCTCATGGCCAGCTCCTCCCTGGGGGAGACACACACGCCGCCGTCAGCCCGGGGCACCCCGAGGCTTCCGCGCCCAAAATCCCGGTGCCCAGGGGAAGCAGAGCCAGGCCGCGGGCGGATACCGCCTGTCCTTGTTGCCACCGAGCTGGGCGTCACTCGGGACTCTCGGGTTTTGGAACCCCCTCCCCGCCGCTCCCCAAATTTGGCCGGTCCCCGCCGCAAGCCGCGGTGTAGGGGACGGACAGCAGCTGGGCAGCCCCATACTGCGATTCGCGTTGCCGCAATCAAGGCAAATCGGGAAACACTAAGGCGCTGGAAAATCGCTCATCAGCTCTGTGCCCGAGAGAGGAGCATTCCCAGCGTAACCAGGACACGGCCGCCCGCCGGGCGTGAAAAGCCCCGGAGAAAAAGCCAAAGCCGTAAAAGACACCAGCGAAAAAGCCAAAGCCGTAAAAAACACCAACGAAAAAAAGCGCGGTATGTTCCTACACAGCCCGGGCAGCCGCTCCCGAGGCCAGGGCCAGGCAGCGCCCCGACGTGAGACCCGCGGGCGATGCGCGGCTTCGAAGGCCGGGCAACAAAACGCCCCCGCGGACACTCCTGCCCCAACATCCCCCCTCTCCTTCCCGGGAAAAACAAACGAGAAGCCGGGAGGATCTCCGTGATCGAAAAGGGCAGCTCTGGGGACTCAGCCCCCCTCTGGCCTTAACGCGGGAGGGGGGAGCTGCAGTTTTAGGGCACCGCAGGGAGGGGGCTGGCGGCTCTGCCTCTCTTCCTGCCTGCACTTTCCGCAGAGGAGCCGGCGGCCAGACCCACCGCCACCGAGCTCCCATTCTCAACGGAAAAATGACCCCGAAAGTGCGGACAGAGTCGAGCCGGGCCCCGCGGGGCTCCTCGGAGGCGGCTCCGGGCAGCGAGAGGCCCCGACGTGCCAGGCCAGTATTTTTAGGCAGCGGCGCTTTGATCTGTGCCCCTGCCGGGGCTTCCCCGGGCCGGGCCAGGCTCCAGCCCACGAGGAGCGCGTAACCGATCCCGCCGGCGGCCGCGGCAAGAGGAGGTGTGGGCAGGGGGTAAAAATAGCCCCCGGCGGCGGCCTTCAGGCGGGCCTGCCCGGGCGCTGCCGGCTTGAGTCCCTCCGGAGCCCGGCAATGTTCCCTGTCTCCTCCCAGCCCGAGGGTGCCCGAGGCAGGATTCACCCTCGGGGTCGGTTTGGAGACAGGGGTGCAGCACACGCACTGCGGCCCCATCCCGTCCCCCCGGGGCTCGCCCTCTCCGCGCTCGGCCGAGGCTCCGGCGCCGGTACCTGGTGAAGACATCGGGGTAGTGGGTTTTCTGGAAGGCCCTCTCCAGCTCCTCCAGCTGGTAGCTAGTGAAGGTGGTGCGGTAGCGGCGCTGCTTCCTCTTGAGCAGCCCCTCCTCGGAGTCGCTGCCGGCCGAGAGGCAGACGCTCTCCTCGCCGTCTTTGCCCTCGCCGTCCTCGGGGTGCAGCAGCAGCTCCTCCTTGGGGGACAGATCCCCGCCCTCCGCCCCGGGGGCTGCGGCCGCGCCCCGGCGGGCATCCTTCAGCAGCCCCCCGCCGTCCTCGCCCAGCAGCTCCTCCTCCTCGTCGTCTTCCAGCTCCTCTTCCTCCTCGTCCTCCTCCTCTTCCAACATCTCTTCGTCCTCCTCCTCCTCTTCCTCCTCGGCGGCCGGCGCGGCAGGGCCCGGCCGCTCCTCGACGTGCGCAGCGGGGCTGCCCAGCTCGTCCCGGGCGGGCGGCGGCGCCACGAAGGGCGCGTTTTCGCGGTAGCTCTTGCTGCGGCTGATGCTGACCTGGGGCGCCTGGCTGATCTTCAGCGTGTCCCACGGGGCGGCGGCGGGCACGGGGCCGGCGCCCCCCTCCGGTCGCCCCTCGGGCCGGTCCCCCCGCGGCCCCGCCGCCCGCGGCGGCAGCAGCCGGCCCCCGCCCGGCCCGTAGAGTCGGCGCAGTTTGGGGGGAAGGTGCAGCTCGGCCGGCTCGAAAGGTGGGCTGCCCTTAGGGGACCCTGAGCCAGGAGAGTGGCGTAGGCGGCCGCAGCAGTCAGACGGAGCGGGCAGGTGTTGGGGAGAGAAGGGTGCGGAGGAAAGAGAGAAAGGAAGAGAGAGACACGGTCAGCAGGATCTGGGCGAAAAGCCCAGGGCGAGATCCCAGTCCCGCAGCCACCTTTCAGGCATCATTTTCCATCCCGTACGGTGGTAAGACACCCCCCCCAACCCGTTCCTCAGACCAGCCCCTGCTCCCGGCCTGAGAAGAAATTGCTCCCGGCCCAGCGCCCCGCTCAGAGGCGGGACAGGCTCCAGGGGCTCGGGCAGCCCCGGGCTTGCGCCGGTCCCTCTCCGACAGCGGCCAGCGCCGGACTCCATCCCGCACGGCGGGGCAGCACTGGCGGTCCAAGGTTCCTTCAATAGCTTTTTTTTGTTTTGTTCCCCCTCCTATCGTCTCCCCACACTCCCAAAGTCTGGCTTTGTTTTTAGAGGAAAGAATCCCGCCCGCCTGTGTACGCCGGGAAAAGCGGGAGCGAGGCCGCCCGCGGGAGCTGCCCAGCCGGGCTCCCCGCGGCCCCGGAGGGGGCTGCTACCAACTTCGGGCCGAGGGCGGCGGCTGCCGGCGCCCCGTGTTCACCGCCTGCTCCTGCCGGGCGCGGCCCCAGCTCGCTCGCCGAGACTCGGTACAGGTCTAAGGCGAACGAGCGACCACAAATCACAGCTCGCACCGATTTATTTTAAATTAAAAAATTAAATCTACATCGAAAGCAAGAGAAGCCTAAAGCGCCGGTATCCGATACCCCCCCAGAAGGACTGAATTCCGGGCACGGCTCCGGCCGCGCTCCCTGGCAGCACAGCAGCCGCCAACAAGCACAGTAACGGGATAACGGCGGCCGCAGCTCCGAGGCCGCGCCCGGCCGTGCGGTGCGGGCGGGGAGCGAGGCCGGGGCCGAGCCGTGGGCTGTGCGCGGAGGGGAGACACAGAGCCGGCCCTGCCCGACGCCAGGGAAAAGGGATGGGACGAGCGGAACGGGGCGGCGGGGCTTACCTTGCGCGGCCTTGTCGGTGTCGGGGCGAGCGGCGATGGCGGGCAGGGCGGGCGCGGTGCCGAGCAGCCGCACCTTGCAGGGGCTCCGCCGGCCCAGGATGCTGTCGATGCAGTAGGAGGACAGCAAAGTTGGCGATTTACTTTTGCACTCGGGGCGCTCGGCGCAGCTCTCCTCCGGGTAGGGGCCGCTCATGGCGGCGGCGGCGGCGGGGCCGAGCCGTGGGGCCGAGGCGGGAGCGGCGGCGCGGACGCCCCCGCGGCGCTGCCCGGTGCCGCCGGGACGCCCGTCACGGGGGGAGTGAGCGGCGGCCGCGGCGCTCTTGAGTCCCCTCGGCTCCACGTGCGGGCAGCCGCCCCCTGATTGGCTCCCGCCGGAGGCCGGGCGGCCGCCGACAGACGGCGCCCGGCAAAGCCCGGCTCGGAGCGCCCCGGATCGGCGCCCGCCCCGAGTCACCGCCCTGCCCCCCTGCCCCGCCCCGCCCCTCCCGCCGCGCCCCGCCCCCGCTCCGTGGGGGCGGCAGCCGGCGGGGACCCGCTCGGGGGAGCCGTCGGGGGCGGCCGGCATGGGCGGAGGCGCCTTCGTGGAACGCCTTGCCCTGTCCTCCCCCACCCCGCCCCGACGGCGTCCCGCTCCCCGCCCGCCCCTTCCCTCACCCCCGGCGATGCTCGAGCGGGATGGCGTGGGCGCCGCCGGGGAATCCGCGCCGCGTTTTCCCGCGGGCGGCTCTGCCGCTGGCCTGGCGCGGGGACGCGCAGGGGCGCGCACCCGCCGCGCTCGCAGCCGGCGTTTGAAATACCGGTGTCCGAGCTCGGGATTTCACTGTAACAAACCCCTGGGCAGCGCCTTCAGGTGCGAGGGCGCGGCGGGGTCTGGCGCAGCGAAATGCGGTAGCCGGGGAGAGCTTCCCTCGGGTAGGGCAGGGCGCGCAGCCTGGCGCGGTGCTGGCCGGCATCCCCCTCCCTGCCCTGACAGCTTCCGTCTTTCACCGCACACGCATCTCCCCTCCACCGGCGCTTTCAACGCCGTTTCTGGGCCGGAAGACTTCTGACGGGTTTTTTATGCTCTCTCCTTTTCCCTCCCTGTTGAGCGGTCACAAGTTCAGGCTCCCCGTTTGGGCAGTTTGGGCTCAGTTTTGATGGGCACGGTACAGCTTACTGAGCGTCCCCTGCTCACATATGCCCTCCTGGTCCCGGACTCCCGCAAGCACAAACATGTCGGAGAAACTGCTCCCGGTGACCACAAATAACCCGTCTGCTCGCTTGGGTCATTTCCAGCCCCCAGCGCCGGAGCGGAGACAACCCCATTTTCCCTGCTCGTGCCGCAATTCCCGTGCGGATCTGACTTCTCCTAATTGACCAGCGAGAATTAAGAGAAAAGATAAGCAAGTTCGTGTGTATGTCCGTGCCGGCGTGGGCACAACGCCGTCCTGGCTGTGTCCACGCCCGTGTGCGCACACGCACACGCTCCCAAGCTCCACAGACGCGTGTCCGTCCGTGCCGCGCGGGGACAAGCGTTACACTCGAGGTCGTCCCCTCTCTGTAAGCGGGCTCGCGCAGGGCTCCTGCCCCTCATTCCTCCCTCCTCGTTTCCTCCCTGACCCGCGGGCCAGGGCGATGCCCGCGGGAAGCTCCCCGACGTGCGCGGCCGGCGGGCCCCGCTTTGCCCGCGGGGGGGGCCCATAGCCTTGGCAGGCGCGCAAAGCTGCCGTTTGCTGTCGGTGCTCAGCTCCGGGAAGCTCTTGCCGTCCCCAGCAGGAGTGGCAATTAATCCATTAACTCAGTAACTAAAAAAGACCCACCCCAAAACCCAAACCAGCCAACAAACAAAAAAAAAGCTAAGAAGACCCGGGGTGCCCTTGGGGAGGCTCGGCTCAGCAGAGGAGCTGCTGCCTCTTGTGCTCGCCCTGCCTGTGCCGGGCGGCTCCGCCGGGGCTTCCCCGCCGAGGCTTCCCTGCTCGCCCGGGAGAAACTGCGCGGAGCCGCGGGCGCCTTCCCTTCCCTCCGCTTTGCCGGGTGCCGGCCAAGCCGGGGAGGGCGAACCGCGACACTGCGAGTGGGAGAGCAGGGACAGGCAGGGCTGTCGCGCCGCCTGTCCGAGAGGGGTCCCCGATCCCGCCGGGGCACGGGCGGTATCCGGAGGGCACGGGGGACCGTCGGCGCGGCAGCTGCGAGGGCTCCAGCAGCGCCGAGACTGCCGGCGGTGCGAGCCGGTGCTGCGTCGGGCGGGAGCTGGAGCCTGTCGGGGACGGGCGGAGCGCAGGGAGCCCTGCTGCGGCCTTCCAGCCGTCTGCATCTTGTTTCCACTCCCTCGGGGGGGCCTCGCCTGTCCCGCTTGCTTGAGCCCCGGCAGGCCCTGCCCGGGGGAGAGCGGGGCGGGCCTGCAATGCTCCCGCTCGCAGGCAAAGGTGCTTTGCGATGCGAGTTCTCCTCTGCCAAGTCACTTTGTTGTTTTATTTATTTTTTAAACAAACTTTTAGTCATCTGTGGTCTCTCCCTCGCCTTCTTTTCTTCCCTTCCCTCTGCAACCTGCTAATTTAACACTGGAGCGCGTTATTGCAGTGTTACGGGGAGAGAACGAGAGAGAGAAAACAACAATACTGCAATGATCCAAATGATACAGTAGAATTATAGCAATTATAGTTCTGCTCGGAGAAGAAAACCTTGCTGAGCTCAGCCAAACAAACTGATGCCTTGTACGGATAACAAGCCCGGGGACTGACAGCCGGTGCTGAGAGAGGCAGGTGGGCACAAACGGAAGTATTTGCCTCTTTTCACTCCAGCCAGCCTACATTAACACCCTCGGCTGCCGCTGCCAGAAAAATGTCCGCTCCGGCTCCGCGCACCCGGGGCCTCCGCGATGTGTTTCTCCCCAGGGACCGGCCTCTGCGGCCCTCCGCACCTACCCCCGCCCGGCTGCGCTCCGGCCCCGCCGGGGAGCGGGGCTGCGTGAGAGCCCGGGCGGACCGCCATCGGTGCTACCGCCCCTGCCGGAACCGGAGGGACCGGCCACTGCCCTCTCTGCAAACCGCCTGTTCCCAGGGCAGGAGCGGAGGCCGTGCGCCCCGGCGGGCACTGCCCCGAGACCCTCCAACCCGGCCTGGGATGCCCCTCGCCATGTCCCCTCTGAGGGGGTCAGCGGCGGCGGAGGCACCTCCCGCATCGCTTCGCTTCGGAGAGCGGGTCCAGGGCCGCATCTCCCCGCTCCGGCGGGCCGCGGGACAGGGCGGCCCGGGGCTGGCCCGGGGCCACCACCCGACGGCTGCTCGTGGCGACTCCCGCACCAGCGCACCCCCTTCTCCGGGACCGGCCCCGGCGGCCCCGCGACCCGTGTTTCCAGTGGTGTTTGAGCTTGTTATTGTTTTGCCCTATTCATCTTCCTTCCTCTTTACACAGAGCCCCGCCGTCCGGACCGCTCCCCCCCGCAGAAACCATCCTTGCGAGGAGACGTGGCTACAAAATGGCAGTTCGCTGTCAGGACTGGGGAAAGGTGTTTGATCTTAGGGCGGAGACAAGGCTAAGCTCAGTTTCAGACGCTGAGGTTGGAAATGTGCAGGATCGGATCGAGACTAGGTGAGAGATTGTTTTCACCTCGCAGCGTCTGCCTCGGCTGGAGAGGAGCTGCCCTTACTGCGGCGGCCACCGCGGGCACAATTTGTCACCCCCCGACTGAGCACACGGTAGCTTGAAGTCCGTGAGCAGTTTCTACCAATCCCGTGCCCGGTGCATCTTGTAACCCACGTTACAGCTGCTGAAGTCGGGGACCCCTCCGGTGGGTTCCCACTCCCTCCAGCCCTGCGCATGGGTGGAGCCGCAGCGGCGGACGCAGCCCATTCCCAGGCTTTAACACAAGCTGGACGGATTTTTTTTTTCTTTTTACTTTCTTTGCAATGGAAAAGAAAACGATAAAAACTACTTAAAATCCTAGTTTATCACTATCTACTATAGATATCACTATTTGATTTATCACAATCTACTTTATGCGGAAAAAAGGCTTGTGGAGAAGCTGTAGGGAGGTACAGAAACATTGTGTTTCCTCTGTCTGTCCTCTCGGCTTTCTCTGTACTTTCCTGCCTGTTCCCCGACGTGCTTGGCGCCCTGGCCCCATTCTCCTCCTGGCCCTGTGCTGGAGGAGCCACAGCTCCTGGGCAACGCAGGGTCAGCCGCAGAGAACGTCAGAGTCTGAAGCACCTCACACCCGGGCACGCAGGATAGTGAAACACAGATCTCTGTGTTCACATCAAGTCTTCTACAGATGTGATTTAGTCGCGTTCCGCCACCCCCCCACCCCCCCCCCCAGCATACCATCCCTCCTCCCAAAGTTCCAGGCTATGGTCCTGTGCACAAAAGCAGTAGGGCTGGGCATAGGGAAGGCGAGATGTCCATTCTCCCTTTGGTGCCAGGTAGTAAATGTCTGATACTGTTTAAATGTGATGAACTGGCACATGACCTCCCTCGCAAGCCTCATGGTGTTGTTTTCTTCATTCAAAATATATTTTTCACCTTTGTGGAGAATATTGTTCTGAAACCTCTTCTGGGCACAGACCTGACTTTGCACAGTTCAGCCCTGAGCTGTAGAGATGGGTGGAGGGCTGCCCTTGATTGCAACCACCAGAACTACCATAGAAGCAACCTTGCTTGATTATTCTGCGAGGGTCTTTTAAGTAGCTTAAAAAAATTGGCTAAAACCTGACAGTCATGAGGGATCACAGAACAGCTGCACATTCCCTGTAGTCATGATCGAACAGCTGGGGGGAAAACAGCATCTCTGTATGTCCCCTGGGGCTCTCTAAGTCACTGGTCACCTGAATACACCTCAGGGTTCAACGGTTTAACCACCTTCTCATTTCAGGTAAGATAACTATTATCCCATTACTGCAGGTTGACAATTAAATGTTGAATAAACTATACACGGCATTACTGGGGCACCGCACCAAAATCACTTTGCAGAGTGGTGTTGGACTTCAGCACATTTGAATTCACATCGAAGAGAGAAATCCATTTTGCAAGTGTTGCTTTTTTTGGACTGATATCACCATTTTCACCAGTTTTCAGCCTGTGCCCCTGGATGTGAGGCTGCAGCACCTGCCCATGGGGTGAATGGGGGTGCCCTCTGAGGCGAGGGGCTGCGAGGTTTCAGCTCAAGTCACAGTTAACTGCTAATTGCTTAGCCTGGCTCATACACAGCAGCCTACAGTGCTGCTCTTTTCTGCCTGTGAAAGCAGCCCCAGTTTTTGTTGCTCACTTTGGTTTCAGTGCTAGCTAGGGAGCAATTTCTGTAATAATTTGCATCTGGACAGAGGTTTGACATCAACAGTGATGGTGACTCCAGAATAATTATTCATATACTTCAGATACAGCCCATGCCTATGTGTAGGCAGACTCTGGGCCTCATTCCATAGACTTAATTTTTAAAAAGTATTTTCTCAATCCTTTTTTTTTCAGTTGTCATTATTTTTTTTTAATTGCTTGGTTTATTTTTCTGCCAACGTGGTTTTCACTACAGTCAGAGGATAGCAGTTAGCTTCAGGTGAATGTGTCTCATCTTTATTTCTCTTCTGCTGCTTTCCCACTTCTGGTAACTTAAAACTTCTCCTCTGGTCCATGCTCCAGAACCATACCCAGCTCACTTTTGGCCCTTTTTTGCATGGCCATGAGACAGAACAGGTCTGCAGTGATGTGTCTGAGAAATCCAGACGCCAACAATAACTGGTGGATTTAGTTACTGCATTTAACTTACTTATTCCTTGAGTCTTGTCACCAAACCAACACTCCTGAAAATTATTTGAAAAAAACAGAGCACGCCACAGACCTTGGTCCTCCTGGAGACCACGTTTCTTCCTCTCCTTTCTGCCTAAGATCTGGCTTTGGGAGATGGGTCTGGGCAGATGTGTATGTGCTTTGCTGGCATGTCATCTTCTCCAGGTTACTGAACTTACTGGTGCTTCTCAGCTCTTATTTGGGGTTTTTTTTGTTTGTTTTGGGCTTTTTTGCTCCTAAGTGCTCGACTTCATGAAATTCTGTCAGGGCTGGGAGTTTCCTGGCTGAAACTGGGATGCCATCAATACTGTCTCTCTCCATTTTGCCAGCTTCCTGTCCTGTCATGTTGTCATCTTGGACCATTAGAGTCCCTCAAAGGCCTTTTTTAGTCTTTTAGATTTTCCTGGGAGCCTCCTGACTTTCACATATTTTCCTCTCCGCCCCTTTCCCATGTATGTCCTTTTCCAAGGACCTCAGCCTCCCACACCTCTGCAAAATTTGGCTGTTCCTGTTGACTGCAGCAGTGTTTCTGCAAGGATGTGGCTTCCCTGGCCCTATGTGGCTTCATATCAAGACCAGTGCTTTTCTGGAAAATGTATTTTCACCTAATGTAAATTGTTTGGCTAAATATGAGAAGAACTGGGTGGAGCTCTGCATCCTACAGCCCTATGACTGCATCTTCCGGAGGGCTGAATGATGGAATGAGTTATGGTTCTTCTGACCCTAGAAAACCTACAGAGAAAATCCCAAGTAGCTTTATGAAAGCAAGCTTTGGAAACTCAGTGAAAGTATTAATGAATGAAGGTGCATTGGTCTAAAAAAATTAAACCGATGATCATAGGCTTATTTAACATTATATCTTCTGTGCTATTTTCTTTTGTATGTGCTGACTAGAACTGAGCAAAGGCTTCATAACAAATAATTTATTTGTCAAACATACTCTCTTCTTCTACTCGTGGAATATCCATGAGAGGGAGCATTGTTTTCTCAAATGTATTTGTTGTCTGAAATGCTCCAGTGGTTCCTTTAAATGAATGACAGAAGGGCTTGACTGCAAATGGTTTCCGTTGTTTAGCTGTACTTGGTCAAATAACCCCCTGGTATCAGCTGCATTACCCGCCTGTTGCGCCAGCAACACACCGGTTGTGCAAATAGGTGTGTGTGTGTTGGTGTGTGTGAATGTAACAGCTGGCCTCCCTCAGCTCGGCCGTGGGCAACCCTCAGTTCGGGTTTTCTGCAGGCGTTTGTACCGGTGAAATGCATTTCCTCAACTCACTGCAGAGGGGGTGTGAACACAGTTGAAGCAAAGCCATTAAAAATTCAAATGAGTGTTCGATTAGCAAAGGACAATGTTGCACCCTCTTTGAGCAGCTCCGGTGTGACCTTCATGAGGTGCCGTGTTCTATTTCAGTAAATGCAGCTGCACAGGGACAGAGCAGAAATCAGAATGATCTGCAGAAGGGCATGAGTTGGAGCTGGTCTGGCCTTTCATTGCTCAGGAGATGTTATCCATGAAATCAGGGTTGTTTAATCCAGAAGCATGGCTGAAATAGGGTAATAGAGGGAAGAGACAGCAAACTGCCTGTGAAGCTCTGTTGGACCATTCCACTCAACCAATCTAACCTTAAAACCATATTTATTATTACAATTTTCTACATCTTTTGGCACCATTGCATCTGACTGTCATTTAGGGGCACTACTATCTCATAAAGATTAAAAAAAAATGAATTAGGAAAAAGCTGCATTTTACAGAAAGGAATGGGCATTTTTCCTGGAACGGGCTGATGCTCATGGACACATGGAGAAAATTCTTCAATGGGTGTCTGTCAGTGGCTTCTCATAGCTTTTTTTGGGTTTGGCACCTTTCTATGGAGCATCCCTGCTATAAATCATGGCAGAATGCCGCTCAGATAGTTAAAGGATCTATTCTGATACACCATCCATGTTTATCTGTTTAATATTCTGCATCTTCTTTAATGTAACATTCAAAGTACTGTGTCATGCTCTGTAGGAAGAGGGATGTTTTATGGATATAAACTGTGTTGTGTAAGTGCTGAGGTGTGAATGAATTTGGTGTCTCCCAAGTGTGACACTGCTGAGAGCAACACAGAGATCTCCTAAACTGCACTGAGGACAATCCATTGATAACACTGCTCAGAGCAGCAAAGCTCACAGAAGAGAATAGATGGAAGAGTTTCTTACAAGGTACCCAAATCAGGCACAGATTAAACTTGTAAAGGAGATTTAAATAGGAAAACAAAAATGAGGAAAATCTGATGTTCTGAAAATAATTAAGAATGGAGATGTATTCTTAAAAGTGTCTGTGCTAATGCTAGTTATGCTCCTGAAGAACATGATAGCTGGGACCTTGGGTATGCATGGTGTAGAAAAGTATTAACAGTCTGGTAGGGAGCAGAGCACCTCCTTCCAAATGCAAAGGGTTTTTTTCTTAATGGAAAAAAATTCAATTTGATTGTAAATTGGCTCAGCAATTTCAACAGCTGCAATTTGTTGGACTGTTGATTTGAAGTTTTCCGTTAAAAAATAAAATTAAAAAAAAGAGTATATGTTTTAAGATTTACCCTTCATACATAATTCTTAGAAACTTCTGTAGACAGATATTTCCAGTCATGTGCATGGATTATAAAATCTTGAAATCACAGGGTAGAAGTTATTATTTGGAATCAATGCACTTTCTTGGGGTTTTTTTGCTTTTTATCAAATCTTGAAAAAGACTTGGCACTTACAGAGCTCAGCTATTGTTTCCATTCTTGAAAACTAAAAATAATATTGTGTAACCACAGAAAAACTAATTTTAAACAAAAGACGTTGGATTTAACTAAATTATTGTTCCTATGTTGTAACTCTTACTCATAACCTTTCATTCCTTGAGTCAGTGGGGTTTTCTTATAAATTAAAGCATGTTTGCATGGTGGGTTTTGTGTTGCAGCTCAGGCAATTGCAGTACAAATAGGTAAATGGTTGGGTTTTTAGGTGAGCCAGGGGCTACTTGAGAAACCTGGTTGCTTCCTTCAGCAGAGGGTATGCTATCATCTGTCTTGTATAGTGATGCTTGGGAAAATGTCAGTTTTCTTTCCTTTGAACCAGAGCTGGAAGGGATGGTTTGGCTTTATTCCCTTTCAGGTTTTGTTTTGTTTGTGTTCTAATATTATCAAAATGTCTGAAGGGTTCTGGATGCTCCTTGTGTTTCTAAAACTGACTGTGGCTTCTGATTTTTAAAACTTGCTATGTGTCAGAGGATTTTCTCTGGACCTGTCACTTGGAAGAACAGCAGCACATGTCCTCCTTCACTGAACGCAAAGGTGAGAATAGCTGGACACTTATTCCTATTTCTTATTCTGTAATAAGGGCCCACATTTTTTGGGGGGGTGGGGGCGGAGGGGAGACACGACAAGGCTGTACAAATTCAATGGCTAAAGGGAGTCTTCAAAACCTTCAAAAAAGGTGAATTCTGACCTGCAGGATGACAAACAGAAACCCTTTTTATTTTACCTACATTATATAGTAGGAAGATGGACTGAGGATCTGGGAACAGAACCAGACAGAAGGCATTTTGTAGGCTATTCCCTGTTTTTGCAGAGGAAAACAAAAGGAACAGCTGTCCATGGAGAAATATGAAGTGCTATGAAGAAGAAGAATATGAATACAGCAAAAGAAACTTAGGAACTTTCTCATTTACAGGCTGACAACTACAGTCTGGATCCAAAGGTAACCTTATTGAGTCATGTGTGAGGATTATCAGTCAGAGAAGTGAGGCCATATCAAACCCAGTAGGATTCAATGGAAACAGGGCTATGATTTGGTAGGAAAAAGCAAATCAGGTTTGTATTTGCATTCTGGTTAGAAAAAACCATGTTCAGCCACTGTGAGCTTTTTGACTAACCTAAAAGCTACGCAAAACAATATGCTTCATGACCTGGACTACCTTTAAGAAAGCCTAAATGATGTAGGATACCCACTCTTGTTTTCAACAGTGCTTTTAGGAAACCAAATCCATCTGGATGTCAGTAGAATTTGGTAGCTGTGTCACATTGACACAGAATGGATTTTGCTATAACTTCTGGGCATGTTTATTCTCCGTATTTTAGAATAAACTGGAGTTGATTCAGAAACTGCTGGGCCAGGAACATGGCCCCAGAGACTTGTCCTTGGCCATCCATTCTCTCTAGGGTCTCTTTGGAATAAAAGCATGTTGAGCATCTTTCAAAATACCAGTATCTTTGTAGGGGAGCTCAAATACAGTAAATATCATGGTAAATTCCAACTATATTTATCACAAAAAGCTGATCTCTCTAAGTTTCTATATAGATTTAAAGGTTCTTATGTATTTTATATCCTCTGAAATATGTTTTTCCCACCTGCTCTTTCAGACCAACAAATGCAAGTGGTCTTTTTGCATCACTAGTGGTGGTTTCACAGATAGAGACTCTCAGCTGTGCCACAAGGCCCTTAGTTATTCACAGCTTCCCAGTGAAAGCCTTGGGCTTGTGCTGGGGGAAGGACCGTGGGCTCTGACCCTGTGGCACCAACCAGGATTGAGTCAGAAGTCAGTGGCCTTGAGCTGCACAGGGGAAAAAAAAGTCACAGCCCTTTGCAAAATGTTTGGATGGAAATTATGCTAAAAAAAAAAGTGTGTTATCAGTACTTGGTAACCTTGCCAGATGCTCACTGCATATTCAAGGGACCATCATCTGGATGGGACAACCTTAGCAACTCTTCCTGAAGAGCCAGCTGGTCCATGAAGTATCCAAATATGCTGACAACACGTCTCCAAAAGCAGCATTTCTGTTCGAGGACGGTGCATTGCACCAGAAGGGCACAAAACGCAGCAGAGACGACACACACTTCTCACATCACTGTCACCACTGCACATCAGCACAGCCCCGTGTCACAGCTCGGAGGGAGCTCCAGGGTGGCATTCAATTTAAGCTTCACATCTATTGGCTTTCTTCTCAGCCCCTTGTGAGCATCATTTGCTTCAGATACCAGATCTACTAATGATTTTTTTTTCCCTCCCCCTTACTCACACTTTAATTGCAGGGTATATGTAATACCCTTAGGAATAGCTATTGCCACCTGTATTATTATTTATGCTGTGAAAACGAAGCTTGTGGCAATATATTTATTAACACGGTGCCTTGGAATCGCATGAGT
The DNA here is from genome assembly GCF_009829145.1 of Chiroxiphia lanceolata. Classification (NCBI taxonomy): domain Eukaryota; kingdom Metazoa; phylum Chordata; class Aves; order Passeriformes; family Pipridae; genus Chiroxiphia; species Chiroxiphia lanceolata. The sequence continues at coordinate 13,364,649 of NC_045638.1, read as the reverse complement.
TAACAGCTTAATCCTGTGATTGTAAACACTTTTCCTGACATGTTCAAGCACCATCCATGTTTTTTAACTTAGCATCGAGAAACTGGGAGCATGAACCAGTCTTAATTTTTAGAGAAAATCTGTTCTTTACCACAAAAAAATCACATAATAATAAAGTGATTTATCCATCTAATAGCACCTGCCTTACAAAGCATTAATGCCTTTTGCAAAAGAAAGAGTTAAACAAAACATTTATGCAGTATAAACTTTGCTCCTTAGCATTAAAATGCACTTTATTCATACTGTAGATTTCTCTCCCAGCCACGGCTATTGTTTGTCAGTAACAGCTAGCTTTTGTGAAGTTAATAAATGTGCATAATAAGGACATAAAGGTATGGAGAAGTAATACTGTAATCCTTTTGTTTGGATAATCAGTCTAATGTATGCAAATTAAACCTTATTAGTACTAGGGTTTTGTGTCTGCTTATCAAAATGTGCCATTTTCATGAAAATTGGAAGTCCATTATATAAAGTTATTATTAACAATCATTTAGGAATTATATACGGTATGCAAATTAAAGTTGATTACAACTAATTAAGGGCTTTCTTTGTTATTTGACCTTGTCTGCTTTTTATGTAAATATGTTTCTTTTGGTCTGGCATATTTTTAGACTCAGAAAAGTATATTAAGACAAGTTACATTATGTATTTTTAATATATTTTTGTATCGCATAGAAACCCCCTTGCTATTGTTCAAGAGCCTGGTTTCACGTTGGGCTGTTCCGAGTGACGATATGTAGACATGTGTGCCTTGCAGATTTAGGATGGCTCTGTGAGATGGACCAGGAGTGGAATTGTAGTGACACTCTTCCAAGGCCCTCCAATGGTTTAAGGAATAATGATCCACACACACATTAAAAAAAAAAAAAAAATCCCCTGTGAAATCTAAACAGCCTTCATGCCAGAGTAGCCTTTGTTCCACTAGTTATTGAATTGGATAAGCCTTAGTTTAGTGGCTCCAGACACAGCTAAGTAATAAATGATTGGTCCCTACTTGCAAGGTACATTGCAGAACTTAATGGCTTGCTCGCATCCCCATGACCACTGATCTCAGGATAAAAGACTTTTAACACAGACAACACAGTGAGCTGAGGAACAGCAGCCTCCGTGAAGATTTGTGTACCTGTCAAAATCTGAGAAGGTTCAGCACTAAGTGAAATGAAAAAAATCTCCTGAAGAAAACTTGGGTGAGTTGAATAATATTTCTATTAAAAACAACAGCAGCATGTAATGCAATTTTTATGTGTTTTATACATAAAGAATAAACCTGCCATGTAAGCCAGTCAGCAGTGTGAAGATGGGAGATGGCATACTTCTTGGTGTGTCAGAAAGAGATGTGTAATCAATACCTTCACACCTTCAGTCTTCCAGTCAGACTAAAACATGCAAGAGCAAGAAAGAATAGGAAAGAAAAGATTGAGACATAAAGAGCATAAGGTAGAAATATCTTAGAAATATGTCTAAAACTTCTCATCACATATTCTTTGCATCTAATATATGGGGATCTAAGGACAGATAAAGCATAAATCTCCTCTTTGGTACAAAAAGTGGGCGCAAGGGGGGCATTAATGCCAGGAAAAAAACCTCTGCATAGGCGAGGTTATGTATTTAAGCATGAAACTGGGGATATGCTTCTAAACCTAGTATTTTTTCTTTCCACATCCTTGGTATCTTGCATTTCATGTCAGGCAGTCATGGAGCCTCCTAGTCTGTACATTTGGGGCTCACAAGATCTGTCCCCTCTTGCCTATGGGAAGGTGTCCCACCACCATACCTCCACAGGCAACACTGGTGCCTGGCTAAGCAGACGGTGACCTCCTTAGAGCTTAGAGATGGGTGGTGAGGGTGTTCAGATCCAACTGGAAAAGGCAGGCATGCTGGGGTCAGACTGGAGGATGAAGTATGCATTGCATCCTGAAAAGGGATGGTGAGGGTCTAGTGTAGGTGTGTCTGTGCTCCCTCCTCCTTTCTCTTTAGAGCTGCCTGTGTCACAGAAATGCTAACTATTCACTGGTGAAGGCCAATACAGGAAGCTCTTACTTTGTCCCTTGAAAAAGCAGAGCCTCCTGGCCAGGTGTCCAAATCCCTGGGAACCCAGTCAGCTTCAAAGGCCAGGTCTTGAATATCTGCTGCAAACCGCTGGATGGGGAGTTACAAACTGCCGATTACTGGCATGACTTATTCAGCAACTCTTTGAGAAGGTATTTGAACAATTGGAGAAGTTGGTGATTTGTTCGCTCACAGTGGGACCATGAGGTGCAATTCAGCCAGTGACTTATTATGACGAATTGTCTAGGGCTATAGTGGGGACATTTTGCTCAGTGCCCTGCTGCTGGCAGGAGCTAAAAAATGGAAAATCAGAACAGGCAAAATACATCCCTGCTGCATGGGGCAATGTCCGACCTCAGTCACCCTTCTGGCAGCTGGCAAAGGTGTGCTGAAGGCAGGGATGGAACAGCTGTAGAAGCAGCAAAGTGCGACCTGTGCAAGTGGGCTCACTGAGGGGACAAGCAGCTGGGCTGCACCTCACCTCGCTGGGGCAGAGTGCCAGTCTGCTCCCCTGGGAGGGAGGTGACCAAGGGCTCAGCAATACTACTGCTTAATGGGTGGCACCAAGAAGATGTGACAAAAAGGAAGTGTTTATTTCAAACATCTTCTGGTGAAGAAAAAAATCTAACATAATTTCTCCTCTTCCATCTAATAAACAGTGAGTGTTTTCACTTCAGGGTTGGGAACTCAAGGCTCTCAAAAGGTGGAAAGCAAAGCTAAAAAGGAGTCTTGAATGATTTTCTCTAACAGAAGGGATGAAACCCTGATGCCATCAAAGGATTTCCCTCAGGGAGATGAAAGTCATTGTCGTATTTTTAAAATAGTTGCAATTTTCTGTCTCTAAATAGCACAGGCTACAAAATGTATTGCAAGGGGAATATAAAAATAGTTAAAGTCTTCAAATCTTTTAATTCAATGAGAATGTAATATGTAATTAAAATTAATTATCTCATAATCGAACTGTAGACACTGATTATTGCATCATTTTCGTAAGAGACATGCATCTTGACTTGCATAATTTCTGGTATCATTGCGGAGTTAGCTCAGAAAAGAATCTGGGTCCAAAAAATTTTTCATTCCTTTGCACTCAGAGTGGATCAGTTGTGGTTGGATGTGGCTTTTCCTCCACAGAGTACTCTGAGCACCTCTTCATGGCAGACCCTCTACCCTTGCCCATGGTGTGCAATTCACTCACTCCTCCCTGACACCTCCCAGTCAGTTCTGATGCCTCATTTTTTTCACTCCCATTTGCCATCATCTTAGAATCATAGAATCATTTAGGTTGGAAAAGCCCCTTAAGATCATTGAGTTCAACCATTAAGCAAACACTGCCAGGTCCACCACTAAACCATGTCCCTGTCACTGCATCTACAGGTCTTTTAAATACCTCCAGGGATGGTGACACAACCACTTCCCTGGGAAGCCTATTCCAGTGCTTGACAACCCTTTCTATGGAGACGTTTTCCCTAATATCCAATCTAAACCTCCTCTGGTGCAACTTGAGGCCATTTCCTCTTATCTTGTTGCTTACTACTTTGGAGAAGAGACCGACCCCCACTTCACTACGACCTCCTTTCAGGTAGTTGTGGAGGGCAATAAGGTCCCCCCAAACCTCCTTTTCTCCAGGCTAAACACCCCCAGCTCCCTCAGCCGTTCATCAGATTTGTGCTCCAGACCCTTTCCCAGCTCTGTTGCCCTTCTCTGGACACACTCCAGCACCTCAATGTTCTTGTCATGAGGGGCTCAAAAGTGAACACAAGATTTGAGGTGTGGCCTCACTAGTGCCGAGTACAGGGCACCAGTGCCATCGTCTTCTCTCCAGCTCCTACTGGTCCATACCTACACTAGACCCTCACCATCCCTTTTCAGGATGCAATGCATATTTCATCTCCCAGTCTGACCCCATCATTGCCATCGCCTTCTGCGAGTGGAAAGGGATCTTTCCTTCTTCCCTCCTGAACTTTTATTTGGAGGGGAGAAGAGATTTGATCCATTATAAATACTTACGTCACGGGAAGACACAGAGTTGTCTGAGAGAGCCGAGAGAGAGCCAGCAGCAGAGAGAGAGAACTAAGCTCAAACAGAGACAGAGTTGGGGTAAGAAACTGAACCAAAAACCCCAAACTCCTTTTGTGACCTTTCCTAAGTGGAAAGGATGGACTCCTACTGGTCCCCAGAAGTGTCTTCAGGTTACTTATCCCTACGTGGGGGGATTTACAGAATCACACTGACTTCGCCTGTCTCATTTTATTTCTGTCTTCTACATATCATCTCTCGTTCTTCTGACATGAGTTCCTAACATGAGGCATTCATGTTTTCACCTTTTTGTTAAATATAATGTCATGTGGTAGCTACATACATTTCTTTGGTGTCATAATTTAATAGGGCTAAATATCGAGCAGGGTTTGGTTCTACTGCTGGTTTAGCAGTATGGACTTGTGGTGGGACTCAGTGGTCTAAGGCATTGAGGTGGATCTGGCTGTACCTTCACCCTGTGGTGAATTCTCTAAAGGGGACCAAAAGAATTTTAAACTCCAGACTCCATTATAATGTTCAAGTATACTAAGTAACTCAAAGAAATAGAGAAACATAAAATTAATGGGAAAAAGAGACTAGAAATAAAATAGCTTTGTAAACCAATCTCCCATTTTCCACAATATCCTTGTAGTTGAGAACTTGCTTTCAGGCCTAGTTTCAGTCACCTCAGTGGCTTCATGGGTTGCAGCAACCTTTTCAGAGCTCCCTTAGGGCTCTGACTCCTGTGGCATTTTTATCTCCCCTGCTGGGTCCTGGCTGCTGTACATATACATATATTTTTTGTAAGATCTTTGAAAGCACCGCTATAGTACCTTTAAATAGAATCCCACTGGGCCCTGGAGAACTGAGAAAAGAGTTTGGAAATGCCTTGTCCTGGTTATGCCCTGTTGATACCCTGCCTTCACAACACAACCCCAAGCTTCATCCTGAACTGTTTGTCCTGTTCATGTGCCATGCAGGTTCCCTAAGGGTATTTAGGTTGGTTGGTTGGTTTGGTGGTTTTGTTTGTTTGGGTTTTTTGTTTGTTTTGGTTTTGGTTTTGGGTTTTTTTGGTAGGATTGAGAAGTGTGGTTCCCATCTCCTTCTGGACATTCCTGTCCCTCTTGCTAGAATTTCCTCCACTGTGCTTTGGGCAGATGCTCATAAACACATTCCCTCACCTTCTCATCTCTTTAAGTTTGCATTTCCTTTTAAAATGATTCACTTGTCATTTAGAAGAAAAATCATGTTTGGATTTGCAGGATGGTGCTTGAATAAGCCAAGCCTGCTTGGTCACAAGTAGCTTCTAGCTGTTTTCAGCAAAGTCTGTTTTCTATAAACGCTGCACACGTGAGCTGTAGGTAAGACACCTCTATCTGTTTGGATGTAGATCAGTCCATTCAGGTTTTTCTTTTGCCTGTGATGCACGGTGTGGTCTCTGATTTCAATGACATAATTTTAATAGCCTAGATTTCATTTCCATAAAGGTACCCAGGAACATCTGAATTTTACTCTTAACACACTGAGGTGGGGAATTTGTGACTTCTCCAGTTTCTCAGACTCTGTTAATGACTGCATCCCACACTGGTCGGAGTCTCAGTATGGCTGTCAGTCTGGAAGGATGCTTTTTCACCCTTTTCAAACATCCTTCTTCTTCACACCTCACTTTCAGAATATGTCTACTGAAAATGTCCTTTTTAATTGGTTTTTTTTTTTTTTTTGCCGCTGTATCTTGTTCCGTGCATTTTTTTAAATGATCTCCACTTGCTGGGATTTCTTTGGCCTCTGCTGACCACTGGGAGTCGTGTGGAGAAGGACAGTACATAACTGCTCTGCCTTGTTTCCCTCTTACAGGGGGCAGGAGCTCCCTCCTTCCCATCGCTGCAGGGCTTGTGTGCTTCTTTCCTCTGTGCAGGATCTACATTTGCCATTCACTGCTGCACTGGATCAACATCTGGGGAAGCCTTGCTAGGTGCAGCAGGAATCTTTTAATAATGACATATCAAGTTTAAAAAAAAGCTGAGAAGTGGATTTGCACATTGTTCATCCTGATAAGTATAACTATGAAATTGCTTTATAACTTTGGACACAGTTGGAGCTTTATAATAGGTTGTCAGTGAAGTAGCACCTGTGATCCTAATGCCTGCATCTATTTTCCTGATTTTAGCTATAAATTTCATTTTGCAATGCTAGTGAGGATAGCTCTGGGTCTGTGGTGGGGGGTGAGGGTTTAATTCTCTCTGCCTTTCTCCCTTCCACCACAGCCTTAGGTTTCTCCAGGCCATCTCAGTTGTACAAAACACTCTGATTTTTGCTTTCATATGGATGAGGGTTTCAAATTCATCCACATTTTCTAACTGCATTTACACTAGCATACCTGTGTCCCTGTTAGACGTAGAAATAATTTTGTAGTTCAACTTTTTCGAAGAAAACAACTGTCAAATTATTCTTCAGAGGAAAGGAAGGAAAGAAAGATGAAGTGGGTGGAGTGTAAGTAACAATTACTGTAGGCTGATAATATTTAAAGATTCATAGAGGGATGTATTTCATGGGCCATACGTGTATGTAACAAATTTACCTACTCTGTAATCCTTCTCTTTATTGACAGCACAACAATCATCTCTTTCCAGAATGGTAAACTACGGAATGTTTTTCTTCTGCAAGTGTTGCATTTGAGCTCAAATAACTAATGTGAAGCGTTATTACTGGAAAAAGCTGGCAAGCCTACTGAGCAAGTTACTGATTCAGGCATAAATCCCTCACTGAAGGAACCTTCAGCACTTGCTTTCTTTTTGAGTCCTAAGTCTTGATTTTCAGATTCAAGGAGGGTGGAGTCCCAGAGAGCTGCAACTCCAAATAGTGCTCAGAATGTGTAGAAATTGGGCATTTACTTGTATATTGAAATATGGCAAAGGGAAATGTAATTTGGGAACCTCTTCTGCAGCCAACCCATCTACCAAGAAGATAGGGAAAGCAAGTCAAGCAAGTCATGCATAGCTGTCATTGTATAAACTAACACTATTGAAATATATTTAAAAGTGAGAGTCACCCTAAAGCAAATCTTCTGTTTCTTTAAGCACAGGGTTCCATACCCTTGTTTTCACATTTAAATTAAAAAATATTTTTTGCTTAGGGAAGGAAGGGTGACAATCTATTAATGAGAAAGAAGAATACATTTTCCCTTTCTTTCATTTGAAGTGATTTTTTAATCCAGGACTATAGTGATGGGCTAGCAATAGAAAGCAGTTATGAATTTTTTTCCCCAGCAGATTCTGGTGGCAAAGCTTAGTCTAATTTCTGAAGATGTATCTGCTATTCTCATAGATCCCGAGCCCTGGCTACTTATCCAGCAAAATCAACTTTAGATGATGAAGTTAAAACTTTGGGCGAAGTCCAAAGAAATGTAAGCATCCTTTTCCTTCCATGGGGCCTGAGGCAGCTCCCTGTCCTTTTACCTGTGGAAAATTCTCACCTAGCCCAACATTAAAACTTGTGGCTCTGGAGCAGCTCAGATGTCATCCCACACCCTTTTTCCTTTGTGTTTCTGAGACAACAGAGATGCCATATCATTACCTATACCTGTATCCTGGCATCTGAGCTTTTGGTTGAGACGATGTAAAAGGGGGTGAAGGGACTGCAAGTACAGGGCTGAGGTGGCTGGTTTGCCCAGCATCCCCTCCTTGGAATGCAAACCACGCGGGAGACACTGGTGTCCTCCAGTGCCTCCCAGCTGGGTGCCCTGCACGCTGGTTACAGGGATACAGGGACCCTGAAGTAGCTGCAATTTCAACCGGAGCTGCTCAGGACAGACGGTGAGAGCTGTGTGAGTGGCGTCCTGCTGGAATCCTTTCAGCCTCTCGCACTGAGCATATCCCTGCAAGGGAGGAGCTCACTTGCTTTTCATCTTTTAGAAGAAAAAACAAAGAGAAAAATACTTCTTTTTCTTTTTTTGTTTGTGCCTGCTTTCCCTCCACTTTTATTTCCCAGTATATACTGGGTTTTGTACTTTCCTTTTCCCCTGTATTTCGAAGACCCTTAATAAATAAAAGATGTGAACAGAAAATTGCCATTCAAATTTGATTGTCTCAAATTATGTCTAGAATGAAACAAAAATCTAGTGATCTGTGATTTTGTGTGGCAAAGGCAGCTCAGTGCTGTTCAATCCAGTAGGGGAGATATAAAGAAAGAGTATAAAAAAAAACTCCAACCAACTAGCAAAGAAAAGAAGACGCAGGGAAAGTGCGATAAAGAACAGCATAATACTTTAATGGTCTGAAGAGATTTTTCAGCAAAACCATTACTAATACTGGGTATTCTTCTAAGCTCAGTTCTTACCATCACAAAACCATTTGGTAGTTACAATCTTCCTTATATCTATATTATGTATTTTCATTGCTTTTTTATTTGTCTTTGTCTTCTTCTGCTTGACTGGTAACATGCAGCACCCTTGTGCTGTACACTTATTTCAAGACTGACTGCAACAGTTATAAATATCTCCTCAGCACTGAGGAAGGCAAAGAAAAAGTGATGAGCTTCAGTAGCCAGAGTTCTGAATTGCTGCAGACAAGAGTGTCTGTCAGTGAAGCTGGTGAAATAAAAATTTTGCTGACTATTTTTTGTAGCTTTAAAGAAGAAACCTTTGGTTACATTCAAAATAAGAGAGATAAAATTATGATCAGAATTGCTTTTTCTCTTGCACTTGGACATGGTACTTGAATAGTCAGAACAGATGTTTTCCTATAGCAGTAGGGCTTTGCTCATTATCTCCTGAATATTTGGTCTTCAGGTATGATTTTGATGAAGACTTAGCTATAGACTTTTAGTTCTGGGAGGGTATTGGGGCATTTTGTGTTTTGCCTCCTGTACGAGGAGGCAGAAGAGCCACTGGGTTTGCTGTGTTGCAATATACACTAGCATGTAAAGAATTGCAGTGACACTTTTTCTGTCAGGTGTTGTGGAAGCTCTGCACATCTCATCCTTCGTCTGCAACACCAGCAACACATTTGTTTTTTTTTCTCTGTGCTTTCAAGAAATAAACAGTGTGAATTTGGTCTCCATGCATAAACACAATTTAAGTTAAAAGCTTAACAAAATCTTTTTTCTCCTTTTAAATCTTGCTTCTTGCCAGTTATTCACAGTGTTGGGTATGCTCTTTAAATTAAAAAAATAAAATTAAAGCTTCCCTCTATTATGTGAGAGTCTGAGCCTTACTCCTTTGGCTCTGGTGTTTTTTGAGACCCATGCACTGGCTCATCCAGGGACATTACCTGCCCCGTGGCTCTCAGTAGAGAAAGACAGATGATGAAGAATAGCTCTGAAGATGGAGTTGCATTCTAGATGTTTACTATGTCTTTTACAGTAGCACGTCCAGGAGTTCACTGAGGATTTAGATTTCAGAGCGTAGCAACTGACTGCCTGGGAATTTGTCAAAATATAAGAACAGGATTATCTGAAATAGATACAGGATCACAGAAACAGGAGTTGGATGGTACTCATCACTCATAGCTTGTGGTGTGCTGAACCTTGTCCTAGGTCTGCGCTTTGCGGGCCTTTCTGGCAAAGGTACCTTTTGTAGAGAATACAGAAAGAAATAAAGCAGTTACCCTGGAGAAGCCAATGAAAAAGGTCTTCATGAGCAAGGAGTAAAACTTGGGACTTGCTTTGGAGGTCAGAAAGTGGTCAGGCAGCGCTGCTGGCAGACTGAAGGTAGGAATTAATCATGAAGTAAGAGACGGGGTGCTACACAGAAGAATGAGCAACATGCTGAAGAACCATAAAGGCGAGGACTCAAAATTTGTTGCCAATGAGTGAAGACAGATGGCAACAGATGTTGCAAATTCACCACTGTAATGAGAAACCATGGAAGGTCATGTTGCCATCGATGTCTTGAATGGTACCAAGGCTCTGCACCAATGTTCTGTGAATAAAGGTTTTGCTTGTGTAATGGCTGAGCTCCAGGGCAGGTCAGAGCGACAGGTGAAATCTGGGCCCTACATCACGCTGCCCTGGGCTGGCTTTAGAAGCTGCAGGTATTTTCAGCTCAGCAGCAAGAAGCAGACATAAGGGTAAAGGATGGAGGAAGCCTTGAGAGAGTAATGATTTGCCTCACATGGGAAGGGGATGTTTAAATTCCCTGTCACCTGCAATGTCTGATTGTGCTAAGTAGAATCTTTCCAACTCTGTCAATACAAGGAGGACCTGGATATTGATTATTTAGATGGTGGATAATCTCATTTCTGTACAGTACTCCTTATCCAAGCCACTTTGCTCAATTAAACTCTGCTCAGGCAGAGACTATTCAAATCTGCTGTAAAGTTCATGCCATGACCACATTTCCTATCAATTTCTCCACCGGAATGTATATTAATGGAAACACGGGGATATATTAATTGTACAATTTTGAATAAATGCAACCTTAGCAGAGTACATTTTTTTATTATTATTTAATAATTATGAGTTCAGGCTTTTCTTAATTTCCTGCTGTGAGCTTTTAAAAGTCACTGCAATGCTGAAACATAAATAGAGTACGTGATGTAACACTTTGCCAAGGGAAATATCATAGACATTTTTACCTCAGGAAGATGAAATGAAATTAAAAAAACTCATTCAGCTTATTTGAAATTTTGCACTGTTGAAACCAAAGAGAAAATCAAGACTGAAAAATATTTACTTAGAAAAATTAAACTAATATTTTCTAAGATTTAAGTAGGCAAAAAATGATAAAAATCCACGGAGAGAGTGAAAATAATAAAGTTTTTTTAAAAAAATCTCTAAAAACATAGATGAGAAAATATCCATTCTGCTCAAGTTTTTCTCAGCCATTACACTCCATATGTAAAGAAACACAGGTGAAATGATGCTCAGATTCTGCCAGACAGTGGAAAAGGAGAAATGGAGTCCAGCGTGAGACATAACGACAAGGTGACCCAGTACCATCCAAAACAGATGGATTATCATTATTTACTATCTCACCACTTGGTCGTCAAACTCACACATTCTCTCCCTTCCCCCTCTCCTCTTTGGTTCCTTCCTATTTCTGTGTCTTTATATTTTTTCTTTTTGTCTTTGTCTTCCTTTCTTAGCCACTTGCCTTGTTCTGACAATATGATTACTTAATACTTACCTGCCAAATTAACTGACTTATTTTACCAACGAGTGGATATACCATCCCCTGATACTCAGTATTTGACAGTCCCACAATCTTTTCCATGTCCGTGAGGTACATGCTATAACAGGAAAATTCCACTAAGTATGGTGGGCTTTCTCAACAACGTGCTACTGTTACCAGCATGAACCAGTATGTGTGTTGGTTTGCCCTCTCTGTTTGACTTTTAAAGGCAATAAAATGTGAACAATTAAAAAAAAATCTTTCACAACCCACTCATCCTCTCTCCTTTATTCCAAAAATCACATCCAACTGACCTCTTACCGAGAACGCTGTTCCATTCGGTAAGACTCTGTCTTTTCACAATGAAAAGAAAAAACCCTATTCAGCTAATTGAGCAATTTGCTTAACTGGATGTACTGTAAAAATGTATAGTGGAAATGCTCATGTATTAAGTGTGAGTGTGTATTTGTATGCGTGGGGAAAAAGAAATACTAGATAGATGCTGTACTTAGAATACTGCATAAATACCCAAGGCAAAACAATTGTTATTGGAGGTATATTTTGAGGTTTACCCACTAGGAGTTGTTCATTGTCAATAAAATGGAAGTAAATACAAGGAAATTGCTTAAATTTGACCCAGAGTTTATTGCTTATATTTGACCTGAAATTTTTTTGCTGAAGGATGCATACATACATAGCTCAGGAAATCATCTTCTTTTGCTTTTTATTAGCATGGCACTTGGAGCCTAGGCATGGACCTGGATACCTTTGTACAGGACCCACTGAGAAACAGGGCAAGGGGATCTCCTGTGCCAAAATGCTTACAATGTTTTGCAACTCAACACCTTGAGCAGGGAACACCTGTAGCACTCTGATGATGCTGGTCAGTGCAGTAGGTTGCAGCACAACAATCACCCCAAATTTGGCTATGTTTTGCAGGAGAGTGGAAAAAACAGATTTGAAAGAGAATGGTGAGATTGCTTTGAGGGTGATTATCAGAGGTCCTTCAAAGTGTAAAGGACAGTATTAAAAACCATGAAATAGCAGCAGGTAGGTGACAGTGGCTGGAGCTGCTGGCCCAAAAGTCACAACCTCCTCTGCTATTTTCCTCCCTCTCAGAAACAGTACTGAGGATGTGCCTTCCATGTTAGGCTCCAAGTAGGTTCCTGAGCTTGCAAAACTGCAGAGGTATAGCAGAAAACTGAGGCAGGAAACAGTATAGTAACCTCACCTTTGGTTTCCCCTTTCCTCTAAGTGGAAGGGGGTTGAGATTCATGCAGGAGCTTTCTCTGCCACACAGGGGTGCAAAGAGCAGAGCTGGAGTGGAAGCTGGAGTGGCCCAAAAGAGGCTTTGTAGGAGTAGGCTACTGACTTCTTTCTTTGCTTGCTTTTAGTTCCCAAATATTGCAGCAATGCAGTACCTATGTAAGATGTGCACACTGAAGAATACCCTGCCAGCGGATAAAGTATTTGAGACTCTCTTTGTGGAATCTGTAGGCCACCCACCTTAAAACCATGGTTGTTTTTTAGGTAGCGGAGACAGCAACATCAGGGCAACCTTACAGTGGAACGTGCTACAAGAGTGAGCAGTGGAGCAGGATACCAAAGTGCAATTAGGAAGCAACTGAGAGATTGGGATGACATAATAGCCATTTTCTTATCACTGCTTTTTCTTACGTCTGGAACTATATTCTTCCACATTATAAAAATGAAGTGATGGGAGCAACTCAGCAGTGCTTAAGTTCTCTTAAAATACAAGGGTGTACTGAGCTGTTAGTGGTACGCACTATGTCTAACAAAACTTGCAAGTTTTTTTAAGCCTATACCTTTATCTTGCTTTTTCCTTTTTCCTTACAAAGTCAAAGCCTCCAAATGGGGTCCATCATCCTGCAGCAAGGCTCTTAGTGATTCTCATAAGAGACTGATTCTCATAAGATGTCACCAGATGATCTTTTGAGGTCCAGCCTGGGCTGGGTTCTATGAAATATAAGCCAGCCTTAGAAAGAAAAAATTCACCCACCGAGAAGCTAACAACAATTGCAGACCTCCAAGGAAGGACTTAAAAAAAGAGTGAGGGAATTTTTCTGTCCAGGATCCATTTAATTCCTGGCTAGTTCAAACCCTCTTTTATACATAGTGGACAGTTTTGGGATGTTGTGTGGGAAATAAGAAAATAGGTTTATTTTTCTTCTTTTGCCTTCTCTCTACATTTTCTAGCAACTTTATGGGTAGGTATTTGAGGATAAATGGATTGCCTCTCTTGCATAAAGGTTTTAAATAAAATGACTCTTTTCTGACTAAAAAATCGGTTACTCAATTTTTAATGGCTTTCTCCTTCCATTGAAGATCATCAGCTTGTATTTGATGCAAAAATGACACTATCATCATAAAAGCTCCTTCTGTTGGGATTCACTGCACCGTTTAGACCAGATAGCAGGGTAAAGTCCTAATGGAGAAAAAAACATTTGAGCATCTTTCCTGATAGCGTAATTGCCACACTTAGGTGCTGCTGTATGTGAAAACAGAAGTACATAGGAAATTTCCTTGTTCATTGCATATGCTAGAAATTTTACCATCCTGCCTGTATATGTTGTTTGTTATATATATGAGTGTGTGATAAACATCAAAGCAGAAGTTGTCTTTCTCTTTATGTGGTGATGGAGAAGCTTTGTGACGTAAAAGGTAACTCCATTCCTGTTGCCTCTTGGAAACAAAAAAACTCACATAAACCCTCCCCCCGGCCCAAAACTGCTGGGGAAAAAAACAAGGAAAAATTACAGCAAGAAACTCTGAAGCTAGAAGTGTAGCAAAATGATGGCAGCAGAGACGAAGTGTCAAAGCCGGTAAGATATGACAAAATTAGTATGCAGCACCCAAGACTCCTCATGTCGTTTGGTAGGAGTCATAATCATACCATTTTCTAGAGATTTTTCTTCTGGCCAGCCCTGCTGAGACTCTGCAGTCCCTACTGGGGAAAACCCTCTGCCTTGGCTGAGATGTGCTGACACAGCTGAGAAGCTCAGACACTGACAAAGGTCACTCTGGGATTGGACCCATTTCCTCGTTTTGCTGGGTTAACATCCTCAGCACCCTGGGTCAGAGAGATATTTATAGCAGCACCTGTCATGTTGCAGCATCTCTCTGGCAGAGTGCTTGGCTATGGCAGAGTGGAAGGTTGGCTTTTGAAGAGTGGGGATTCAAATGCTTTCTCTGTGGCATGCAAATATTTATATTAAGAAAAGAACTTGATATATTGAAGTAGGGAAAAGGGTGCTTTCTGTGAAAAACGAAACTCTGACAAAGGGCACTTGTAACAATGGGAGGTCTAGGTTTAGGAATGTACAGATTGGGGAACATATTTTGTTGACCTCTTCTCCCACAGTAATTGAAAATTATTCAGCTCTGCTGAGTGTAACTGCCAGGAGCTTCTGCTTGATATAATTGAGTTCTCTACCCTCAATTTGTTTGCCTGTGTTTCAAGCTTTGAAAAAATAGCATTTAACCTTTTATTGTTTATTTAGAGAAAAACAAAAATCTCTGTGGCTGGCTGTATCAACTACCCTCATTTTTGCTGATCTCTAGAATGAGGTGAATGTCAATAAAAAGCAGCTCAAAAACTCTTTCTTCAAGGGTTATTACTGATGGTGTAAACAGTTTTCAATGATATTGTATGTCCCTGATTATGTTATCATGTGGAATGGATACAGCCCTGTTCCTTTCAAAGGACTCAACATGTATTTGTGCCAGGCAGCTACCTTGTGCAGGCAGGTGTCTGCAATTATTGTGCATTTGGGATTTCACCCTAAACATGATAAACTCTAAACATATTAAAAAGTGGTATTTTAAGTGCCTTGATCTCAGAGAAAATCTCACTGCAATTGGAGTCCACTGCTCAGGTATGGAACTTCCCAATGCAAAGTTCAGCACTGCTGCAGAGATGGGTGGGAGTTTATTTGATTACAGATATCTAGCCTGGGTTTTGCCTTGTTGTTGTCTTCTCTTCCACCAGAAGAAGGAGGCTTTGTACTTTTCTGCATCTGCTTTAGAGCTCAGAGTGCTTCTTATGCGACCTACCTCCCACCCACAGAATTACAGAATCATGGAATGGTTCAGGTTGGAAGGAACCACAGTGGGTCATATGGTCCAACCTCCCTGCTCAAGCAGGGTCATCCCAGAGCACAAGGCACAGGATTGTATCTAGATGCTTCTTGAATATCTCCAGTGAGGGAGACTCCACAACCTCTCTAGGGAATCTGTTCTCTAGGGAATCACTTGCACAGTAAAGCAGTTCTTCCATATGTTCAGGTGGAACTTCCTGTGCATCAGTTTCTCCCCATTGGCTCTTGTCCTATTGCTCAGCACCATCAAGGAGAGCCTGGCCCCATCCTCTTGACATACCCCCTTCAGGTACTTAAGACACATTAATGAGGTCCCCTCTCAGTCATCTCTTCTTGAGGCTGAACAGGCCCAGCTCCCTCAGCCTTTCCTTGTAAGAGAGATGCTCCAGTCCCTTCATCATTTTGTCCCTCTCCACTGGACCTGCTTCAGAAGTTCTGTGTCTCGTCTTCTACTGAGGACACAACACTTCAGATGCAGCCACACTGGGGCTGAGTAGAGGGGCAGGATCACCTCCCTCAACTTGCTAGCAATGTTCTTCCTAATGCATCCCAGGATACCATTGTCCTTCTTGGCCACAAGGACACACTGCTGGCTTGTTGTACCCCAGGACCTCCAGATCCTTCTCCACAGAGCTGCTTTCCAGCTGGTCACTCCAAGCCTGTGCCAGTGCCTGGGATTGTTCTTCCCCAGGTGCAGGACTCTGCATTTGCCCTTGTTGAATTTCAGACAGTCCCATCTCTCCAACCTGTCGAGGTCCTTCTGAAGGGCTGCACAGCCCTCTGGGGTATTGGCCACTCCTACCAGCTTTGTGTCACCAGTGAACTTTCTGAGGAGGCATCTGCCCTTTCATCCAAGCCACTGATGAATAAATTAAACAATACTGTGACCAGTATTGAATCTTATGTGGTACCACTAGTGACAGGCCTCCAGCTAGACCTTGTGTCTGCCATTCAGCCAGTTCTCAATCCCCCTCACTGTCCACTCATCCAGTCCATGCTTCCTGAGTTTGTCTCTTATTCTAGTATGTTTTGCCATATTTTTTGATGTGTAAATCTCAGGATAACACCTCAGCAGTAAGGAGGTAGGTATATTGATTAGATTATACCCAAAGCTTGAAGCAATATTGATTTATTTACTAGCAATGAATTCAAATTGCTTTATTTTTCCAATGTCTTGACACTTCTCCAAGGCCAGTTTCTTATTCTTTGGACTAATGTGTGCTCCTGTGCTGTCACTGATCATCTGTTCAGTGCTGGTGTTACTGATGGGCAACACTGGCATACCATGTGTGAGAGAGGTATTTTTAATATAGGTTCATGGTGACCTTTTATTTTTTATTTTTAAGTCTTGCTCCTTAAAGTGGGCACAGGGCAGCAGGCTCCTTGCATTGGGCCGTCAGAGAAGGTAAGTTTGCAGTGCCTGGCAGGAGATGAAAGAGGGTTTACAGAGAGCTGCAGGCAGGGAACTGGGGAATATCAATGTAGATGTGTATGCCAGGGAGAAAGGTGAATCATGTCACCTGGAGAATGAGCTTGGTTAAGAACCCAAGAGCTTTCGTTTTGCCTAAAATAGCTCTAATTCCTCTCTGAGGAGGAATTAGGTGAGAATCTACCCAGAGAGGTCCTTGTTCTAGGGTGTGTGCCAGCTTGAAATGCAGCTGACAATTTGAGTCCACATTCCTTTGGCTGGTAATACCCAGAAGGGGAAAACAAAGCCTTTATCACAGCATGTTGAGGCTCGATGGAGTTATCAGTGATAATGGTTTGTGATTCCCTCTCCCCAGGCATGTGCC
This sequence comes from Chiroxiphia lanceolata, assembly GCF_009829145.1. Lineage (NCBI taxonomy): Eukaryota > Metazoa > Chordata > Aves > Passeriformes > Pipridae > Chiroxiphia > Chiroxiphia lanceolata. The sequence goes on along the minus strand of NC_045638.1, from coordinate 13,347,526 downwards.
CTCCTACAGACCTTCACAGTGGGTTCTACAGCCCAGAGGCACAGTCACTGTCTAGGACATAGAACACGAAGTCACTGTGGACTCCTCTGTGACTACAAGAGTATCAAGTGTTTTGCTGGTTTGTAAATCCAATGATTTCAGGATTCATTTTTGTAATCTGTGGCAAAGGAAACATGTACAAGCCATGGGAGTGTGTGGAATGGGGAATACAGAAGGGAAAGCTCATGGTTTTACCTTCAGCCTCTGCTTTCAGCTTTTCTGGTGGGTCGATATGTCCTGTGGCAACCTCCATGGTCAGACACAGCAGCTTTTGGAGCTCTGAAAAGAAAATTATGACTATCCTCAACCTCAACTATTCAGAATAAATCTTGTCCAGAATAGCTCTATTGTTCCTCACACAGTAGAAAAGTGTTGGCTTTCCATGGTTTTGGCAGGATTGTAATAACTCTGAGGGCGTGATTTTGCCTGAGACTGTGTCTGTGAATAACCTTTCACAGGCAGTGATCCTGCAAATATTCTGGCATGTCAGTGTTCTTACAGGTTATTCCATGCATGAACGTACATGACTGTTGGAACTGAGGGCTTAGGCATGGAGACATTATATTTGCAAAGGTAGTCATTTCCTGAGTGTAATGTCAGAAACCTGTGTTCAGTTTGGTTTGTTTTCTACTGTTCTGGAGGTTTATCAAACTCTATAACTTCTTAAATAGGACTGTGCATAGTTGTTTCAGAGAGACTCATCTGTCTGAACAAAAGACTGTTATTCTGTTTTAAAATTAAAAGGAAATTAGATTTGTTTTTGCAAAGATGCCATTAAGTCTCTTGGTTTTTTCTTTTTTTTTTTTGCAAATGGATCCAGAAAATGTATTTGTGTATAACATTCTTCAGATACATACAAGATGCGTTTCCTGATGGGAAAAAATAATCCAAGCCTACAGTTGTTCAGTCCTTGACTGCCACTTGACAGAGAACAGAACCTTACATAAACACATATGTGGTAATAAACAGCAGACATGGGCATGCTGGTTTCATGTTGCTCTGACTCTGGAGAGTTTATCATTGTCTGGCACGTGTCTTTCACCTGTCCTGGTTCCATGTGCAGGGGGGACGGAGGGTGGTGGCAATTTCCTGATGATGTGTGGGGTGTGCAGTTGGGTGGCACTGGGTTCCAAGTGGTGAGCAATTGCTTGTGAATTGTTCACCTGCCTTGTACACTCTGTTATTAGTATTGTTACTGTTTGTTTCCTTATTTCATTGCTGTTTCTGGTAAATTGCTCTTATCTCAGCCTGTGATCTTCATCCTTTTGTGCCCCCAATTCTCCTCTCCATCCCACTGCAGGGGTGAGGGGGGGTGAGAGGGAAGCGAGCGAGCGGTGTGTGGTCTGGGGTGTTTCAGTGGGAACACTAAATTGGGGAATACCATTCCTAAATCACGACATGCCCATAATTTCCTACAGTCACAGGAAACACCTACAGGAAATAGAATGACCATAGGATGCAAAGATCACAGTCACCTCAGCCATTCATTACTGCGTGTCGTATTAGAAGAAATGAGGTTGTGACAGTGTTTCCTCCTTAATCAGCTGGAAGAGAAGGGTCCTCCCAGGCACGTGAAATACCATTTACTTTCCTCTTATAAAATGGAATGATTTTGAGCAGTGCCAAACCATTAAAGATTTTGCAGTGTTGCAGAAAGGTTGTAAGAGACCACTCGGTTGCTGACCCAAGCCGGGTGAGTTTAAAGGCCACATCCTCAGCAGATGCAGACTGGCACCCTTCAATTGACATCAGCTGAGTGATGGAGCTGCTGATAGACTCCAAGAAGCCTTAGAGAATTAGGCTCAGCCAAAGGGCCTGCAGTCCTGCAATTACTGTTTTACTTTCTCAATTATTGTTCCAGTAACTTCATTTGATTAATTTTTTTTCTTGTTCTGTTAGTATGTGTAACTGATCAGAATCTGATTTTTCCACCGCAGTACAGGGTATTATCAAGCCCATATCTTTTTGTCCAGCCTGCTTGCTAAGCTAGGTACAGTGAAGCTGCATCTAGGTTTACATTTAAGACATGTCTGAAAATCTACAGTAGTTTGCTTTTTTCTTTCCTCCTTCTTTCTTTTTTTTTTTTTGCTAATCCCAAGCCATAGAACGTAGAAGCTTTTTATGTCCTGTTTTGATACCTGGAAATACTGTGAAGATGGTGATCATGATACAGTTTGGGTTGAGCCTGGTTGGTAGGGACAGGTCGAAAGAAGTAATCTAAATAAAAGTGCATTGCCTCTTGGACCAAAAATTGGTTGGCTTGCCAGTCCCAATTCATCTATCTCACAAAAAAACTAAACAGAAAAAAATCCTCAGCAAATTCCTATCAGTTTCACAGGGGTCATTTGCTTTTCTGGCTTCCACTAAGGATATCATTACGCTCTTTAGTCCTAACCCAGTCCTAACCTGCTCAGCTTTCTAAATAGTTAGTTTAATTAATCCCCTGCCTTTCTGATTGTGAGTGCTATGTAGTGCAAGTGAGATTTTGATGCAAAGCATCACTAAATTAATTAGTTTTGGCCCTGATCCACCAGATTTAATGGGGGTATTTGCACGTTCAAAGGTAGACCACTGTTGAAGTGCCTCATTGAATGGGGCACTTCTCCCTTAATGAGAGGGGGCGAGGCAGCTTGGCCTCTGGCTGCTGGATGAAGTTATCAGGAGCACTTACTGCCTTGGCAGACAACCTCTGCTCCTGGTAAGCCATAACGATATTTTAGTTATATCTTGTGAAGAAGTGGAGCATGTTGAGTAATCTTCATCTTATTTTCTGCCACCTTCTTCTGTACGTCAGTGTTACCTCATGTTGAAAGTGTTCTTACTGAATTTGTGATATTCTCTATCCACATCTCAGAAAGCACTCTGGTTAAAGCTGTGAGAGAGACGTAGCATGAAAGGTTTCATCAACACCACCTTAGATGTTAGATTTTTAACAGAAATAATCCTGTGTGGTCGTGGACTGATGCTGTTAATTTGATTCTTGGCCAGCATCTTACTGTTATCTTGTGGATTGAGATTAAAATTGATGCAATCTCTCTGTTTTTGCAGGACCGTGGTGTATTCCACATCAACAGACACTACTTGTTAACTTTTCATCAGTGTGTACGTAAGGAAGAGGAGGGGAAACATTGCCAACCTCATTTTGGTTCCTGTGGCTGTTTAGAGCAACCCACTGACTGGCTGAAGCTCTGTGTCCTCCTTCAGTAAAACTCTGGCCCTGTTGAAATTCTGAGTATCTCCCACCTACCTCACTAAAGCTGGGATTTCATTCTGTGAATTTTCATGGGCTTTTCTCAATGTACGAAGGTAACTGCGCCCAACAGCACATGCTGGGATTCAACAGCATTGCAAAGCTTTTTAAACAACCACTCTTGCAATAGCGTCCCCATAGTTTGGCCTGGCTCTGTAAGATGCTGCTAGAGTTTCACAGGTAAATGATATAGGTGAAGTATTATAAGATGATGAACTTAACAGATAAATCACAGGCCATGAGTTCTGCCTTCGAACTTGGATGATGAAAACTGAAATGACTCAGGTAGAATAGTAACCTGGTTTGTGAATCTAGTGTTTGAAAGTGTTACATGATACAGTAATCCAAACGGGCACTGGGGAACTTTTATTTTAGTGTTTTTTGTTTGCTTGTACCGGCTGAGGTGGATTAGATCACAACTCCAGGATAACCTTTCTGTTCAAGGCAACAGCAATGCAGTGCTTCTTTTTGAGAAGTTAGCTCTGAAAGGCATAAGTTCTGCCTGACTTCTATGGCTATTCAGATTTCCATCAGAGCCTTTGGGAATGTAGAAATTCATCTGGGCCTACTGAACAGTTTTGCTGGGAGAACTCTGCTTCCCCTCCCAAAAGAAGCAATAATCTAATGGTGCTACTGGGGGTGAGGGGGTGCTTTTTAGGGTAGAGGAATAAAACCCTGGTTGTCACCCTCCAGTGACTTGAGGTAGTCATCTTTCCCTGAATTTCTGCCTTAGTTCAGAGCTATTCTAGCAACCCTGGTGCTTTTTGACTAACCTAAAAAATAAAACAAAAATGCATCTGTGTACCCTTAACGACTCCAAGTCTTCCCCTTGGTCAGATGCACGCAGGCCTCTCATCTTTCCCAGATCCATGTCCAGGAGCTCCTTTCCCTGGGGCAGGGGCTGTCCAGGTACCCCGTGCCGGCACATGTAAAGGGAGAACAGGAATAATGAATACGCGGCAGCCCGCGGTGGGAGCCCTGCCACTGTTAAATTTGTAGCCAATTAGCCGTGTTGCACAATTCCAGCAGAGTAACACCAGTCTCTATAGACCCGGTATAGAGAGAGAAATTAGTTTAGACAAATACCTCTTAATCCCTTGTTCTTGGCTGGGCTGGAGCGCCTACTGCTAAGTGCTAATGGCACGGGGAAATCCCAATTCCCAGTGTCAAGGGCTTCGAGGAATCAGGCTATCAAAGGGAGACATTTATTTTGCATTAGCTTTGATCAGCGGCTCCTGTGTGAAATCTCCTTAAATAAACACTCCGCGCGGCCTCACGCTCGGGGGCACGCGGGTTTCGCTCCGGGCGGGCAGAAGGAGAGGGAACCCGAGCCCCTTCCCGCCGAGCCTCGCCCCGCGGGGGCGGAATCACGGAATCGATCAGGTTGGAAAAGACCTCAGAAATCACCGAGCCCAGCCTACGACCGAACACCACCTTGTCAACCAGACCACGGCACTCAGCGCCACGTCCAGTCTTTCCTGAAACACCTCCAGGGATGGTGACTCCACCACCTCCCTGGGCAGCCCATTCCAATGTCTAACCACCCCTTCTGTGAAGCGTTTCATCGTGATGTCCAAATTAAGCCCTGGCGCAGCTTAAGACCGTGTCCTCTCGTTCTGTCACTGGTTGCCTGGGAGAAGGGGCAGCAGCCTGCCCGGGGCGGGCACCCATGGGGACGGGTGCGGGAAGGAACCGGGGCGGTGCGGGAAGGAACCGGGTCAGTGCGGGAGGGAGCCGGGCAGGCTGTGCGGGAGGGAGCGAAACCCGCCGAGATGGCTGCGGCGCTTGGACGATCTCGCGCTGCCCCCCGGCGGCCATTCCCGGCCGTGCTCCGCCCGCCGCCGGCTCCGGCCCCCCGGCCCCGCCCGGGCCTCGGCGCTTCGGGAAGGGCAGGGTTGGGTCTCCAGTTGTCCCCGGGCCGCTGTGGGTTGCATCTCCCCCGGTCGGTCGGCCCTCGGAAGCCGGTGACTCGGCTGGGAGCCGGCGGTGCCCCACGGGAGCCTCAGCCTGTCCCCCGGGGAGCCGAGCGGGGCGAACCTCGGTTTCCCAGCGCCGGCCGCCCTCACGCATTTCGGGTATTAAAATGTCGCCATTTGCAACGCAAACGCACCAGTGTTGCAAAAAAACCCCCCCAAAACAAAACAAAAAGCCAAAACAGTGAGAGTGCTCAATCAGCGTCGCTGTGCCCTGTCCTTGTGTCAGGTAGCTGGAGCCTTTCCATGGCATTAAAGGATAATATCTCGCACCTGGGGCTGCCATGAGAAACAAGAGTGTGTTTTTGCGCTTCAGCCTCCACATGTATTCTAGATGCAATTTGCCAAATGGTACTTATGTCTAAATAAGCTAAAATAATATAATAAAAGATGAAAATTGTATGGGAAGCTCCCTGGACACAATTATTAGGCCCTTGTGACATTACTTTGATGCTCCAGAAGCTTCTGGGACCGAGGGGAAATTGTACTGGCACATGCAAAGTAACTTTTCGGTTATTTTCAGATCACAGAGTGGCATGCAGGGGAAAGAAATAATGTGTTGCTCCTAAATACTAATTATTTGCATGCACTGGGTCTTGGTCCATAATTGGAATGTGTGCAACGTGTATATATAAAATGTAGCAATTTCTGTACTTATGTAAGTAGCTGTTATCTAAAAATTACATAGCTTACTACTGTGTTAACTTTATGACTGCTTCCTGGTATTGCCTGGACACACAGTACCTGCAGAAGGCACCTGCTGGGTTTCTGAATGCATCAGGTACATCCTAGCATTTCCATGACTTTGGAGGAATGTTAATAGCATGACAGTAGCACAGCAGGCTTCGAAGAAGAGTGGTGGGGAGGGAGGATGAGCAATGACGGTTACATTAGGGCCACTTTGCAAGTGTCTAAAATAATTTTATAGATGAAATACCCATATATTAAACAAAGATGTGAAGATGGAATGGGTGAAAGTTGGTTTTCTGAGTGTTTGGCTTGTAAGTACCCAATTATTTTTCAGCTGTAAATAGCAAATGTGACTTCAAGTTCCTACTTACCTCTGAGCCTTTTTTTTCAGGAAGGACACTGGGTCTCTGTGATGGCCTTCTAATCCACAGATTCATTGTCTGGTTATGGTCACCTTTTCCGTCCCCCTCAGTGTTTATCCTTGGGGTTAGCATCTGTTAATGCTCTGATTGCATCTGCATCGTCAGGAGCTAATAACCATAAGGCAGCTCTCTGGGACAGCCAGGAAGGCTTCTCTGTGTGCTGGGGCCACAGCTGAGCTTGGAGATATGATTACTCTATAAGAGATGAGCCCAGTTTATGGAGCTGAGCTGGCATCCTTTCTGCTGAATGCTCCCACTGGGTGTACTTTCAGTTGTGGAGAGTGGCAGGGGTCAGCTCTCAGTTTGGGTATTGCAGGGATGGGACTTGGCCCATGAGTCATGTGTAGTTCTCTAATGAATCAATACCTTCAAGTGAAAAAATATTTGATAGGAAATTCCCCAACTGCCAGGTGCTTAGCTCCTTGGCAGAGGGAAATGTGAGGACAACTGGAGGCTTCTCTACTGTGGCAAAGATTACCAGTGGCTAAGGTTAACGCAAAATGCAATTCGCATTGGAGATAAGTTGTGGATTTTTAACATTTAATTAACTACTCAGGCATATTGCCAGGAGGTGTAACAGAATTTTTTTTCATTGCTTTTAAGTTTTTTAAATGAAGACTGGTTGTCTTTGTAGAAGATATACTCTAATCCAAATGTAAATTGTTGGGATCAATGCAGGAATTACTGGATGAACTTCTCTGGCCCTTGCTATGCTGCATGTCAGACTAGATGATGCTAACAATCACTTCTGGCCATAAAAATGTATGAGCACTAGAAAATTATAAGTTTGAGAAGAATAAAATGATATGAAATTAACTCTGTAACAGAAATATTTTTGCAACATAAACTCCTCTTTAACTTCTCTTGCATTATTTCACACCCTCATTGAAAGCAACACAGATTTATAGTTGTATTTTCACATTAAAAACAACAGTTGAGAAACTTAAATAAGGAAAAATTAATGCAGTTAAACAGAAAGGTTTGACTCCCAATAAAAGGTCTGTCTGACCTGTTAATTTGCTACTCAGTTTCCTTATTGGAGGAACAACTTCCTGCAGCCATTGCTTTTTCTTGACTGACTCTGTTTTTAGAAATTCTCTCATTTAAGACATGATATGATTGAACAGGTAATTGACTGTGTCTTTCTTGGTAGATGAGTGGTATTTGCATTTAACCCTCTCAAATAACTGTCTTGCAAGAGCTCAAAAAGTAGGCTTTCAACCTCTCCATGTTGTCCCAATGATCCTGGGAACAACCCCCTGACTTCAACAGAAACACAGTTAGCTACTGTGACCTTACATTTATTAGGCATGTTCAAAAATCTCTGTAAGTGAATGTGAGATGGAGGCTATGACAAACACAACTCGTGTGCAGCTATCTTAAATGCTTACTCCATGTAACGTAAGACCACTGAAGCAACATATATAGCAGGGAGTAAAACCAAAATTCATGCCGTGAACCAGCTTTTTGCTTACTGTCTTTTTCTCCCTGAAAGTTTTCAAGAAAGAAATGAAAATGAAAGCAAAAAATCAAAGCAGTTGGAAAAATCTACTTTTTTTCAATACAAAGAGGGTGTGAAGGCCTCATGTCTCTAATGTTTTTCTTGACCTCTCTAAAACATAACTTCTGAGGAAGAACTTGATCTGCTCGGAGTGGAATCATGTCATGTGGTTTTGTTTTATTTTGAAAGGTGGACATTTTTCAGTTGTCTGTTTTCATTTTGAATGAAGCAAAGCAATAAATTCTGGTTTTGACGTATTTCTTCCATTGAGATTTTCAAGACTTGTTTCCCTAGGCTAACAGAGACCTGGCTTAAGAGTGGTTGCTCTCTGATACATTTTCAGTGAGAAACTGTCTGGACTGCTCACTCCTTAACAAGGAAAAAAAAAGACCTACTTTCCAAAACTCTTCCACAGTAAGATACTTCTTGGATGTGATTCATCTTGGCCGTTTTCAGCTGCTACATTAGGATGAGATAATTTGTAACTTGAAAAAATTTTTTACAAGGAGCTATAGATTACAAGATGTCTATATTGCATTTACCCGGTGTTGGCCATTGAACATTAACTAGGAACAAACATAAAAGAATAGATGAGGAGAGAGCAGGAGGTAATATTTTCCAAAAATACTTAATAAGGAAAAAAACAAGTGCTTACAAAATAAAAGTGGTCTGCGAATTCATAGGGAAGGAAAAATAGAATAGAGAAGGCCGAAAGAAAGTATAGATGACAGAAAAGAAAGGTTTTAGCTCTTTCACAGTGGTGGGGCCCAGATAGAAAACAGGTGTTTTCTTGTAGCTGTACTAGTTGAAGTCTGACCAAAAGAGGAAAAATATACCCCAATGGTGGGGCTTGGAAAACTGATGGATGTTGAAATCTCCTTAATACATAATTTTTGCTCAGCTGAGTGCCTTCTTTGATACTGCCTAAGCATACTGCAATGTAACAAGCAGTTACAGCATCCAGCACATTACACAGTCCTCTTCACTTTGCCTTGCCTTCATCTGGGAAACAGTTATGTTTCTGTACAGCCAGTGGGAGAGTATGAGAAGGGATGGGTACTTTGGACACTTGCATTCCAACATATCAAAATACCAGGAGGGAAAATACCCCTCTCCCTGCCTACCTCAAACTCAGCCTGAAGCTGCAGCCTGGCCTCAGGGTCAGAGTGGGTACATCTGCTCTAAGATTTGGGATAGTAGCAGGAGCATTCCTGACACTAGAGCTTGATTGCGCTGTTAAATTTAGAAAGTGGACCCTGGAACAGTTTTGACCTGGGATGACTAACTCAAATGTTGTCCTTCTCTCAAACAGTTTTTAGACACTTTTGTTGCTTTCAAATCCAAGTGCCCTTTAACCATCAATCAGCTGAGAATATTTTCTCTCCCAATTTTTCTGAGATCTGCATATCTAGGCTGTGTCTAGTGTTTCCTTGCAGGTTGCTGTAACAACTGTGCTTTCTTTTCTGTTTCACAGACTTTCAAACCTCCCCAGAATCAGAACAAATTCCTCAGCCTTGGAAGCACCCCTTTGTTTGGACTGTTGCACATATTGTCAGTGCTTGATTATTGATTCAACAACTCAGCAGACAAAAGGACCATCCTGGGTTCTTACACTTGCCTTTAAATGAAAGTTGTCAATTAGGCCCTTCAGTTACAAAGGAGTTTAAGCTGACCAAACAATCTGACACCTATTCACTCACACAAAGGGGAAGAAGTCAGAAGAAGTAAATATTGCATATTAAGTCTCCTTGTCTATGAAATCTGAAGAGTAGCCAAAATCTGCTCATTGTCTTTACATCTCTGATACTGTCTAAACTCTTTATTCCAGAATCTAAAGTGTGTAGTCATGCCACCATTGTCTCAGCTGCAGTTGAACACTGCAATGACTTTTAATCTGCTTTCTTTCTTCCCTCTTCCTTGACCCTGGATCTGTCAAAATCACTTTACTTTGTCTACTGCTCTGATTGTGTAGTTCAGCTCTTTGAATCTCTCCTCTAATTCTGCTTGGTTTATTTGTTTCCTATTCTTAATTCTTTCCCTCACTCCTTCAGCCAAAGGGACATCTTTGTCTTCTCTTATCATAACTTCTTAAACCTCATGTTGCTCTGTTGAATCCTGTTCCACGGTCATGGATGGCTATGGAAAGACTTTGACTGTAATTAGCTGGGAACTGGAGTTAGTCCTCTACTCACCTGCATTGTGGTTTTCTCTACATTTACACCAGCACATGCAATACAATTTTCTATCCAGGCAACATGTTTTTAGTGGATTGGAGCTCCCTAGATTTTATAGACCTGATTAAAATCTCCAGAACCTGTCTGTGATACAAGGGGAAGATTAGGTATGCACAAGAAATATTGCTGAAACTGCAAGACTAACTGAAAAACCAGGTCGGCCAAGGTGGTCAAGAAAGTAGCCTGGCTTTAGGTCCTACTTTTTCTGGTGGTCAAGCCTGGAACCATGTCTTAGGATCATAGAACCATTTAGATTAGAATAAACCTTTAATATCATTGAGTCCAACTGTAAAGCTAACACTGACAGGTCCACCACTAAATCATTCTCTAAGCATCACATCATAGATGAGTACCATATCTGTGTGTCTTTTAAATACCACTCAATACGTAATTTCTCTTATAGCTCTCTTGGGAGCTCCTCTAAGACTGGGAAAGACTATTTTTCAAGTCTGCATCCTGACTGATTTCCAGATGGGACTTCAACCTACATCTCCTGTAGCTCAGGAGATGTCCTAACTCCCAAGTTACATCTGTTTTTTGATGCATGGCTCTCCTTCTATTGTGCTGAAGACCTAACACAGCTGTACCATCTAATTAAACTGTATAGAAGGACATACCATCTTAGGTAAGCTCTCACTTTGAAGCAGAGAAACTCACAGAACAGATGAATGATTTTTTAGAAAAACATTTTGGCCATGAAAACACACTGGTTTGTTAACATGTTTTCTTGGAAAAGTAGGATCTACCTGAGTGTGATTACTGGTTTAGACCTGCATTGGGATAGTACTTAATGTATTTTTTTTGTGTACCTCTCAATGTCCTAGCCACCTCTCTTTCTCTACAAGTTTTCTTGAATTCTTCCTTGTATTTTCCTTTGGCTTACAAAATTATTAGCCCATACTGGGAGGGAGTGTGTGTATGTCTCACATTTTTTTTTTAATTAAAAAAAAATCCAATGTGAGAATAAAATAATAACTTTCCTCTTTGACTGTGTAATACAGCACATGTTTTAAGGCAATCCTATTTTATGGCTCTTCCAATAATCTGTCTCATGTGCAGATTTTCTTGTAAAAGTAAGTCCCTGCACTAATTCCCATTCTAGTTCTTTAAATATGTAATGACACTCCCAAGTCTGTTATGAAATCTATGAACTACTCAGTCACATTTGCTATTACCCAGGTAGAAAAGATGCAAGGTTCCAGACTGCAGCCCTCTTGAGTCCTACTGTGATAGTTTCTGAAAAAGCTTCTGGTTTTTTGTGTGCTCCCAGGAGGCAGTGGCTGAACTGACATGCCACTCTCTGGAAGCTCCACCTTGCCAGCCACAAACCAGAGGCAGCCATAAGTACCTCAGGGCCAAGGTGCAAGGAAACCTGTGTCAGAAATATCTAAATTAATCTGCTCCTGAAAAATGATCCCCCCTCTGCTCTCATTATTACAAAAAATGAAAAAAACTCCCACCCAAAACAAAACAAAAAAAAGAAATTGAAGCCTTGAAGCAGGAAGGTAGTTAGTTTTTTTTCTGAATTTGCTGCCTTTTAAATGTTTTGAGCATTTCTCAGTCCAAAGTGCTACCCAATCCTCTGCTGAGTCCTGCTGGATTCACTGAGTCATGTGGTTGAGTTTTTCACATGTTAATTGCATGAAAGTATGTCTCTTTTTGTGGAAATTTTCAATCTTCCATGCTTAATTTTTTTGAAATGTCTCTTTGTAGTTGCATTATGATAAAAGGGGGGGTAAAAGTATCTCATCTATCTTTTCTGTCACTCTCCTTATTTCTTCTGCATTTGATCGTTTCCTCTTTTTTCATTTCATCTTATCTCTTACGTAAACAATCCAATTCTGTTCCATTTTGTTTCATTTTGGAGGTTTTCTGTGTCCCTAATTATTCTCATCACTCTTCTTCTATCTACTATATCCTTTTTTGACATTTTAGGTGCAAATTGTTACAGGTGCAATTTAGATCACTTAAATGTCCAAGTCCCTGACTTATGGATGCAATCAGGGACTCAGACATCTAAGTAACTAGATTGCAGACACAAATAATTACATTGCAAAATGTGCCTGAAAGTTTTGTGCCCATGAGAAATGGTTAAAGTCAGACTGAAGATCAGAGCCTTAATCACAAGCAAAATATCCCCATCACTCTTTAAAAGAGAAAAGGACCCCCTCCATTTGAACAAGGTACTAACACAGAAAAAAAGTCAGCTGTTTAAACTCTTGATATATAGAGCTATATGATAAGTGTAATAATGAATAGAATAATTAGTCAGAAAGATGTGGAATAGAATTGTAATGATAATGTCTGTGGACCTTACTGGATGAGAAGAGCATGGTGTGTACTGAGCTTCCATGTTGACCATGGTTTATCATTTGCATGTTTCTGTCTTTAAAAATGAGACTTGAGATGGTTTATTTTGTGGCATTGAAATATTTCTATAGGAAGAAGGTCTAAGAGACTTTATCTGTGTCCATGATCCAATATTCTAGAAAATTCAGTCTAATATTATTGAAAAATATTTCAAACAAGATTTTAGCATTCCTTCTCATTATAAATTAAATGTGTTTCTTGGTTGAGGTTTCAACAGCCTGCAAAGTTGGGGTCATGTTGTTCGATGGTGCTCCTGGAAAATTTGGAATGAGAGCTGAATTTCTTTTAAAGAAACAAAAATATTTGAACTAGAACTTTACTTCCTAGATTTTCTATATTGGTTAGAACAAAGTTTCTTCTGAAAAGAAAAAACAATTTTGTATTTGAAACCCAAAGATTTCAAATATTCAAAATTAATGCAGTATTCTATATTGGAAAATGTTCTGTTCCATTCCTTCTCATTAAACTTTCTGAAAAAGAAATCAAAAGATAAAAAAGAGCAGTATGTAGGGACTAGGTATGTTCTAGAATTAGATATAGTAGTAAACTTTGATTTTAATCCATAAACACAGATAAATTTCAAAACATTATGGATCTATAATGCTCTGTTTTCCTATGGACTGTCAGCAGTGGAAGAGGGGAGAAAGCTGGCAGGATGAATTTATAATAGCATCTGGGCGATTTCGGCCAACTTTTTCCTCCTGTCTTCCCAAATTCTATTTTATTTTCTTATGCATTTCAGCTCTGTGTTTGCTTCAGTCCCAACTTGTGCCTCCTTTGCTCTGCTAGTCAGCATTCTCAGCTCATGGGTTTTGGTCATCTTATGAGACTGAGATTGGTTAGATATTAATGCCAAACCTTAGTATGGACAAAGCAAAAATAAATCAATTTCCAGTACTGAAATAAACTTCAGATCTCATCAGGCCTGGCCATAGTACATGAAATTTCTTTCCATAAGGGACATTATGTCCTCAAGAGTATTTCTCCCTTAACTAAATGTCATATTATTTACTAATGGGTCCACATTTCAGAAACTTTGAAGAATTATTTATCCTCAACTATGTGTTCCTTGTTACTCATGTAAGAGGACTTATGCATGGAGGAATCACTTCACTTTAATTAGATGAGCCATATTAAGTCCCTCAAAATAAGCATTCTATCTAGAATTGCTTAAATATTTAATCAGCTCCCAATCAGAAGTCCTGTTTGGATAGGTACCCATGATTCTATTTTCTTCTTACTGAAGACAATGAGAAAACTCCAAGTAATTTTAAAGGGAGCAGGAACAAACTCAGTGCATATGTGTTAAATTTATTAAATTAAAGTGAATGAGCTCACAGAAAGAAAGAATAACTGCACAGACATTTTTCAATGCACTTTCACAGAATAATGTCTCTCTGGAATTAAACAAAGTTTCTCAGGCAAACTGGTAGGACTTTGAATTTGGGCAGAAGGAGAAGCACCTGAGAAGCAGAAGTTGACACAACAGCCTTCAAGACTCACGGCTGATGCTTGTTCTTCCTTGATCCAGCATTTCTCCCTGCTCAGAGGTCTGGTGGTTTAAGCTATACTGCATTAGTATCTAGTAGTGGGGCAATGAATACAAAGACATCTTTTCAACAACTGCAGCACAGCAGAGGAGAAGCATCATTAGTGTCATAAGATCAGGACCAACAACTTGGAAGTAGCAAGCCTTAACAATTGTGTCTCTGCTCTGCACTGGTGGGAACTCACCTTGAATATCATGTGCAGTTTTGGTCACCGGAATATAAGAAAGATATTAAGCTATTAGAGAGTGTCCAAAGGAGGGCAATGAAGATGGTAAAGGGCCTTGAGGGGAAGCCATACAAGGAGAGGCTGAGGTCGCTTAGTCTGTTCAGACTGGAGAAGAGGAAACTGAGGGGAGACCTCATTGCAGTCTACAGCTTCCTTGTGAGGGGAAGAGGAGGCACTGATCTCTTCTCTGTGGTGACAGTGACAGGACATGAGGGAATGGCCTGAAGTTCTGTCAGGGGAGGTTTAGGTTGGATATTAGTAAAAGGTTCTTCACCCAGAGGGTAGTTGGGCACCGGAACAGGCTCCCCAGGGAAGTGGTCACAGCACCAAGCCTGATAGAATTCAAGAAGTATTTTGATTATACTCTCAGGCACATGGTGTTACTCTTGGGAATGGTCCTGTGCAGGGCTAAGGGTTGGACTTGGTGATCCTTGTGAGTCCCTTCCAACTCAGTATATTCTGTGATTCTGTGATTCTGTGACTAAGTTGAAATGAGTGCAGCTGTGTGGGTGCTTCTCCTGTGCTCTGCTCTTGGTCCAGTAATCGAGTGTGCTCTGTCTGTGGTTTTCATACTCTGTCTGATATTACTTTAGGACAGCAGGCTGCAGAAACCTCTTGCAGCCCATGCTGGTCTCATCTGTCAGCTGGGATGGAGCCCTTTCTCTCACTTCCTTGCTGAGTTGCATGGTTGCTTGTGTCCTGCAGGGGTTGTAATGTCTGTTGCCTATGCAGAGAACATATTATGAATAGCTTTGCACAGCTGCTATAACTGCTCTTGTACCTGCACAGGCATTCTCTGTGTTCACTTCTTTCTTGTTTGTATTACTGTGGCCATGAAGAGTCCAAACTGTGGTTCAGGGTCACAATGACAATGTACAAAGATGATCTTTTGTAGCTTACAACCAAAGCAGTAGGCAAGATTTGTATGAAAAGTCAGTCCTGGTGGCTTTTGGTAGACACTGAAAGGCCTGTGGTCTGGTCAGGAGAGATACTTTCACAGGAAGGCTGCAGCTCTTCTGGGACTGTGGTGTTGAAGGCATTATGGATTGCTATTGAATAACTAGGTCCTTGCAAGCACTGGTTGCTGACCTGTGCCCATGTCATTCCTCCACTGCTACCCTACTCTTTGTTATCCAAGCATCTTCCTCATTGCTGCAGATGGCAAATTCCTCCAGCAGGTATTACACCAGCTCTAATGAGTTACCTTCACTGCTCCCAAACAATTTCCTAGATCTCATTAACATGGGGAGGCTGTAGCTATTGTTCTGATTTTCTTGGAGAGGCCATAGAATTTCCGGAGCTAAGGACCGGGGGGATATACTGCTGGTAGAATGAAGTCACTTGTAGTATGAGACTTTAATGCTCTAATACAATTTTTTCCTTGATTCTCACCTGAAGGTGATAAGATGGGTCAGGTTTTTTTACTGCTGTATTCATGTCCCTTTTCTGGAAGAAAGCAGATGTCACTCTCATCTTCAAGAGTAGAAAGAAGAAGGATTTGAGGAACTGCAGGCTGGTCAGCTTCACCTTGGTTGCTGGGCAGGTTAAGGAGCAAATAATACTGGAAGTAATTTTGAAATTTATAAAGAATGAGAAGGTGACAAGAAGTAGTCAACATGGATTTATGGAGAAGAAGTCATGCTTGACCAACCTTATAACCTTCTGTGATGAAATGACAAGGAATAGAGTAGTTGTGTATGTTGCTTATCTTGAGTTTAGTAATGCTTTCAACACTGTGTCCCATAAAGACAAATTGGTGAAGTATGGACTAGATAAGTGGATAGTGGGATACACTTATTCTCCTTCCTGATCCCTACTCATGCAGAGACAGTTGGTGTCTTTGAGCCATGGCCTCTGTTGAGTGAAGGGATCAGGAGATGTTTAGCAGTCTGGAATGTTATTCCAGTCTGGTCCTGGAATAACATTCACAGGGGTAGAAGCTCCCTCAGATGACACTGAGGGCAGTGGTAAGCCAAGGATACCTGGATAACAACCTTGTGTTCTTTGGTATTTTGGAAGCATGAGGTTCCTTAAACATCCTTAGTTGAGGGTTCAGGGCACCTGTTTGTCCGGAGTCCCATTAATCCTCTATGATCACATCTGTTTTCACAATACTTTCAAATGAGGTCATGCATGGTAGATATTTCACTTGAACCTGGATTTCTGTCTTTTGCGTGCTATTGGCAAACATTAAGCATTAAATAGTTTAGATGTTAAACAGCAGAAGAATTAATCTCAGTTGTTTCCTTATATCATTATCTAAACTCAAAACATGGACCAGAATATTTTGCCATATAACATCAAAAATGAGTGTTATTTTTTAATACCAATTTTAAGACACAGCCAATAGACTCATCAAATGAAAACATGATGTGAGATTTAGCTTCTTGTTCTTTAGAGAAACGCTGTTCCTTTATTCCAGCTATCTGTGACCTAGCACTTGTTTTTATATATACACAGCCTAGAAACAAAATTCTAGAGTAGACCAGAATAATTTTTCACAGAAATGTGCATTCTTGCCTTTGACCATAAAGTAGTTAAGAAATCTACATTGCAGGCTTCTAAAATTCAGTGAGGCCATCTCCCTCCTACCTCATTTTCCTCCCTGAGGAAGAAACCTCTTTCTATGCTTTCTGTTTTTCCAAATGACTTGAAAACTTAACTGTACTTTTCCTTGCATTTCAAACCTAGTCAGCATTTGCAACAACCTTCTGAAACATGTGGGATTAGGATGGAGATGTGGCTAAGGTGTGGGCAGAGATATGGGGAAAGCAGAGTTAGAATTATTTCTCAAATATACTAGTGCAATTTCACATGTGACCAGTTATCTAACAGATCTTAAAAGAATTTAGATTATATTTGTTATTTTTTCCTCAACTACCATTTGCTTAAATATTTGAAATCTAATTTGTGCCCCATATCCAAAAAGCTTCTTATATTTCTTTGGATTTTTGTTTTGTTTTAGTTATATATTACAGAGACAAGATACCTAACAGCTTGAGGCCTTTATGCAGCCCAGTACCCCTTGAGTTCTTGTTTTCTCATCTTTTTGAAGTGGAACATTTCTGTTCTTAGTCCTCCTCTTTTCTCTCCCTCTTCTCCTTGCTGTTTAATATTTGCAAGCTTTTCAAGGTCAACTTTCCCTCTCGCTGCTCCCGTGGCTCACCGTCCCACTTACCACTGCACGGTGGCAATTGCTGAGCTGGCACCTCACCAGCCTCCTTGCCCACCCATTTGCTGTGAAAGGACAAGGCCATATGAAAAGTTTGCCTAGTTTTTGCTCCACAAAGGTTTCATGGCCACTCAGATGTCAATGAAAACTTCATGAAAACCTATTCTGTCACAAAGACCTTGCAACCATTCTTTGCTGCTCTCAGAAATAATATTTGGCAAATGTCTTTAAAAGATGCATGAACTAAATTCCATTTTTCTTTTAAGCTTCACCTTTGCTCAGAAAGCTGGAAGTGCCTTGAATGTTCATCATTTTTCAATCTGCCTTGCATTCAGTAAGTTTTCTAGTGAAAATTCCCAGAGCCCTTAGCAGCAGAATGCTGCAATGTAAATTGCAGAAAATCTAGGCCCTGGGTTTTCATGAGTTTGAGTGTGAGGATGTGAGATACTGCTGTGGTTGCCAGCCTTTTTTATGTGCACTGACCAAGCTTTGAAAACCTGGCTCTATCCAGAACAAGGTGTGAGCCTCTGTGCTTCATTCCTCTCCCCTCACGTGCCACTGTGTGTCCAGTGGCAGGAGGGAGGCAATGTGAAGGGTGACTAACCCTATTGTCACCTAAAGCACCCTTTGTAGGAGCTTCTTTTCTTCATTGATGGTATGGAGACATGGTATCCATGTGCCTAACCTGTACAGCTTGGTAAGGTGTGATGAATTTTTTGACCTCCAAAATAATTTGGTATTTTTTTTGCCTGGCTATGTAAGGAAGAAGGCAATGAGGTTATTACCACACTCCTGTGCTTTTCTCAGACCAAGGGGGCTGTGTTGCATGCGGGACATGTTGTGACAGTGCTGTAACCATTCCAGCCTTCTGGGTCTGACCCTTTGTGCTTAGACCTCTTTCGTCACAATGTGTCTTGCTGCTGCACTTGAGACTGGCTGTCATTTTGTAGAGTGGCAGATTGCAAGGATTGTTGCTTCCTCCCCTCTTCCTGCTGCTGGCAGGTCTCTTCTGCAGTGGTTTAATTCTGTCAGTTTTAGAAGGCTCCTGGCAAGTGCTGCAATCCTGTCCCTTCTATGGGGATCCCCTTCAATAATAAACCTGGTCTGACTGAGCCTATTAGGGATTTTTCGCAGGGAAGCATTTAAAGAGTGGATCTTGTGATCAGCTTTAGGCATGAAGGAGGCCCTGATTGGATTGAGGTTGTTGTAGGTGTGCAGTTTCTTCTTTTGTTGCTATGAAAAAGCAAGTCAGTGATGCAAAATAGGTGCCCTGAGATGCAGGCAATGGCAGAGTAGAATTTCATATTAGACCAACCATGGAAATTAAGCCTCGGGTACATGTCAGTTCTTTTTTGTCACTAGTCTTCTTGCTCTTTACTGCATCAGCCCCTTATTAATGAATACTTTTCTTTTTAATACCAATTCAGTTTTGGGGTTTTTTTTTGTGCTGGAAAAGGTAGGGTTTATTTTTTTCCTGAGAGTCATGCAGTGTTCTTGGCATTTTAAGCACCACAAGGTTGAATTAGTTTTACAAAGGAAGGGTTGTGGTCTGATTTACTTATGATGAACTCATTTCTGCTGCACAGAACCTATTTTGCCTGAAACATTTTTGTTTAAATAGAGTAATATTTTAATCTTGTGCTTTGGGTCCTTTTAAATCTTTGTGCTTTGTGTTATTATCCCAATAACTGTTCAATTAGGAGTGGTTAAAAATCCAGATATTTATTTTAATTGTATGCTTATCTTTTGAGGGTATATTGCAGTAAATAAAGAACATTTGAACAAAAAAACCCTAACATTGCAACATGTCTTGTCACATTATACTTACCCTACACCTGATTTCAAATGTAAATTGCACAGCATTTAGCTCTAATGAAAATACTCTAGTGAAGGAAATTGTTAAGATTTTCTGGTGCTCCCCTAGGGGTAATATTAAAACCTCCATTACTAACATCTCACTCTGAGAAGACAAAATGTGCACTGAGAATACAAAAGCTCTGTTGGCATCTAAATGTGTGCCAATTAATTCACAGTTACAGACCTGCAGATCTGTATGGAGATGTAAAAATAGGACCTGGGAAAGCTATTTAGATCCCTGTAACAGGGCTCCTTGACCCTGGATTTCTAGTGTTGGTTTAATCATGGCATTCTGCTTTCTATTTATTTATATAGTTGCCTCAATGAACAAATTAATAATTATACAGCACATTGACAAACATGCCGAGTAATATTTGCCAGATTTTAAATTAATTTAATTCAAGGGCCACTTCATTTACAGGATTCATAGGCACATCAAGGAGTAGCTTTTGCTTCATTGCTATTCAGATTACACCAAGATTTTTCATCATTTTTCTCTCTCCTTTTTATCTCTCTCCCTTCTCTTCACTGAGGAAGAAAATTTAACTTGCTTTTCTGAATAAGTAGTTACTTTCAGGCAGGTGGAAGACAGGTAAATGATAGGCAAACAGAAATGTAGATAAATGCATGCATTACATACTTATAGAGATAATAATTTTTATTATGAAAAAAAGAAAAACAATTAGGTAGCACTCACTACTCATCTTTATTTTCCCACCATTTCCAATTTTCAATCTATCTCCTTTTGTTTTTAATCTACAATTTCCATTGAATATTATTTTAATTTCAAATCTGTCTTTTGATTCTGTGGAGGCCTGTTTCTGTGTTGAACATCATCTCAGTTACACAGAAGTGCCATGCTTTATATTGTTTGTCAACAGAAGCTTGAGATTAGGACCAGCAACTGGCTTGAACAGTAGCATTTGAAATGAGAAATATATGTCCAGTGGCAGGCAAGTCAAACTTTTTAATGAAGTCTGTGTCCTTTGAGCAGGGGGAAGGAGATGATCATCAATCTTTAAAAATACTCCCCCCATTTCTTGAACATTGGTAAGTAAAAGGAAATTCGCAGAACAGTGCTGCTTTTAACAGTCTTCTCTTTTTGTTTCCCATTTTGTGATTCTTTTGGAAGAAACAGGACAAACTGGTTGGTGAAAAAGGTTTTTTTTCTTAAAAGGTGGCAGATAGCTAACTTGGCCAACACACAGCAGGGTCCTCTCATGGAATATGATCTGTGTTTCCATCTATTTAATTACAACATCCCCCTGAGATGCTGGCACTTACAGATGCATGTTCAGCTATAGAACAAGACCCTGGAAAGCCCCTTTCATCCCTTTCTGATACCACCTATTTTCTACCCAAAAAATCCCTTCCTTGACACAGGAAATTGCCAGTCCCTGGAGCCACTAAACTCAGCCAGTTGAGTGACATGGCAGAGCCTGAGCTACCACATTATCTCCCTGTGTTGCTATGTCCCTGTGGTTCCTGTGGCAGCAGTGCTTCCTCAGAAATATTGCACCTAGGTTGGTACCTAGACATTCCTTTCTGGGCTGAGCCCCCACTTCACCTGGTTCAATTGCAAGATCAATATGAAATAGTCCTGTGGGTCCACAGACACTCAGTAGTTTGCTAAACAAAGATAACTTGGTCAGCTGTGTTTGTCTTCTACTCTTTTCTAACAAAACCTAGTTGCAAGGATAACAAAGCTTTTGTGGACCAGATCCTCAAAGAGATGAAGTCCAACTAACTCTGGGAACTGGGTCCTAAAAGCTTTGGAGGAGGAGTGCTGTGTAATTGTACTGAACTTCAAAGATGTAGCTAGACAGTGAAACTGAGGGCTACGAATGAGATTCGTCTCACTTGACTTCCAGCAGGAGACTCATATGCCTGTGGGTGTCTGGTGGTGAGTAAGGTCCCTTGGCTTCTGCAGTAGATACTGGAGGTCTAAGGTCTAATTCAGTTCCATAAACATATGCCTTCAGGACTCTTCCAGGCATTTAATGTTGTTGAAGACCTCTGCATGAGTTTGATGTATATGACAGGGACCCTAGAAAAACATATTTCCTTCAGCAGCTGGAGGCCAGGCAGCATATGCTAACCTATCTGCTTTGGATTAATTGCATCTAGGCTCCACTGACTAGATCTGCATGAAGTGTATTGAGAGATCAGATACCTCACCAACCCATGGAGTTCTACATGTTAGTGCCTAAAATAAAGTATTCTTTCTGGCAGTGAAGACCACCCTAAATATCTACTGGTAAGCAGAGGTAGGAAGATGAAACTCATCTAGGGACACTAACAATGGGAAAACAAGATTTAAAAGAAGAAAAGTGAATCAGCTCCTCACCTCCCTGGCTCAGCTGAAGGCTGAATATGGAGATGAAAATTGTTTAGGTGATATGTGGATCTGTCTGGAGAAGAGTAATGTCTCAGAAACCATTTCAGGACAGATAGAAGGACTGGGAGTGAATTGTAAAACAACACTCGAAGCAAATGCTTATTTCTAATTTGTGTGAGGCCACTTAAAAGATGGAATAACAGCAGCTGGCCATGTGAAAGATAAGTATTAGGGAGATAAAAGAGGACTATGAAGAAAATCGAGAAATAATTTTTATACCTTTAACTTGAAAACTTGTGAATTATCAATGAATTGCAAGGCTCTTCTCAGAAACAAATAGGAAATAGCTGTGCCTCATGTAAGACTTTAGCAGTCTTACACCTGAACAACTTTTCATAGGTAAAATTGCTTTAGCTGGCACGATTATCACTGTTCACTGCTGTATTCAGCACGCTGCTGAATGTGATAATGAGTGATGTCTTTTTTCCATCACTTCAATACAGGTATGCAATTTATTCTGCCAGTAAACACTATTATAATGTAAAATTTATAATACAATATCTTTCAATGCCAGTCAGAATGATGGTTTGAAGGAACTCAAATGTGTCTGTTATGTATCAGAGCAAACAAACCCTACATTAACAACAAAGTTGCTTACTTGGCGAAATGGTGCAGCTGCCTTGCTTTGCTTGCTGGTGCGCATATATTAACAGCAACACTGCTCACTGTATTGACATGGCCCCAAATCCCCTCAGTCTTTCTCTACAGTCCTCACACTGTTGTAGGTACCAAATAAATGGGCACAGCAATGCATTAGAGGCATTTGGAGCATTAGGTTTACCTTATAATATCCCCCACAGCTCCAATGCAGGGTCAGCACAGCACAGATCCTCGATGTTGTTAGCCAGATAAACTCTCACATTATTCCTGCACATTTAAGTTGACAATACAAATAAATACTTTCTGCTCTGTGTGTATGTGGGGGTAGTGTTCTTTCTTTCAAGAGCTTTTAGAATATATTCCAAATAATTTCTAATAATTTAAAAGCCTTTTAAAGAACAGGCTCTTCTTCCAATAATTGACAGGCAAGACAATACCAGAAGGGGAGGTGAGGTGGAGAGGGGTGGAGGTGTAGATTGCTCTATATAAAAGCTGCTAAATTATGTTGTCAAAATTATAGCAACAGTTTTTTTTTTTTTTCTCAAAAGCCTTGAAAAATCACACTCCTCCAGTCCCAGACTTCTGGCTTTTGTTTGTTTTATGCAACTAATCTAAAACTTCATGTCATGGAATCTGTTGTAATTGGCAGCACTTGTTGGATTCAAAGTCAGCCTAGGACCAGGAACCCAAACATGTGACTGAAAACATTGTCTCTATTTTTGTACAGAACTACAAGAATAAAAAATTTTGGCTGCTGCTGATGGTAACTGTGATGTGTAGGCTGGATCTATGCTTTCACCTTGTTTATTTCCTATTCTTTGACAGATTAACTTGTGAGAAGTAATCTCTCTGGAGATCTGGAGGGTGCACTCTAGGCTGATGTGACAGTGGGGAAGCCACTGATCATGGGCTCTTCAGCTGGGAATGGTCTCCACTGAGAACAACATTCAGTAACTTGATAAATATACTGTAAAAACAACCCAGAATTTGCCAGATTTCACTCTCACATCTATGATGAAGCTGCTTCCAAAGCAGGAGTCTCAGTAACTCTACATTTCAGTTCAAGCATCCTCTTGATTATTGACTTCTCAATCTCTCTTCTAAGCTACAAAAGGGTTGAGAAAACCAGAATATCTGTTGCACAAACAAGAGGGAGAGAATGAGATGCTGTTTCAGCTTTTGGTGTTCAACTTTGCAAAAGGCATTTCATGCTGTCATGCTTTAGGGGATCTGTCTGCCGAGAAAGCTGATTAAAAAAGAGGGGTAAATGCATGCTGTTGTCATCTGGTGACATTTCAATAAAACAACAATATTTTTATTATTTTTGAAAAACCTTTCTAAGAGTAAACTGTGTGCTTTTAAGAAACATACCCATGATACTGGATGAGTTGAAAGTCTTGATATTTTTGACAAGTAGATGGATAGACTGCAGTCTATTCAAGCTGCAAGACAAGGAAGAAATTGGTCTGAAAATCTGCTGAAGAAAGGAAATGTTTGTAACTCTTTGGTGCAACATGAACAGCTCTCCTTCCTGTCTGTGTTTGGGTTAGTGTTCATAGAGTTGTAGAATGGAATCATAGAATGTCCCGAGTTTGAAGGGACCCCCAAGGATCATCCAAGTTCAACTTCTGACCCGGCACATCACAACCCCAAGAGTAACACCATGTGCCTGAGAGTGTTGTCCAAATGCTCACTGAACTCTGTCAGGCTTGGTGCTGTGACCATTTCCCTGGGGAGCCTGTGCCAGTACCCAAACACCCTCTGTGTGAAGAACCTTCTACTAATATCCAACCTAAACCTCCCCTGACACAACTTCAGGCCATTCCCTCGGGTTCTGTCACTGGTCACGAGAGAAGAGATCAGTACCTGTCCTACTTTCCTTCACAAGGAAGTTGTAACTGCAATGAGGTCTCCTCTCAGTCTGCTCTTCTTCAGGCTGAACAGAAGTGACCTCATTGCTCCTCATATGGTTTCCCCTCTAGACCCTTCGACATCTTCGTATCCTCCTCTGGACTCTAATAGCTTTATATCCTTCTTATACCATGGTGCCCAAAACTGCACACAGTACTCGATGTAAGGCTGCAGCAGCACAGAATAGAAAAGGGGTAGTCACCTCCCTCAACCAGCCAGCATTCTAGAATTCCTGGGAGATTTTGTGCAAAAAAAATATTATGTGAATACTAAGACACAAGAAGGGGTCTCTAGGGTGAAAAGCCATCTAGGAGAGATTAATGTCCTTTAGCCAAGTCACTGTTAGGAGAAAATAGCATACCAAAAACTAGGATTGAACTAACTTGGAAACATAAATTAGAGAATGTATTTCTCTCTGCCTCGATACACCTGTGTATGTGCACACACACATACACACACACACACACACACATACACACACATCTACAGGCACCTTTTCTGGGACTACAAGGAATGCTTTTTATCTACACTTTTTGATCACTGTGTCTCAGTGATCAAAACTGGTAAGAGCACTGACCCAACTGGTAAGAGCAGTCCTTTATCAGTTGTGGTAAATAAATCCCATCCTTTTGGTCAAAACTGTGGATGCTTTTCAAGCTTTTTTTGACAATTATCCTAATTACCTTAAGTTAATTTTCAGCAATGATCCTAATCTAATAGTTTATGTGCTGATTTTTGACTGGTCTGCTGCTGTCAAATCCAGCAGTCTTTTAAAGGCAGGCAATGAGCTGTGTTTCATCTTTACTGCTGTTCAATCTACCTGCTCTGTTTTATGCCCTGGTGACAGGAAGTACTGCAAAGATGAATGAGATTTAAGTAAGTGCTTTGTTTGGATCTTTCTATTTAAATGTACACAGTGTTTCAAAGCTAAATGATGCCATGACAAATGAAAACAGTGCCTGGCATGTAACTGAGAAACCAGTCTTCAATGGTATTGAATTTCTGGCCAATTCTGAGTTCTGTTTTCAGGTGTAATGTTGATGTTCTGGACACATTGGGTACCGATATAATTTGTTTTCCTCTTAGTCTTGCACCTAACTTAGGTCTACCTGGAGACTGTCACCAGTGTAAACTAGAGCAACCTTTCCCCCTATCCCCTCCAACCCCTCAGGTTTCTGCATCTCATGTTTGCTGAAAACCAAAGCAGTCCTTAGGTGCCACCTTTGGAAGAGAATTAAAACCACATTATGACTGATCCAAGAATGCGACCTGGAACCTTTAAGCCTGTTTTTGTCTACTCGGGTTCCAAAGTCACAAAACATGGTATTTCTAAAATATTGAAAAATATATTTTCATATATTGATGTATCTCAAAAATCATTTGTTACCTATAAAAAAGAGTTTGCCATCAATCTCTGTAGAATATTAACTTTCAATCTGCACCCCTTCCAACAAAGTGTCAGGAGTATCTGCAAATAAAGGATTATGATCAAGAAAGCACTTCTTTTGTAATGAGATTACTTCCAACATGGTGCTATAGTCCTATGTGCAGGGTTACCAAGTAATTTGCCTTTGCAGTAACTCTTATGACAGTATGTACCAAAGTAATAATTTGTGTTTGCTACACACTGTAAGCTGTTGTCAAACAGATAAGCTGTCTGCATGTTCAGAACCGACATCTCCTGCTGTTCAACTCAATGGACAAGGGGGTTTTATTCATGGAGGCACTTACAGTAGAATATAGGTTCAGTCTGTGCATGGAGGTGCTCTAGTAAAAGTAGAAAAGCAGTAACTGCTCTTGGAGTAGAACTTACTTTCTATTAACTACTGGAGACAAATGTTTTCTTTTTCCATTTTCCTTCGCAAGAACATCTGTGCAATAATTTCTGTTCATGATTTATACTTTGGTGCTTCATGCTTTTTTGGTTTGGTTTTGTTTTAAATGTATTTCTTAAATAAACCAACTGTAACTTATTTTTTTTGTCACTGGAGATGGAGAAATGTGATTTAACTCTCACACATTAGCTCTGAAATAAAAAAAATCTTCCATAAGAAATAATAAAGTGAGTCAAACTCAATGCCATAATAAATCACTTGATTAACCAGCAGGGAGAGCTGTTTCTTTAGGAAGAATCACCTGCTGGTGAAAATGAGGATTTATATCTTTCTCTTCTTTACATTAGGAATTTACGTATGAGACAAATCCAAGCAAATATTACATGCTGGAATAAAATTTTGAACACCTTGAGGCTCCACCGTAAGAAGTCACTGTTTGTTACCCAGTAAAAGCTTTCATTACAGCTGTGTCTATGCTATTTACCAAGTAGGAGGTAAGCAGAGGATTCCAATAGTTAATAACTGCTCCTGCCTGGATTATGCCCCCTTGCCCATTGCTGGCATTCATTAAGGCTTAGATTCTTTGGCCATTGTTCATGTTAAGTAGGACTAACAAATTCCCCAGGTTTAGCTGTGCATTGAAGTTTTCATCCAGTCTAGTGGCATCTAGTCTAGGGACCATAAACTTTCCTAGTGCTCACTTGTTATGTCTGTCTGTGTTTGCTGGCTATGTCCTGACTACCTTTTAAAATGAGGGATGGTCATGTCCATCTCTTGATAGTCCAGGATGAGAGAAGTTAGTCAGTATTTAGCCACAGGGACTAATGTTTCCAGAACAACTTTCTGACTTAGCCAACATTTTACATTTTGGAGGTGGACTGCCAAATATTAAACATTATTAATCACATTTTCACACGTCATTGGAAAAAAGTTCAGGAGGAGACTGAGGTCTCTTCTCCCAAGTAACAAGTGACAGGACAAGAAGAAATGTCTTCAAGTTGCTCCAGGAAAGAAATTAAGAAAAATATATTCAGATATTAAGAAAAATTACTTCACCAAAAGGGTTGTCAAGCATTCAAACAGGCTGTTCAGGGAAGTAGTGGAATCATCATTCCTGGAGGTCTTTAAAAGTGGCATTTGGGGACATGTAGAAGTGACATTTGGGGACATGGTTTAGTGGTTGACTTGGTGGTGCTGAGTTAGCAGCTGGACTTGATGATCTTACGGGTTTTCCAACCTAATTGTTTCTATGATTCTATGACTTAATGATTCTACATTAATATTCCCTCCCACTCCCTTTTTTTTTTTTTGCTGTGATGCAGAATTTCATTAAATTAATTCAGAAATTATTTAAAAATATTATCCTAAATAGCAATTAATTTCTGAGTTGGGTTTTTTTTGACATTTTATAGGCTAGATTTCTTGGTTCTAAGTTAAGAGTTCATGTTTATATTTGTATTTTCTTTATGACAGTTTTATAAAGAATTTTGGTTTTATGCATTAATTGTTTGATTTTTGAGTAGTTTTTATGATAGAGTTTCATCTCCGATGATCAGCACTATAATTATCACCTAAAATTTATCCTCAGCAATGGTACCAATATAGAACATTATATTCTGAATGCTCACTTTAAATTATAACCATTTTTGACAGCTGTACTACTTAGCATTATTTAAGCAAAGTAAATATATATGGTATTCAAGTGTGAGTGTTGATGTTTTTAAGCCCAGTCACCCAGAAACTAAGCTTGTTCTCAAGCATGAACTGAACTGGTTTGCTGTGTATTCTGTATAGCACCTCTTTGCTCATTTATGTAACATAGGCTGGTTTCCCATAAAGGTGCCATATAAGGGGGTACTGCTCTCAGATGCTATGGCAATTCAGGATTCACTTTTTGTTATGGCAGTGAAACCTCCATAGTGGCTATGACTTCTGAAGTGAGCAAATTAAAGAAAATAGCACTTTTCATGAGTCATACAATGATCACGTTATTTTGCTAGCTGAGACCAAGCTGATGATGCTTCTGAATACACTGGGGTGCATTGTGCCTTCCCAGTTAAAAAAAAAAAATTACTATAAGTGTGTATAGCATAAACACAGAGATTTCTGACTATGCAGGTGAAGCTGCTGATATATCAAAGCAGATAATTTTATTTACTGTTTTGATGTCTTTCACAGGTGGCCCATAAATATATGTTGCTTATTGCTTATAATTCAGTTTATTGGGTAGAAATAAAAACTTACAGGACTGAATCCCAGACATCTGAGACATTTCTCTGCCCAGTTTGCTCCTTTGAGGCTGCTCAGGTGGCTGAGAGGAAAAGTACGTGCTTTCTAGGATTGGCAGACAGCTGAGAAGGAGTGATTCTTTTCCAGCAGTGCCTCCCAAGAACTGACCCATAATGCTGGCTTTAGGAAGCAGTGAGTATGTGCTGCCAAATTTGTTTTAGTGGCACATGACTGTTTTTTAAAGTTGCTGCTTGCTGTGACCCTTGGAGGCTTTTAAACAAATCCATATTTAGCTATCATAACATCTCTCCATCTCTAGAGGCTCATCTTTGACCATCTGTTTTTAGAAGATGAAAACTGGTTTCTATTCCTTATTTGATTGTCTGCTAAAATCAGGGGAATTGATAGAGTGCTATAAAATTGGCAACTTCAACTTTATATTCCACCCACAAAGGGGAATGTTTCTGTTTTCGTTCACCAGGGAAGTCAATGCTTGCAGCTAACTAGGGAAGGGGCCAGATCTACTCAAACACGTTGTGAAGCACTAATGTATGGAGTGACCAGCTTATGGAACAGGATGAAGGATAGAAAACAAGACAATTGTGACAAGAGAAATGGTTTTGATCACTCCATGTGCCCTAAAGTGTTCTGCATGAACATAAAGGTGGGAGGGGAGAGAGTTTCTGCTTTCCTACCTGCATTGTAAGTGCAGCAGGGAGAGTGATTTATGGACTTGGTGCTTAGGATCTGTAGCACCCAATGCCAAATGTTGAAGGCCCTCATGTTTCACACATTCATACTGCTCCATACAAGAATTCATATGTGAAGGACAGGATAGCAACACTTACTAAACTTCAGGGGCATATAGTAATAAACCCTAAATTTTCCTTGTTTCCAAAACAATTGATCCAGCAATATGCGTCTATTCTGGTCAATAGAAATAGTTTTCAGATGTTGAATTATCCTTTGTACTATGCACCACTATTATTTTCCTATGGAGACTTTTCTCTGTAGAAAATTCAGTGTATTTGTCTCTTTGTGTCACTATAGTTGGTGAAACATGAGCCTGGATTGGAGAGCTCTGAGCCATATTTTCTGCTCTTTTATACTGCTTTTCATGCCTCTACTGACTTCAGTAGTGCACAAATTCAGAAGTTTTACTTAAATGGACATATTCTGTTTGTGTTGTGATATAAGCTTTGATATTTCTTTGGATGAAGATGAGTGTCACTGAGTTCAAGATGTGGTCCAGGAAGCCTTATCTCTGATGTAACAGTTGAAGAAAACAGTCATAACTACTTTGTTTTGTGACTATTGATATCAAATGAGTGTTGCTTGGTCCTTTGTTCCACTGTTCACCTCTAGATGCAGAGCTGAGGTGAGGTGAATCTGGAGGGCTGGTGAGCACCCTTGCTGGAGCTGACAGTTGTCTGAAGAAATATTTGTTGGAAACAAATAAGTGGCTGGTGACCTTAACTTGCTTTTTATAAAACACAGCTTGACTGATGCATAATTGGATCGTGAGAAATCTGTTTTCTCGAATATTAAAGGAAATAATTATCTTTTATTCTATTACTTTTGGTACAGCAAAGGCAACAAAACATTGTTTAAATGGAGTACCTCAATGATGTAAAAAATGAATCAACTGCTTACAGCAGTGCCTGTCTGTCTGTCTAATAGAAACCTCCAGAATGAATGGGCTTCTGTTTCTTTCTGCAAGTGCTTGCTATCATGTAGAGGAGCTATTGCTCTATCAGAAATCATGCTTTAGCCTGTTATTCCAAGGATGCAATTTTGTCATAAAGAAGTGATTTGCTATTTTAACATCGTGGTAAATAAACCCATAAAAAAGGGGTTCATTTGGAGATATGGCAATAATTCTGGGGAGGAAGTTATGATGCTAGTTTACTTCATTTTGTTTTAGAGATGGGGACAAAATTTGGCATGAGCAACAAATCTATACAAAGTCATTTATCAAGCTCAGCTGGCATCAGTGTGATGTCCTTGAAAGCAGACTGCTTCACCTCTTGCATTCTCTGATATGGAGGAGAAACTGCTGTTTTAAATTTCAGACGTTGAGAAAGGCAATGTGCAAACAGCTGGACTAGCTTTTAGTGAAAATTCAGGAATGTGCTAAGACAGGAATAGGTCATATACAAATTATTTTGACTTCATCACACAAAGTTAGATTTCCCTATATTGATTGTCCTACAAGATTTTACTGTCTTTTCATCATCTTACTGAAAATCTTGGACACTGTAAGGTGCATGGTCAATAGATGGCAGCAAGTCATTAATCCTGACTATTACCTCTTTTTGGGCAATCCTCTTTGCACAACCAATGTTTCTCTTCCTCTTTTAAGAAAATACCTCCTTCTTCTTTGCAATTCTAGAGACTACAGTGAGACAATTATTCATATATTTCGTCAAAGAAATATGCTGTTGCAGGTTTTTACAAATTCCCTAACATTTTAGTTTAACCTCTATGTTTCTTCAGCACAACAAATATAAACCCCTTTCATTGGGATCCAGAGTGATAAGAATTAGTGATTTCATGAGGAAATGCTTTATCAAGACATAGCAGAGGAGACAGTGCTAGAGGGGAACTCCTACGACATAAACAGTAACCCACATAATGACTTTGCATGTCATCATGGCAGTGAGTGAAACAGGCAGGAAGAGAAAGTTGGTAACATGAATTTACTGACTGAAGAGTAAAGCAATAATTCTTTAAAGTACACCAGCTGAAAATAATGTTGCTCACAGAAATATTCCTTCTAGGAACTGCAGTAAGAGCTCATTATATCCCCCAAACTGACTGTACTTCCCAAAAGGAGTTTTTATCTATTAGTTTAGTGTAGGAGCTTTAACACCAGGCTTTCTGCACTTGGTTCTGGCTCTGACACTAATTTTCTGTGCAGCCTTAGGAGTGGATGAGAAGATCTCTTGATGAAATCTGTAGGAATCTAGAAGGCAAACTAGTACATGACCCACTATACAGTCTTTCTCCTCTGTAATCTTTACATCTCCCTGATATTCCAATTGACTGTCTAAGAGCAAGAAATTCCTGTGAAGGAAGAGGAGGGAAAGGCATGCTGGTTTTTTTATTAATCTCTTGCAAGGTTAATTGTGATTAGAGTAGAAAATAATTATTTCCTCGGTGATATTGCAGCATCAAGCAACTTGGAATTCACTGCCAAACCTTGAAATATGCTAGAACTACCTTCTTGCTGAGTGATTGGTGTTGTTTGGCTTTGAGTTGATACATTCTTGATAATTATACTGGCAGCATTGACTCTTTGTTCTCTCTCCTGACCCCTTCCTTCTCTGTCCTGGCAGTACTGCCACAGTACTGCCACTGCTCTTTTTCCCTTGGTGGTGCAGTCAGCTACTCCTTACTCAAGTGCTCTTCCTCAGTCCTTTCCCTCTGCTTGGTGATCCTGAGCCTCCAGCTGCCTCTTCCTATCTCCCTAGGTTCTGGGGACTCTAACCATCAGCTTCTCACATTTCAATCCTGCCAATA
Source organism: Chiroxiphia lanceolata (assembly GCF_009829145.1). Lineage (NCBI taxonomy): Eukaryota > Metazoa > Chordata > Aves > Passeriformes > Pipridae > Chiroxiphia > Chiroxiphia lanceolata. The sequence goes on along the minus strand of NC_045638.1, from coordinate 13,315,747 downwards.
AGACTGACCCTTGGCATTTTCAAGATGTTTTGGGTACCAGTGCCAAAGTCTTTTGATCTACTCTCTGCCCTCTCTTCCAGTGACTGGTTACTGATTACTTTGCTGCTGCACCACAGCCTCTCTCTCTTTAGAGTTTTTATTCCTCTCTTTCTGAACAAAGTTACGAGTTTCTGCCCTTAGCCTCACAATTGTCTTCAAATAATGATGGAACTTGTGTGTGTCTATTACAATGACTCCCAGTCTTGTAGTTGACTCAATATTTGCTGACTTGGTTTACACATTGGTGGTTTGTTTTTTTTTAATGTGTGTTTGGTGCAGAACTTCAGGACCTGAGTCCTTGTCTTGGTCTAAATCTATTAGGGTAGACCTCCAGGCTGCTACTACAGTACAAACATTAGATTAATTGATATTTTTATTAGCATTTAGGGAGGATGTAAATTTGGGAGCAGCCTTAAATAATTTGCAGGCCAAACAGGAATCCTGGAAAGACGGAATTATGGAAGGAGAGTGATCCATAATAACAAAATATGGGCAACCATCCTTTTGCCTCTGACAGTCGTTCTGATTTTTTCAAATGCTGAGTCAGTGCTTAATCAAGCACCAGTTCTGTGAAAACTTACATGCACAAAGCACATGAATCAGCTTATAGTATACACAGGTAAGGATGCCCTTGAATTTTGGTAGGGTCGGAGCCCAATTTAAGAGTAATCTTACTGACCACTGGATGTCACTGCGACACTGCAGGAATGAAAATTAAGCAAGGATTTTTAAAAGCATCCGAAGGATTTAAGAGCATGAGTCTTTATTATCATTATTTCAACTTTTTGGAATTTCCCTAAAATTAGTTGATAGCCTACATTTCACTTGATGTACAGTGAGATTTAATTTGAGAGTTAGACACTCTGGTCTATCAAGAAAGTGTGTCAATTAGTATCCTCTTAAAAAGTCTTGTGCATGTCTCAGAACGGGGATTCCCAAAAGAGGTTCTAGTTGCACTATTTTCTGTCACTGATATGGTGAAGATTTTGATGATAAATTCAATGTAATTGCATTGTTCAATGACCTTTGCAATGGAGTTTTGTCACTACCAACATTGGCTCAGTGTCCTGTCTGGGAGAGTTCATTCTCATGCAAGCATTAGTCTATGCAAGGTACTGAATTTTTTTTTTTTCAATTTTATCCAACACTCTGTCTTTCATGGTCTATTATATACAACTCATGCAAAATACCCGCCTATCAAATTGCAGTTATTTTGTTGTGAAAATAATTAAAAAAGAGGGCCTGAAATTTCAGGGGGAAATGCTGCCAGTTTCAAGCTTTCCTAATATACTTTTGAAGTTTGCAAGGGCCAAGCCATCTGCTTTCCTTAAAATTGTAGGTTCGTACCTTTTCAATGAAGCTGATTTTTACCTGCTTTTTTTTGACTAATATATTTTGTTTCTCCCTTGATTCTTCTACTGCAATATACGTACCAGAAGTCACTTTCTAACCTTAGAAACAATAACAACTTTTCAAGGCTAGATAATGTCTTTCTTAGTCTTGCTTCATTATTTCTTATTCACCTTCAGACAACTGTGAATACTGCCATGCTTTAATTATTATATGGCCTCTGAGTTTCTGAAGTTTCTATCTAACTTCTCCTTGGAAAAATTAGAGAAATTTATGCAACTATACATTGATGTATTTCCACTAGAGTTTTTGGCCTGTAGTTAGTATGTTGCTGTGTATTTTAAAATGCTTTAGAGTTGCAGCCACAACAGAAGTCTCCAAGAATAGCTAGTCTAAAGCATCCTAGGTTGACATGATGCCCATTAACAGAATTTCACAGATGCTCAAGCCCAAGTTTTATTAATTGCTTAAGTTAAGCCAGAGTTTGTTCATATTAATTATATGGTAGTAAAAGGTTTTCTTAGCTCAGAAGTTGAATAAACATGACCCTCTGGAAGGGAAGCCAAAATGGAGAGATGGTGAATATTTATTCCCATATTAGTAGACATAAATTCAATACTAAATGGATAAATTGTTTAGTGAAAACTAGACCCTTGTGGGTCACATACCACAAACAGCCTGAGCTGGAAAGCAGGGTTTGGGTTAAAGTCAGCGAGACTTTAACTTGGGTTAAAGTGAAAGAGAGAGCCTAGAGGTGTGGTTGGGAGTGGGGTTGGAAATGAGCATCCAAAGGCAAGGTAGGGCAGCCAAGAGATCTGTCCTCAGAGAACATTTTTGTTGTGGGTCAGAGGTGGGGTCTTAGTCCAAACCTAAGCTGAGAGGTAGGATTCAGGTTTGGGTTTGGATTGAATGACAGGGAGAGCCTGGAGGTGTGGTTGGAGTGGTGCTTAAAATGGCAGAAAACAATGTTTCATGTGAATGAAAGAGATTAATGGAAGATCAAGAAATCTTGGGACCTTTTATTCAAATGGAGGGATGTGCAACAATTGAACAAGACAACAACAGGGATAGGGCACAGAAACTATTTCAGAAAAGGTTCTATTATATGTCAGTTCAGTTAAAACATAATCAAATGATATTGTGGTTTGATTTTTTTTATACTGTGAAAATGGTGGAGGACTTGCCTCATGAAAATAATGAGGAAATGTATTATGGTGAGTTTGCTTGTAAAAAAGAACAAATATATACACTCTGCTTTATGAGATACAAATATAGGAGTAGTAAATCTGCTATGGGCATTACTTTTCCATCATATGTATTTGGTTTAGAAATATGTCTTCTCTGATATTTGTTCTAACTTCTTTGTTCTGATCAGGTTTTAAGGGGTGCCAGTTCAACAAAAACTTGTTACTATAAGTTATGCTGTACCTGAAAGCACATTATTTCTCATACAGTAATTTTTCAGATTGAATGCTATATATCTAAAGAAGGGCTTGGAGGGAAAGAGTGAAAGGATTTTAGAAAAGCATTTAGAACCACTACTCCAGCACAGGGTTCCCTCCTTTTGTGGACAAGAATAAAACCATTTTGCCAGAAGAGATTTTCTTCTAAGTGAGCACCTGAAAATTTGCAAGCTGACACTTCTCAGCCTTTAAAAAACCACTATTTTAGAGATGGTCAAAATTATCTCCCAAATATTATAGTTCTCAGCTATCCCAATAAGCCAGAGTGTGGAAATGGGCAAAGGCATTCCCTAAAATTCCTGAAAGGTTTATAGCAACACAGTCAAATGGCAACATTTTCTTTGCAGGTTTGGTAGCATGGATAGAACCAAGCTTGGCATGCGTGAGGACTTCAACTTTTTTTCTTTTTCCACTCCTGGCTGATGCCAACACAGAGTAGCAGCTCTCATGTGTTTTGATGGCACGTGTATTGGCAGTTCTCAGATGTGCTAGTGGGGTTACTTAGTTTAAGAGTCCTTGGAAGCATATGAAGGCAATGAGTCCTGGAGAGGTCCTTGGAACTGTAGTGTGGTATTGAGTTAGAGCAGGAGCTGTTCCATTATACTGTGCACTGTGGGGATTTAGGTACCTGTTTTCCTGTGTAAGGAATGAGTGAATGAACTAATTAATCATTAATTTCATGCTTCTCAAGCGTGAAGTTGTCTGACACTCACGAAGCCAAGGAGTTGACTCTGCTCTCCTTTACACCTTGTTTAACCTAATGAAACAGTAATGCTTTTTTTCTTTTAATACAGAAGAGAGCTTGGAATGGGCCTTAGTAACTTTCAGGTCACCTTAAAGGGAAAGCAACCTTCCTCTAGAATTCAATCAGAAGACATTACAGGGAAATGAGGAAGCTCTGGGTTCTGCTTCAGATCCCGAGGCATGCTGATCCTCAAAACTGCCATCATGATGTGATTTGAGTACTTATTTCCTTATCAAGTAAGGTGACCATTCTGTGAGCCAAAGGAAATTTGACATTTGGCTGCCAGAATCAAGTGAGAAACAACATTCTTGTTTTGAGAGAGCTGTGATTGGTGACTCAGAAGTGTATTATGACTTAAGTTATGGAAGTTTGCAGGTGTCATTAACCAAGAATTTCTGCTTGCTATTTTTGGGTTTTGCTCACGCGATTATTTCTGAATTGCTACCCAGTATGGAGGGTTCAGTTCTGCAGCTGGTGGCTCATGCAAAGGAGGAATAGGGGCCATACTGGGTTTGTCATAGATTCATAGAATCATAGAATGGTTTGGGTTGGAAGGGACCTTAAAGGTCATCTAGTTCCAACCTCCTTGCCATGGGCAGGGATGCTGCTCACTAGATCAGGTTGCTCAGGGCTTCATCTAACCTGACCTTGAACACTTTCAGGGATGGGCATCCACAGCCTCTCTGGGCAACTCCTTCCAGTGCCTCACCACCCTCTGAGTAAGGAATTTCTTCCTAACATCTAAACTAAACCTGCCATCTTTCAGTTTAAAACCACTGGCCCTTGTCCTGTCACTATCTGACCATATAAAAAAATCTCTCTCCCTCCTTTTTTACAAATCCCCTGGAAAGTTGCAATGCAATCTCCCCAGAGCTTTCCCTTCTTCAAGCTAAACGACCCCAACTCTCTCAGCCTGTCTTTGTAGGAGAGGTGTTCCATTCCTCTCATGATCTTCGTGGCCCTCCTCTGGACTCATTCCAACAGGATTGGTGGTATGTAGCTATATTAAATCTTTCAAAAGCAAAAAAAAAAGAAAATCTTGTGTCAGGTTTTCTCACTGCTTCCATGGAGGAGAGAGAGTGATAATGTACTTTAAAGCATGATTGAGTCACCCCTTGGTGAAGCCTTCTCCCCTCTCTGGCATGTACTACTTTGTTCCAGGCACATTTCCAGCATCCCTCCTGAAGACTGGAAGGACGTTCAAGAAAGGGGTGCAGGGTGCAAGGGCTCCCCTAATGCTCTGGGCATGCTCTAATCTGGTTGCAGGTTTGTAGGGATTTAGGTAGGCTTCATTTTCTTTGCTCACAGTGTCTTGAATGGAAATGGGACTTCATACTCGCAACTTCTTATGTTTTCATTTTCTCATTGAACATTTGTTTGTTTGTTTGTTCATTCCCTCCCCCAAAAATCTGCTTGTATTTTGTATACTTATTCTTCCTGGCAGGTGCTTAAGAGACTGGTTGAGTAAATTACAACAACTGAGCTTTTCTCTGACTGCCACAATCCTCAGCACGTGCAAGGTCAGGTCTTCCCTGTAGAAGAAACCCGCTTAGCAAGGTACTAATTTACTTCAAGGAAAGAGATTACTGATCACAGTAGATTTCTACAGCAGGTGAATATGTAATTCAGAATGAATAATTTATTAAAATCATTAGCCTTATTATCTGCTTACAGTAAGTCTGTGAGTATTTCAGAATGTTCTTATGTTCGTCATTAAATGCTTCTGCCATCTTCTCTGAGATTTATTTTTCTGACTTCCTGGCTGAACTACAACTTGGCGAGATCACTCCAAGAGTGGACAGGTGTGCAAACTCTTCCTTTGTATGTGTAGACTGAAAACAAGATTTGTAAATGTTTTTGAAACTTAATTTTGAATATTTTTTTCCATAATTGCTTAGCATTAGCCCAGGAGAAGAAAAAACAAACACAAAATGAATCCTTTAAAAAGAGTCAGAGATAATAAACAGAGCAATTGTATTATGCTTTCTGGCCAAGATTTCTAAACAATTGTATTTTACGTGTGTGGGTTTTGGTTTTTTTTTTTTTTTTTAGATTAGACACCTAAAAATTGATGTAGGACTATCCAATGAGAACTGTCAAACTTTCTCCTGTGGTTTAACATGCACACAGTTAAATCCCACACAGTTGCTTAGTCAGTGGAATGGGGACAGAATTGGGAAAAAAAAATCATGGATTGAGATAAAGGCAGTTTAATAGTATAGAAAGGGATAGGAAAAGACTCCTCCTCCTCCTCCTGCTACTACTGTTAAAATAATTACATTACCAAAACAAGCGATGAACAACACAATTGCTCATCATCCGGTGACTGATCCCCATCCCTGAGCAGCTGCCCCCAGCCAGCTTTCACCCTAATTTAAATACTGGGCATGATGCCATATTTTATGAAATATCCCTCTGGCCAGCTGGGGTCAGCTATCCTGTCCGAGTCTCCTCCCAGCTTCTTGTGTCCCTCAGCTTCCTTGCTGGTGGGGTGGGGTGAGATGCTGAAAAGTCCTTAGTTTAGTGTAAACACTGCTCAGCAACAAACAAAACATCACTATGTTATCAACATTATCTTCATCCTGTTTTCAAACTAACATAAAAATATTGCTCAATCAACCCTCAAAAGGATCATGTTAGACAAGATGGTTCCGTACTACAATTTTCCTTTGGCACTGGCTTGACCTACAATATCTGGTTGGACTGTGTGATATCCTCTTCTGTGGTTTCTTCAGTGAAGATAAACTGTATTTTCAAAAAGGAGGAGGACAGCAGTGTGATTGGTCGTAAGGTGTGTTCTTGGGGAGGAGAAAGGAAGTGGTAGTGAGGTGTTGAAAAATAAAGACAATTTTCCTCATTTTTATGTCTCCTTGTACCTGAAAATATGTAACAAAACTGTCACTTTTTTTTTGTTTGTGAGCTTCTTCTTCTTTCTATTATATTTTCCCCTTGATCCCATTCTTCTTGCACACTTTCTACCAAGGATTCCTCTGCCCCACTCTACTCTGAAACTATCCTCCTTCTCTCTAAGTGCATGAGCACCACCCCTCTAATTCCTAAGGAAGCAAAGAGTCTCCTTCAGCAGTAATGTCCATTTTTCAGTACTACTGTCTGCTCACTAAATCCGTCCTTATCTAGATTACAAACCACTTGAGCTCTAGCTCAGGCCAGCCCAGACACTTGCTACTCAGAAGTATCCTTGCCCTGCATGCCCCAGATGCTCCTGTGTTTTCATCCCACTTTGTGGCAGTTTCTCCTCACCATTCCCATTTGATAATACCAGACTTTTCATATTCTGCATGTGCACAGCACACACAAACCCCCCCACTGTCCTCCTGTAGTTTCTAGCTTTAAAGCTTAGGAATACAATCATAAGCTCTGAAAATTTCTCTTCTTCCTCGTTACCCATTGTCACGGGGTTTGGGAAACCGCAACCCTTTCCCATCAGCTCAAATGGAATGACCTGAGCAACAAGTGCAATTGGTAGGCAGCAATCTTAAACATGCATTACTATTACTTTGGAAAGCTCTAGGAAACCAGGACCAAAGATAATATGGAGTGTATAAACATGACATTACAGAGCCTGCCATATCCTGGGAGATTCTGAGCCCTCTGCTCCGTGATCGCTCCATTTTGTTGACAGCTGATCTGCTACCAGGACTCTGGAAAAATGGGAGCTGAGGACACCGTGTGTGTCAGTACCACTATAATATGCCTTGTGGGGATAATCCAACCAAGGCTTGCATTCCTGGTACAGTGTCTCTTTCCTTTGCCACCTGTAGTCTACTAATTTGCTACAAGGCAGGGTTCCCTGTCACCACATCTGTGGTTGGGGCCTCTGGGTCTACAGGGAGGATTGAAATTAAGGCACCATGTGGTGATACTGCATGCTGCTGTATCTCAGCCATAGCATGTAACAAATTGACCTAGTTGGAAAGTTGCAGACTTTCTTTCCTGCAGAAACCTCTCTCTTAATTTTCCTTGTGAGGGAAAGGTTTTCCGTTCCCTAAGTAGTGGTAGGGAAGATACTCCTTTGACTTTTCCACTTTAAATATGCATCTTCTGGGGTGGAAAGCTGTCTGTGAATCAGTACTTACTTGATGGGAGGATCACCACTGCTTCTGTCCTATGAAACAGCAGGAGAGACTCGCTGGGTGCTGTGTGCTGTGAGTGGATCTACGTCTCTTTATGATCCTCTAGACTGCTTTCCAGTGTGTTTTTTGTTTGTTTTTGTTATTTACTTCTTTATTATGAATCAGTGTTTGAGTATTAATGTTTCTTATGTTCATAGCAAAATGAGGAAAACAGTTGGCCTGGGTGGAGTGAAACAAAGATTTGGTGACTTATATGCGGTTTTGGACACTTTTTTTAAGGAAAGACTTTAATGAAAAGTGTGTGAGAGTGTGTGTACATGTGAGAAGGAGACAAAACACAGCACAGTTTTAATGCTGTCAGATGTTTTACAGCTAGGATGCCATTTTTTGTCCTACAAAAGCTAGGAAAATACAAGTTCCATTTAGGTGTAGGATTTACAGTTACTTGAACATAGGCCCTGAAAAAATGTGTATCTACAGGGGATAGTAGTTTATGGAGAAAACAAGTTGGTGCTGAGAAGTTCAATTACTCTCCTGAAATATCAATAATGTAGCTGGAAGAAAGAAAAAACAACAGGCCACTTCCTATGTTGGATGTATTCTCAAAACGTCTATAAAGGTTTGCTGCCAGCAGCAAGAAAGTAATAACTATAAATGTTGCTCAGTGGGAAGACTTAGTGATAGAGCCTTTCTGTTTGAAATTTTACTGAAGCCCTGTCAACACAGTGTAACTTTCACGTTTTTGCATTTTTATTTTTATTATAGTTTCTATTATTCTTGGCAGGTGCATGTGTTGGTAGGTGAACTCAGGGTCTCCCTCCTGGCAAGGCTCTCTATCTTTTCAAGTCACTCAACATAAGCCTGCAGTTTCCTACCTCTGAGATCTGCTGAAATACATTTTCAGTGTACTGTTCTTGATGGTCACAATAGCACTTCCTGAAGTCCAATTGGATTCTCTTATAGAGAGCTTAAGAAGCAGAGTGAGCAATGTAGTTGTATTCCTTAAATAATTACCAAACTCTTTCATTTGACAGCTATGGTTAAATTTAATAATAATAATAGCATTTTATTATTAACAACAACAACAACAATAATAATAAAGACGACGATGATGATGATGAAAAACAAACCCAACATGTTCTAGGCTGCTGGAGTGTAGTGGTTTGGACTTTGTTTTCCCCCAGAGGATAAGAAAAGTGGTAGACCCCAAGGGGTGGAAACCCCTGGAAGTTTTGAAATTCTGTCCAATGAGCGCTCCTGCAAAAATGTAAACATACCACAACCAAACGGAAGAGAAGAGTTGTAGTTTTTAGATTAGAAGAAGTAGCCATGTTGTGAAAAGCCACGAGGAGAGGGCAGGAGCCCTCTGGGGGGGCCTCTGCCCCCCCCCCAGCCCCAGCTGGGGGCTACAGAGACTTGGAACAGTGTTAAGCTGGACTATGTGTCTGTAGCTGTGAGCTGGAGGATGTTTTCCATCGTGAGTGGGCAGAGACAGAGCAGAAGCGGCGGCAGCGTCCAGAGGTTATGGCTAAAAGCCAACTGATAAGACCTGAACCAGAGGAGCAGCAGAAGCAGCATGCAGCCAAGGAAGACTCAGAGCTGCTCAAACCGAGGTAGAGAACCGGCAGCAGAGAACAGAACTAAGTTCTACAGAGAGAAAGCTTAGGGGTAAGAACTGTAAAACTCCCCTAAACTTCCTTGGAGATCCCTCCAAAAATGGAGGGAGATGGACTCTTACTGATTAGAAGTCCTAAATGGGTAAAGGAGTTAAGAAGCTCGGTTGTCCTGAGAGCTCAGCCAGGACGGAGTGTGGGAGGTTGGCCTTGAGGACCCTCCCTTGCTGCAAGCTACAAAGAAGCTCGCAGCCTGAGACAGGGCACAGAGGCCCTGCAAGGAGCTTGAATCTCCTGGAGATACCAGACCGTCAGGAAGACCCCCTGTGCTTCGTGATATGACGTGGTGAAACGGCCTTTGTCTGGGGTGACGAAGCCCACGGAAGACCCCTCGTTGGAGAGACGAGTGGCCAAGGGGGATACCCCCTCGTGTGTGCTGGCAGAGATCCAGCTATCAGCTGCTGCAAGAAAAGAAGAAGGGACAGATGACTGCTGCCTTAGAGACATTGCTGCTCTGAAGAAAGGATCTGTCCTTCTTTCCCTCCTGGACTTTTATTTGGAGGGGAGAAGAGATCTGATCCATTGTAAATACTTATTTCATAGTTAGAGATAGCTAAGGTTGTATATAATGTATTGTAGTATTTATTTGTATAGTCATTGTAATATATTCCCTTTCCCCCACTCTGAGTCTGCTTGTGTTTTGTCTGGAAAAACCCATCTCACATTGGGTTGAGATGTGGGAGGGGGAATGGAGCTAGGGAATTGGATTTTGGGCTATCTCAAACCATGACATGGAGGAAAAGCGTTATGCATTTTTTCCTCTTCTTGAGTTATTGGAACCTTTGCTGGCTTTCAGCAGCATAAGATCTAATGCTGACAGAGCTTTGTCATTGCACAGGACAGCCTTTCATCAGAAGAGCTCCCTAGGAATCTTCTGAGCTTACTTTTGAGGGAGAGAGGTTTCTGACCTGCGGTGGTGAAATGAATAGGCTGAAAACAGATTGAGGTGAATGAATTGATGTTTTTCTTTTCTCGGGAGCTTGAAATGAACAATGCAGTATTTCCCCCCCCCCCCTTTTCCTTAATTTTTTTTTAACCATTCTCACCTGAAGGTTTTAAAAATGTTTTTAAAGTTATTTTCTGTATTTCAAAATAACATTTCTTAGCCTAATACCTCTAACTATGCATTTTCGGTGAGTCACATGCAGAGTGTGCTCCCACATTTCTTCAGTTGAATTAACATATATACGTACCTAATTTGGCAGCAGTGGCATGAAATTAATCCTGCTAAGATTAACTCTCAGAGACAGACCTATAGTGAAACAAGGACCTTAAGATTCTGGTTCTTCTAGGTTTTCCCTATTTTTCCATTGTAGGGATCATTATTTTAAACAACTCAACCTCAGAAGAAAAACAATCTCCTGCCCTCAGAGATTGGTTTTTTGTGTAGCTTTGCTGTGTGATGGTGGATGTGTTAATACACCTAAAGAACTCTCTGAGGAAAAATGCAGATAAAAGAGTAATCTTATTTTTCATTCAGAAAGTGATGTATGGAAAGTCATTATTTTAAAGATAGGTTTTAAAGATCTTGTATCTGGTATCTGTGGCTGGGATGGTGCTGGGGGCCCTGCATTTTGTCTTCTGCACCTTGGCTTCTTGCTGCCTAGATGGTTTTAAGTAAGTGACACATAATAAGGGAAGGGATATAAGGAATAAGGGAAGTTGCAGCTTCTTTGGATGTATTTTTTTAAATTATGAATTCTTACTGTGTTTTTGTAACACAGTGTAAATAAGCACACACACACATGAAGTCCTCTTTGACTGTCTTACTGTAAGAACTGGAAAAAGATCTGTTAAAGTCATAATAATTTTGGATTATGAACAACTATGGTTTCCAGCAATGTCTGATATCAAATCTTTGAAAGCTAAGGAACTTTATGGAGTTCTCTATAAGTGGAATTTTCTATATATAGAAGAACATATATTGAGTAATTAGTAACATTGTTATTTTTTTTTAGTCTGTGGCCTGTTTCCTAATTAGGTATTTGAAACACCCTAACTTGTGTGTTTAATAAAAAATATAAGCAGTCAGACAGGGTGAAAAGAAACTTCAATATCAGAAAATGCACTTGAGACATACTCTTATGAAAGACAAATCTTAACATTACACTTTGGGTGATGGGCTGGTTAGGTTATGTAAAAAAGGTTGCTTTAAGGAGCTGAAGTAATTTGCTTTATACATGTTGTTCTTTCATTAAAAGGTCAAATAAAATTGTGCTGGAAACCTAGTGGGTACTTTAAATGGCTAGTTACTCAAAATGGCCTTTTGGGGATGGCATTAGAAAGAGTCTTAGCGACAGGTTTTTTTGTATTTTTGTCTCATACTTGCTTTTAGGTAAAAAAATGATAACCAAAATCTAAATGCTGTTTTCTGAATGGTGTTGTCACACTGAGCTCTCCCTGTTGTTTGCACTCTTTCTAGAAGATGGATACAGCTCCTCAGTAAACATATAGAGATGTGAGGCTATGGCCCTATGTGTGATGCCTTGTTATTTCAAACAATCCTATCATATAACAGCTTTCAGAAATGGTTCAAGCTCTTTTTTATGAAAAAAAAGTGCAGTTTTCTGTCTACTGGAGGACTTTTAATCTCTGTTTTGATGCTCTTACATTTTCCTGGGTATTCAGGTTAAATTAATTCCTCATTAATCATTTATTAATCACTATAAACACCATCCTAGAGGCTGTACTCCCTTGGAATATATGCCCATTAGGCATTTGGAGAGAGGTATATTCTCACTCAGCCTTCATTTTGCCTGAATAAACAAGACAGATTCTTGTAGTTCCTTAGTTGAGTAACCTCCTTCTTCCTCACATAAGATTAACAGCTTTTCCACATATGCTTTCTCATCTGTCAGTGACTGGAGGTGGATGAACTATGTTAGATGAGACATTCTCTATACTCTCTACAATGTCATTAGTGTCTAGAGAATTCATCAATACAAATATGTCATTGAACTGTCTTTGCCTTTGTCCTGAAAGACAAACTGGTTTAGTGTCTTGAAGGCATTTGGTCAGGAGATTAGCAAACTTTTCATATATTTTGAATTAATGAAAACTGAATAAAATTGTTGGAGCATATTGCAAGCTGTTGTTATATTAATGCATTAAACATACTAAAATATGCTGGATTTGAAATCTCCTGAATGTTTTCTTTTCACTCGTGTTTTTAGCCTGTTCCAGTGGGTGGCACAAGAAGCACAAAAACCAGGTGAGTTTCAATCCCAGCATGTCCCATAGGATTTCTAGTTAGTAACTATTGTAGTTCTCAGTTAAAAATAATAAAGCAGATGTATGAGGGTGAGGAACTGCATTTCTCAACCCAAGTGCTTGGTGTCACGCATTGTGAATGTTTAATTCTTCAATATTGTTTTATATTCTTCAGTGTCTATAGATACAGACTTGAAGGGTCAAGCTGTGATCTTCCCATCCTGAAAGCACTATGGCTAAGGCTGATCTGCATAGCTGCAGATCTAACCTGATGTCTACTCAGTGAGTGACTGTGTTGCTTGTGCTGAGTAGGGACTCTGCATTGCAGCATGTCATATTCAGTTCCAATTTGACAGCTGGGCTTGAAAAAAGAAAACGACAAACAGCTGAAATAAGTACTGCAGATAAGATATTGCCCTGGAGAACATCCTACTGTAATGTTTTGTGGGAGGGTACCTGGGGTGTTAAAGAAAAGCTTATAATGGATATGCAGATGCTCCATCCACTGTGACACATCAATGTGGTTGCTGAGTCAGTGACAAATTGAAAGGAACAACTTACATTTGCTTTGCAAAAGTACAGGCAAAACCAAACCTTGACTTGACAGAAGGATAGATTTTGTGGAGCAAAGTCACTGGGGATTTGAGGACTCTGTGTACAGTTGGGAACATCAGTGGATATTTCAGTTCAGTGATAAGAGAGTTTGGAAATATCATGACAGGTTTCAGGAGGCCTGTAGGAATCAGCTGGGTCTGAGAGGGCTGCAGGTGGGAGAAGTCCCTGTGCTACTCTTGCCAGTCAACGGACTTTGACCTCCCCTCTAAAGCAGGAAGGCTATGGATGCAGGAGAAACGCAAAGCAGAAGTTGGCTCTTTGGGTGATGACCAAACTGATGTCCAGCAATCTGCTGGGCCATTGAAAACTGACTTTGTCTACTGTTAGAGGGGACCCTGGATGCATGAAAGACTCAGAGGAGGAAGAAGTGAGAGCAGAACACAAGAATTATTGGTTAGAAGAAGGTCTAGTAAGAAATTTTCCTGTGTAGCATTTTTACAGCTGACCAAAGGTAGCACTTCTTTGGGATATGTTTATTCCAACAGAAATTGTCACTTAATTTTGAGCAGCTTCTAGTAGAAGCCTGTTGGATTTTGGCAAGTGGTGCTTGTAAATGACTGAGTTCCTTGGTCACTGGTGCTTAGTGCCCTAGTGGAAACCAAGGGCTGGGAACTCTTATGTGCCCTGGAGGTTCTCTGGTCTCCCTCACTGAGGAGGCTTCTGGGAGCCTGAAGATGCATAATTTCTGAGATCTGAAATGCTGGTTTCAGGGCGATATGTACGTGTATGTGAGACTCATGGGCTGGCCAGGGGCCTGAATGATTCACATCTAAAGTGCTCTGGCTCCAGAACCCAAGTGTGCAGGTCTTGCAGGCTCTGGGGAACTCACCATTCTGGTACAGTAGTGTGTGGCACAGGTGGTGGTTACTCTTGAAATTTTGCAAGGCTGCAAGGCTGACTGATACAGTTTTCCAGTAGATTTGAGAGACTGATGAATTTCTGAAATTTGGAAGGAAACATAAGAAGAAAGCAGTGAAGTGTAAAAAAAAAATAAAAATAATGGTGTAGAAGTGGCAGTCAAAGGCTTCTGGAAATAAAGAGGAGAAAATTTAAGACTGGAGAAGATTCAATCACTGGTCTTTTCTGTGTCTTTTTAACACAAGCCAAATAGTGAGGAGGTAGTTTTATTTTTGGCTGTCACTGATTCTGAAGGACAGGGCATTTAATACTGTACAGCTAACTGATGCAGAAGAATTATTCATCTGCATTATGGAAAAGTAAAGAAAAAATTACTTTGCATGAAAAAATAAATGCAGAAAAATATGAACAGAGGAAAAAGCTGAAAATGTAGACTTTGAATCTGCAACGTCAGACTGGTCACAACTGTGCAATTCTCAGAGGCCGAAGCACTGATAAGAGATCAGAATCTGACTGGGAACTGAGCCAAATCCTCAAGGAAAGACCACAGAGAGACTCAGATTTTAATCTTGCAAAGCAATGAGAATTTGCCAGCAGAGCAAGTCAGCTTGCCTGTGGGAGTTTTGCAAACTGTGCTCTGATGATGCCCAGGTTGGTACAGCATCCAGGAAGCAGCTCTAAGCCCTAAGAGGGCAGGTGCAGTTCTATTAGTTCTATTAGGTGGGTGTCTATTAGAAGTAGCAGCAGTGTCTCATCACTGCAGGTCATTGTCACTCCCACAAGTGCCATGTTATTATTGTGACCTCCCCACTCTCTGCAGGACAGTGCAATGGTCAGGATCCACTCGCATCTGTTCCCTGGGTCTTGGGGACATTTGCTGGTTCTTTTAGCTGAAGGAAGGTCTAGTGGTGGTGTGGTTTTACTTGCTTGTCTGTGTTTCCCTGCCTGAGCCCAAATCTCCTCTTCTTACTCCCAGCCCCACTCTTTCTCTTGGCCTTATTTCTCCAGTGAGAGGCTGAATTTTTCCTGAGAGTGGGAAAATTGCCCCTGTTTTTTTCTGTTTTGATTCATCTGCCCTGAGGTAGTAAGTACACTACACTTCAAATTCTTTCATGCTCTTTTCCCC
Source organism: Chiroxiphia lanceolata (assembly GCF_009829145.1). Classification (NCBI taxonomy): domain Eukaryota; kingdom Metazoa; phylum Chordata; class Aves; order Passeriformes; family Pipridae; genus Chiroxiphia; species Chiroxiphia lanceolata. Next base: position 13,300,574 of record NC_045638.1, on the reverse strand, counting down.
TGGTGGGAGCAGAGAGCCCAGACAGGACAGGGTGGACAGAGGTGGCAGGGAGCCACAGCTACTGGGGGTGCTGGGAAGGGTTTCTATTTGTCCCTTGCATCCCCATGGAGACTCTTGGCAGCAGCTCCTTTCCCCTGGCTGATCTGGGCTTAGCTTCCTCTGCTTTCCTCTCCCTGGGGGAAGTACTGCCCCACGAATTGGTGGAAAGCCAGGGGTTTTAGCCCTGCTCCCTCTGAGGAGTGTGGATGTGGCCAGAAGACACTAAGAAGGTGGCAGGAGAGACTAGATAAAGGAAATGGCCAGGGCTGATTCAGCAAGATGTCCTTCCCCCAACACTGTTATTTTAGTTTTGTGTTGCCCTTCCACGGGAAGAAGCCCCAAAGCAGAAAACCATGGCCTCTCCTGGAGACCCCAGAAGCAGAGGGCTGAGCATTTAAGGGGTGCCACTCTGCAGAAAGATGAGTAGAACTATTTGTGGTCTTTTCCCTATTTTCATTTCATTGAGCTCCTCAGATGACATGTCCTTGTGCAGTCTCAGAGCACAGGATGCTCACATGAGCAGAGCCACACGCCGTGTGCCTCCAGTTGGGTGTTTGTGTTAGTGCTGCTTTGATGACTGTGCTTCACAGAGTCATAAGGGAAGCAGAGGTGAAGTTGCTTTAGGCTGTGCTTTGCCTGTCTCAACTTTGGATTCTGACTTTGTGCCAACTCAGTTGCTTTTATTCCCACTGCAGCAGGAGAGATGTGCAGAGATGAAAGTCCTGTGAACGGTGCAGAGAAGAGAAGGGGTGGCACTTGGTGGTTTGTAAGAGCCAGCCAAGCAAAGAAGGTCACATAACTATGCAGTATCCTTAGGGAACAAGGTGTGCTTTTCCCCTTGCTGTTCAGTAAATGACCCAGTTTGTGGCAGTTTTCATTATCATATTGCAACTTTTTTTTTTGACAGATGGAAAGATCAGCATCTTGGTTACAATGGTCCATAAGAAATGGCAGGAGGACCCAAAGTGATACTGACATTTGTTTGCTTTTTAAATAGAGGTAAAAGTTAATTCTCCCAATAAATTGTTTGCTTGTCACACTCAGTAAGTGCTGCTGCTGAGGATCAGAAGGAAACCATGATACTGTAGCGTTTTCCTGTTCTTTGTGAACTCTAGCCACTTTGGGCTCTTTCATGCATATTTTTCTAGGTGCAAGTTGTCTATCAAACTAGCCAGGAAGCACACTAAAATAAAATTAGCAACAACCTCGAAGACAGAACAAGAGAATAAGTTGCAGCACAGCCTTCTTGGTAGACATTATATTTGTGATAGCCAGACAGGGACCTCACAGGTTACCCAGTCAGCATTTTAAATTTAGGATATCTCATTAAAAGACATAATCTTCATGGGTTCTGTAAAACGTGCATTATCTGTGGATCTTTTTCCCAAAGCTTCTCTTCTGAAGCCTTCCATAACTTGTTTATTGCTTGCACTATCTGTTTCAGAGTATTATGCTGGCAGAGAGCATTGGCTCTTTGCAAGTTTGAGTCAAAACAAGGCTGGTGGGAAATATATTTTGGGTCAGAATTATCTGAAATAGACCACAGGTGAACTGTCATAGGGCATTAGAGTACCTGAGGAACTGTGCTGTTCTGAACAGCGAGGGGAGGCTTATCTGGACTTCACAGGTGGGTTGTGACAAACAAGACCAGTCTTGCCCGAGGTGAGAGCCAGAGATTTCTGGGTAATCTGCTCCACACCATGTTCTCAAAAGTGTGGATGAAACTGGCAGTGTAAAGCAATGAAATTACCTCCACAATGAACAGGGAGGAGTGATATATTGTCTCATTAGTGTACAGCTGAGATGAAATCCAAAATGGGAAAAAGTTTGCAAAAATGTGTACAAGAGGAAAGAAATAGAAAGATATAAATACAGAAAAGTGAGCTATAGAACGTCCTCAGCAGTCTTGGCCTAAGTAAATCAGAGTGCCTGAGCCCTTCTGCTGAATGGGACATACTGTGTTATGGGCAATGCCATAATTAGTCTCAAGGGAGAACAAAAGAACTGGAGTGGGTCATCAGGTGTATAACAGAAATTAAAAATGTTTGCAGATAAATTAAAAATGTTAACAGATTGCTTAAAATAACTTTAATACACTGTTATGTATATTTCATTAGCAGCAAGCCAATGTAAGTAATGGTTCTTGGTTCTTATACAGGAGAAATACCTAATGTCCTTCTACTGAAACAATTCCACTGGTAAAATTGTTTAGAGACAGATTGAACAGGACACTCTTCCTTTTCTTTCAACAGGTTTCCCCCGGAGTCTAAATTCACTATTCCTCACAGTCTTGCAGAAAAAAGTCTGGTGTGTGGAATGATCCCTGCACTGAGTGAGCACAGAGCAATGACTTCAGTTCTAGCTAAATTAGTTCAAGATGGACCTAGTCCTAAAACTCTTCCTGGATAAATCCCCATACCCACTCTCAGAGTTTCTTACTTCTCAGCAGCTCATTTCTCCTTTCCTCTGTGACAAGCAAAGCATTAAATATAAATCTTTGCTATGACATCTATTTTTAAAGTAAGTGGAATGGCACTGAAGGGAATAGGAAGGAAAACGGAGCAGCATTTATTGTTGTCTTTTGATTAAGCTCCCCCAGCTGTGCATAAGCAAGTGTCATCAGTGTTGGCTTCCCTTCATGTGTGTGAGAGGCAGCAGGTTCATTTGCAAGTGCTGGTTACAGCCCTGGCTGAGGCTTTCCTGATGAGCAGCCTTGGGCTGGACAGCTTCCCGGCTGCCTCTGCCTGAGCTCCCTGTAGCCCCTGAGTTTGCACCACCTGGTCACTGCTGGCACGTCCCTGGGAGCAGCCCTGGCTGGTGTGACTGCCATCAGAGGTGCAACTGCAGGAAGGGCAGCACCAAGTGCGTGGTCCCTCCTTCCCTCCATTTGTGATGTGCTTTCCCATGACATGCTGGAAGCTGAAGTGTGCCTTGCCCTAGATTGTGTGCTCTGTGAGCTGGCTTGTTCTCAACTTGGCCCCCTTCTGTGACCCATGATAGATGAAACAAGAAGCCATCACTTCTCTCAGCTATTCCTCAACTCAGCCACCCTTTGAAGACACACAAGAGGCCCCCAGCTCTGTGCTGAGAAACACCTGTACACTATTTTTCAGGCACAGGTTTTACAGGAATGGACTGCATCTCTGCTTGGCACTGTTTTACATGGTTTTCCTTCCCTCTACAGCATTGACGGTGTGCACGTTCACACCTTGTGGCTTCTCACACAGGGAGAGGACAGGGGAGAACTGTGGTAAGAGCAGCAGCTGACAGCTCATTGTGCTGCATCCCCCACAATCCCTCATCCCTCCTCGTATTCTTATTTCCTTTCTGCCAGGCAACATAATTTTAAGTACAGTCAAGTCATCTTTGGTGTCTCAATACCTGTTCTTTCTGTTACAGATCTGCTTCAGAAAGTCTTATCCTTTTTATAACTTCCCTTGCTTTTATCAGTCTCCTGGAGAACTGCACTTCTGTAGGAGGTCCAAATAGAAATAGGACTAACAGGGATAGAAGCACAGCTATCAGAAATAGAAGATTTTCATCTCACTGTCAATGCTCAGTGTTTGGCTAATGTAGACATAAAGTAAACAGATGAGTAACCAACCACTTTGCAGTCAAAAAAGGGTCTGTATCTTGATATTAAATAGATATCAGGAATCAACCAGAATTAAAAAACTGTTAACACTGATTCCCCAACCTGGCTTAAGTGACAGTGGTATGGGTTAAAAGAAACGCAGTTGTGGTGACAGAAAGTGTGATAAATGGAAACAGGCCATCAGGAGAAGGCACGTTAATAACATTTAAACATTACTTGTCTGTTTTTCAAAGTGGAACAACGGCTTTCCTTTTTAAAGTTTTTCTACCTAGTAACACATAAAGGTAGTCCACAAGAACCTGTTAAAATCAAGCCCAAACCTTCTTGGTTTTCCAAGTCTGCTGGTAACAGTGTGGGTAGCAGCAACACAGGAGATGTGAATAATTGATTTTACCCTCTGTACCCCAGAGACACTAATTTCCATCAGCCAGCAGGTGAGTATGTACTTGCTGCTTCAAACTGGGTCCAGCCCAGACTATGTGACAGCAATATCTGCAAGGGCTCATACTGCACTAGGTCACTTTATTACAAACATTCACACGAGGCATTTCTCTTGCAAGACTTACCTGAATCCTGCATGCCTCTGCAGATTCAGCTTTATTCCACAGTGAAATTTTTCCTTCATTCTGCTTCCATAAAATGCTTGTGTAAACCCAGACTCTACAGTGACTACACATCACATATTACAACAATTCATACCCTGTTCAGTACAAAGCTCCCTTTGCTCCAGAAGTGACAAACCAGAGACTCGGTACCTGTGAATATTGGAATCTGGAAGATCCTGGCATGCCAGAATTGCTGAATTACTGGTTGAAAAGTAAAGTACTCCTTGCACTTCAGATAGTGGACTTTGCAACTAGAGAGCATTCAATGCTGGAAAACAAAAGCAAGAATGCACACTACATCCCTGTCCCTGTATGTTCCCTCAAGTCTTCATCTCACCTGATATTTGGTTGAATGTCCAAATTAGATGGAAAGTGCCATGTTTACATACTTCTTTTTTATTCTTTTATTCTCTAGTTTTTGAATTTATGGCAGGGTCACTGATTCAAGGCAAGCAGTTTTTGGCAACTAAAAAAATCTGAGTGGAAATGTTTATCCTGTGGCTCAGGTAAGTACCTCTACTGAGGGGTTTATTTCCAGAGAAACTGTTTTAACAAGCTTATGCATGGTGGTTTGGGCTCAGGCAGAGGGAGCTGAGAGGTACTGAGCAACAGTAAATAGTGTGGAGCTGGTGGTGTGGGGCAGGAGGGGTGAGTCCTGGGGAAGATGATTATTTTGGAGCCTAATTTACTGATAATGTGGCCAAAGCCCCAGGGCTGGGATGTCACTGGAGCAATAAGGGCCCAAATCCTCTCTGTTGTATAGTAATTTGGCTAGTAGGGCAGTCACCCAGTCAGTCACCTAGTCAGGTACTAACCTAGCCAAGTTCAGTTCCTTCTCTGCTTGAGGGGGTTTGGAATCACATCTTCAGCTTTATGCCAGAAATGTCAAACATTTAGTGGTTAGAAAAATAGGACATATATTTCTAAATCCCCCTGCTCAGAGGAGCATTACAACTATTGCCTGTTGACACTGTGCCTTCCTGTGAATAATGCCCTGGGGATCTCAGTTTCTGTTTTCTACTTTTTTCTAGAGTCTAATGCAGAGACTTGATGTAAACAGCCATACTTCTGAGAAATTAAATTTACTGTCCAACTGAACTGTGGCTGCTCCCCAGGACCCAAGGGGTCCTGTTTGTTTGTTTGGTTTGGTTTTAAAACTTTCTTTGCAAGCAAACTTAAGTTTCTAGCGGATGAATACTCTCATGCATTGGTAATCAATCATTGAATTGGCAGTAGAAAAGGAGAGGTCACAATCTCTGCTTTCTCCCCATAGCCTCTGGCCCATGTAGGGTGTAACTGAAGCTGTACACTGTGATTATGGTTGCATAGGTCTCCTCTGCTCCCAGTAATACAGCCCCTTTTGTCGAAAACTGTATTTATTACTGATAAACACCATGCTTTGCAGAAAGTCTCATCAGATCTGATGCTAAATTAGTTTAATTGCAAGTAAAGAATTTTGCTGGCTAATTCCATGCTCTTCTGATTTTCCATGTCCTTTGATCTTCTGGATCGCTGATCAGAGTGTCATGTTCCTTTCGTTCCTTGGCTAAATCCATCTTGCCCATAGATCTGACAAAACATTTGTTTCCCAGATGCATTCACAATTAGAGCTGGCCAGGAATTTCCTGACAAAGCATGTCTTTGTTAAAAATGCCAATTTATAAAATCTAAATGCCTTATAGATGCATTTCTCCTTTGATGCATTTTCAGTGAATTACGGGAAGGTTTCTGCTTTTGGGATTTGCTCCAGATTGAATTCCTGTGAGTTTGAAAGTCCAGAACAACCTGCCCTGAAAAGGGCTCAGGGAGCTGCTATACTCCTTATTCTGTGGCAGTGGCCTCTCTGTGTAGCTCAGATCATGTGACAGCAGTTTGTTGAGCCCTGTGGAACCAGAACTCACTGGAGTGATATCCAGCTTTTAAGCTACATATCAGAATGTTTCAGAGCCCTGAATATGCTGGCATTTTTTTTTTCAACATTTGAAACTGTCACATTCCAGTTGAATCTCATGCCTTGGCAGAAGATGGAAGAATACCTATTTCAGACCAGGTGTACTCCTGAGAGCTTTTCCTGGTTCTGCCAAAACTGGTAATGCAGCTTTTAAAAACTGAATTAGCCAGGATAAAGAAGAGGAGAATAAATCAAGGTATATTTTTGCAAACAATATCTTGTCTTGAGATACAGAGCCTTAGGTACTGAAAGTCTTTGTTTATCAAAAAGTCAAGCAAAACATAGGAAGCCTATTCAGACAGTGGTAATGCACAGTGTGAATGGTGGCCTTCGGCTCTGTCCAGGAGGGTCTGAAAAGGACAGCAAGTTGAATCTCAACATCCATTAAATCTTTAACCTTTCTTGCTATTCTTAGCGGATGCTGGTGGAAGAGGAAGTGGGAATATTTTAATAGATTTGAAATGCTTTCTTCATGAATTATTTTTCTGTGAGGAGATGAAACACATCACCGTATGGACACATTATGTTCTCACGGTCTGCCTTATTTAAAGAAACAGTCATAACAAGCATGGTCACAAAGCTTTATATGGCTTCTTTATTATTTTGCTCTTGTTATTGTGCCTCTGCGGGGTCTACACAGAAGAAAATCAGTAGATCAGCAGAATGCTGCTTCTATTGCAGAGCCTTTGTGTAGATCTGTATGGCAGTAAAAATATGAACAATATTTCACTGAATCCCATCCCTCATTATTTTGGGGCCATTTCCTCAGCAGGCTGTCACACAATACAAAGGACAACTTGGGTTCACAACTATTTGAATGATGAAGAGAATAAAAGAATATATACCTCTTTGTAGAAAGAAAACCTGCCTAAGCCCAAATAGAAGGAAATCACCACAAATGCACCTTGTATCTACTTGTCTAAACAGACCTATTCATTTCTGTACAATACACTTTCCAGTTCTCAGGTTGTTTCTAAACCCATTTTTTAAAATCCATCCATCATATTAAAAACACCAGGGACAGATTTGGTTGACTCACTTCTTTAAAGCTATCTTATAAATATGCAGTAACTATATTTGTGAGAATTCAGAGTTCCACATTCCCAGCTTAAAAGCTCAGTCAGTTTTTAGTTGTATCTCCACCTAGTGCCTGATAGAGTCACAGAAGGACAATAAAAAAAATCCCATTAATCCTATTACATTTGAAAAGTCCATTATTTCTATCCTTCCACAGAAGGGACCTGCCACTTCTCTCAGGAACAGCAGAGGAGCTGTGGCTGCCTGATATCCCCCAACCACGGAACAGGTATCCTAAAGATGGAGGCAATTTTAGAAGCCCGTAGACTGTATGGATCAAAAGAAGGATACTTTATTGGTGTTGCAAAGGATTGCAAGGTAGCCCTAGGCCCAGGTAAAAGGATACCACAAGAGCTTCAAGCAACTGATCCTGGAATGGCAGGCAACTGATCTCAAACTGCCGACATCTTTCCTCAATGCTCCTTATCATTTAGCATTCTGCAGGAAATCTACACATTGATGATTTAGAGCTCTTAGTGGGGCAGGGAAGCTACAATACTGGGGTCATATCTCTGTCATGATTGGGTCTACCAATGACATTTTTAGTGTTAATCTAGAAAATGCTGCCCCTGGAAACAGTGACTTAATCAGAGCCTGCAAGTAGATTAATTTTTTAATGTGTGGGTTGGATTTTTTTTCCCTAAATTACCTTTGAGGAAATGCTTGCAAATAATTTTGCATCTTCAACAGAAAAAAAATTCTTTCTCTTGGTTTTGTAAAAAAACAGAGTTGGTCTATCAAAATGAAAAAAAAAAAAAACAAACTCAGTAAGATCTTATTGACTCAGCTTTTTTTTTTTTTCATTCCTGAAGCAATGGATACTGCTGTTCCCTGGAACAAAAAAGTGATAGTACCAGTGTAGTGTGACAATTCTGGGAATGTAGAAGGTTAGAAAGCTTTCTTTGGATCTCATTTTTGCTGATTCAGTTTGAGTATCAGGTGGATACACTGCCACTAGTTGCAGCATCCCTGTTCTGTATATATTCATTTTCTGTATATATATTCTGTATATGTTGATTTTCTGCACTTAGGCCATTAAATGCTTAGCCTTTTTCATATTGTAAGAATTATGAAATCAGGACTGTTAATGCATTTATCTTAAGAAAATACAGCCTCTTCATCTAAATGTATCTTTGTTGCTTCCACAGCAGGCAGAATAATTGCTACCATACAATTAAACACACTTTTAGACAACAGGTTTAAAATAAAAAAAAACAAGAAAAAGCATTCCCACACATATGCATGCCCTCTGCCCCAAATATCTTAGATGTTATAATTACAATTGAACTTATGAGATATTCTAGTTAATGCACAGGCATGGTTTGCATTGTTACAGCTAGTCATCTAAAGTTAGTAAACACATTTCTCGTAGTTTTACAAATGATGCTCTCTATCCATGCACTGGGCACTCTTGGACACTCAGGGAAGCAGGGAGCACCATGAGCAGGGAATGGGCAGTGAATAGTGGGGCCCTCGTACAAAGCCGCCTCAGGAGCTGGAAACCTGCAGATGAGATGGCAGTAGGGTAGGGCTGGGTTTAACCACCCACACCCCTTCATTTCTGGGGTTTCTTCACAGACTCAAGCAGAGAAGCCTGTGCTCTTGTCAGCCCCCATGCTGACAAGATACTGCAAGCTGCCACTCCTCTGGAAGAATTGGGAATGGAAGAATGCAGTATAAGACCCAGAAAAGATGATATATGATAGAGGCAGGAGGTGCACCATTCCTATAGGCAGGCTCACAAAATGTCATGAAGATGCAGTTTTTGAGCTTTTTTGCCTTTTATTCTGAGCAGAGATCCTGGGAGCAGGGTATATTTCAATTGTAGTTAATTAAAGACTGCTTTGTTTGTAATTCCAAGTGGAATTTTCCATGATTGCAAGTAGTTTGAAGAAAAACAACACAAAGCATTTTTCCTTTGGTGCTGTTGCTGGTTTAAATGTTATGCAGTCCTGTGGTATCCAGTAACAAGAGAAAGGAGGAAGCCAGGTGAATGTTGCTAGACCTATTTGAAAATTAACTGCTTCCTGTTGAAAGGTGACAAGAGCAAATTTTCAGGGCAGAAACCTGCCAAAACTAAAAAGCTGAAAAATGGTAACATTTTTGATTTCTGTAGCATCACTGACAAGAAAAATTTTCAAGCCAGGAAGCAAATAAATGCAACGCTCAGCCATCCTTTTCATTTTTGGCAACACACCAAAACCTGCTTCTTTTCTATTTAGAAAACAGTTTCTCCTTTTTAATGTATTTTAAATTTTAAATTGAAGGGGTTTTTTTAAGTTTATTTTGTCATAAAGCTATTTTCTGTGAAGCATCATTTTGGCTGCAGAGTTTCAACAAGCTCTTGTTGCTTCTGAACTCAGGTTTCCTGTGTAGTAACACATTGTGCTGTTGGCATGCTCCTCTAACTAACAGCCTATAGCATATTTAGTGTCATCTGTTCCTGTTTCCTTGGCTAAGACATGGGCATCATGCCATATATCTTTGTATCCTTGGATCACTGACATTTTTATTGTTTTTAAAAATAAAACCCTACTTGCAACTTAAACATTCCTTGCAAAATTTCTTCTTTTACTAAATGCTACTCTGGGTTTAGTGTATTAATGCAATGAAAGCAGTGTGGGTATGGCTGAGCTGGTTGGCATCTGTTGCAAGGTGGTGAGCATTTTCATTTTCACTGAAGGTCACAGGATGAGGCTTCTTGGGCTACATATATGACTGTGGGGATTTATTTGCATAGTCCTTCCTGGAAAAAAAAAATCAGTATTATTATTTGATGTAGAAACAGACATACCTAAGTGCAAGCCAAATTTGCTAGCATAGAGGAGCCAGGGTAGAATTTGTCACAGTTTCTGTTGGGAAAGGTAAGCGTGAAACCAGTACTCCTAAACAGAAACAAGTATGGTTGGGGTAATTATCTATTATAAGGGTGTTTCAGAAACCTGTGTTACTTTATGTTGGTGACATTTGCACTCTCTTGGCCCTGGGACAGTGTTTGAAGACAAATCTAAGAGAATAAACTTAAATGTCACAAGGCGTGGGATTCCTCTAATCAAATACAACCATTTGGATTACACATATGTGGTGTTTACCAACAACCATCAGCTCTATTTACAGGTAGAAATGAACAGCAAGCCCTTCTCTGGTGTAAGTCAGGCAGCTCGTTCGTGTGGTCAACGTGGTCTTGTCCTGGAAGAGGAAGGGCAAGAGGGTCAGAGATGGATATCCACGCTGCAGCTATCATCTCAGGCTCATACCACATAATGCCATGCTCAACACATAAGGATGTGGGAAGAAGAAGGAAGTGGGGGGACACTAGGAGTGATGGTGTTTGTCTTCACAAGTCAGTGCTATGCAAGATGGAGCCCTACTTTCTTGAATGTCTGAACACCTACCTGCTGATGGGAAGTAGAGAATGAAAACCTTGTTTTGCTTTGCTTGCACATGTCTTTTGCTTATTAAATTGTCTTTATCTCAACCCAAGAGTTTTCTCACTTTTACTCTTCTGGTTCTCTACCCCATCCCACTGGTGAAGAGTGAGTGAGGAGCTGTGTGGTGCTTAGATGTCAACTGGAGCTAAACCATGACAGTCATTTATCTTCAATGTCCCTGTGAAGGTGTAAAAGGCTATAATAAACCTAAGAAGACTGTTCTGTTCGGGTAAGGACAAGAATTGATCAGAAACAATTGGTTTAATGTTCTGCAGATGGTGAGGACAAAGCAGGAATGATACATTATCATACCCTTGGATGTTTCCTCTGGGGGCCATTGGGAATATAGTTCTCTAATACCTCATTTTGAAGGCTGTGATATGAAAATTTATGTTGAAGCCCTTAACACATCCTGAGAGATATCCAGCTCAAACCACAGACCTAAGTCTGTCTGCTTCTTCCTGCCTGTCTGCCTGCTTATATACTTTGCTTGGACAACTCTCTTAAAAGTGTCCAACAATGCAGATTGTGTGTGTTTCCCAACAAGGTTATGACGGTTGGTTCTGCTTTTCCTATTGAACTGTGATTGCCAAGACTAGAAAGCACCACCTTGGCCATTCAACACACCTCTCCTTTCAATATGTAACACACAAAACAAGCACATCTCCTTTTGAAGATAAACTGTTCCGGCACCTCATGGTGCCAGGAAGTCAGACCTTACTTCATAGTGGAATTTATCTGACCTTGCCTCTATCAACATTTTCATTGTTGCTCTCTACCGAGTCTGTTCTTTGTTTGCCCCTTCAGGCCTACCTCCTCCTTGGTTGGTCTTTCATAAGGTATGTTTTGAGACCGTAAGGCTCACAACACAAACTGTACTCTCAAGCCTTTTGTTCTTTTTCCTGTCTTCCTGTGAATGTGCTCCATATCACAGTGGACAACTGAACTATGCCTGCTATCCCCAACAGGCCAGCCCCCTGTACACCAGCAAAATCCATATTCTACTGTGTGATATCCCCCCTTTTTTGATGTCAAAGACTGAAGCAACCCTTCACACTACTCAGTAGGTGGGATCTGTCTCCCACACTTTGTCATATTTCAAGATTTTTTTTTTCAATGCATCAGAGTCACTTTGCCATGCAATTGAAACCCTTCTGCAAGGGCAAGTATCTTCCTCATTATTTTCTACTCCACTAATCTCTGTAGTGTGCAGACTTTGTTGATAATGACTGTAAATCCTGGTTTGGACCCATATTCAAAACTTCACCTTTGAAGATGAATAGGGATCACAATTAATGTATGATATATGGACTCATTAGTGGCATCTTTTTAAAGATAATCATAAAATTTCAAAAGCCCTTGTATCTCTTTTAAAGTTGATGGCAAAATATAAATGACAAATAATTTTCTTTATATTTCTATGAATATGCTTTCGGAATAGTTTCATCTATTATATTAAGTATCTATGAGTGGAATCAAACTATTTTGATTTATTGAACTGAGACCAAAGTTATGCATAACAAAGTATGGTCTCTAAGCAATTGCGTGGACAGCCACAAGGGACTAGTAATGAAATGTTGAAACAGGAAAATTTCAGAATAGGAAATTTTTCTTCATGTCTAACTTTCCAAAGAGCTTTCTCTTTAATTATATTTGTTCTGTTACAGATTCCTTTACTTAGTGTTAATTTATTCTTCCATGCTAGTCTCTCCTGCTAGCAGATGAATTCTTTCTCCTTTTTTCCTCATCATGCTAGTGGTCACAGGCATGTCATAGCATGATTGAACTTTTCTTGGAATAATACAGAGTGGAAAATGTGACCAGAAAAGATTTGACTGTTAAGTCTAGTCTAACACTGTTCGAGGCAGGAAATGTAAGACTGTTTTAATGAAAAACAAAAGAATGTGAAATCTGGTGAGATGTGGGGACTTTTAATTCTAAATCATTAAAAATGACACACTCAAAGACACTGTAATATTGAGTTGGGGTTCAACAGGTCAGATTGCTTCTGAGAAAATTTCTAAAGCCTAAAGCTAATTGGAATATTTCCTGTTTTATTTTATTTTATTTTATTAAAAAAAATTAAATGGAAAGAAGTTTTATTCACAGGCTTTGAAGAGTCTTCTTTTGACTCAGGAAGTATAACTGGCTACATGCAAAGGTGAAACAGGTATGGGACTAGGGAAAATGTTAAAAAGAAAATTTTATTCACATTGGAAAAATCCTGTCCTTTTAGGTCAGAAAGAAGTCTCAGCTCTGATAGCTGGGCTCTGGCATGTCTCATCTGCTGCTCTCAACCTGGTATTTACTGTGCCGTGACAAACCTTCATCCTCATCAGAGCACATGAACTATTTCAGAGATGGGGAGTAGATGTCTCCTTGGCTATACTGTGGAGTGACTTCTGGGGATAGCTATACTTAGGATTGAAAAACCCCCCAGTATAAGAACTGGAGCAAGCACAGGGGAAAGCTTGGCTTAGGTACTGTCTTCCATAAAGAGCTGCCTTTGGTTCTGAATAGCTCTGCCCAGACTTTGACATTTCCCTATGGAGAAACCTGGCAAGTTTCTCACTGCAGGGTTCTCTCTGGAACAGGAAAGATCCAAGGATAATCTGCAGATTTTTATTTCAGTTGTGTCCCTTTAGATAATAACATTCATTATGAACTCTATACCTGATAATGCTGTGATAATACTGTGAACCTACAGCTAGAATTTTTAAATGGAATTAAAATATTTGATGGAAAATATCAGTTTTGTTGAAGTGGGTGCTGCTTCAAGGTATTTTATCAAGGCATACTTTGCTTTCATTTTATAGGTTTGCATTCTTGAAGCATAAACAGTGAGCTGAAGTATTCTGGTAATGATTTCCATTATTTCCTGTATGCTTTTTTAATGCTCCATTGTGGAAAAGCAGAGATTTTCCACTTTTCTATCCAAAAACTTTAAAAGATCAGAATTTGCAAGGTGCCAAATGTGTGTATTTTGAGTTTGAATTTCAATATATAAAAATTGGAAAATATGCTTTTCCCAAAAAGAAAGAAGAAAGAGGAAGAGATACAGGGACATATTTCCTGACTCTGAACCAGAACAAAAGAAAAGTGAGCTATCAGTAGAAATATATTTTATTGTTGCCTGTAATCTGTGTTTTCCATTCACACCAATTTATGAGCAGACTGGGGCCTATTTTCCATTTGTTGTATGTAACTCCCATTGTTGAAAATGGAAGTTATTTGTTGTATCAAAGAGGAAAATGTGGTTAGAATGTTATTGTAACTGTTTTTTTTTTCCCCCTCTAATTTTCTGTACTGTGTGTTATTATTTTCTGGAGTGCCATATTTATTTTTTTTTCTGCAGTGTTTCCCATATTCTGAATAAGACCATCTTGCAGTAATTTCAAGAAGAAAGGCATCCTTTGCTGCAGTGTGCTATTATTTCAGGGCTCTCTGCAGGTAAACTTGCAGATCAGGATATTTTTTTTCCCCCAGTTTGGTCTGGTTTACTTTGTTAAAGCTGTGCTGACAGTCTCCATGATCTCTGCTCAGCTTCTGAGTTTTAGTACAAACTGGAAGCTCACAGCAGTCCTTCTGGTTCATATAATCAATTTTAGCTTCATAGGTTTTTTTTACAGTAAATAGCTTAGCACATCACTAGGAGAAACTAGAATGAATCTTTCAGCTGGGAGTGGGGGTAGGTGGGCCAAGTTGTCTCAGTATTAAAATCCATGAAAGGGAAACATCACATTTTTACTATCAGGGCAATGCTGTTAATGATTCAAATATTCTTTGTTTTTGCACTGAGCAAGTTAATTTTTTCCAAGAAAATGTGCTGATTCAGAATGATTAAATCTTGTGACCTTTATTGACAAGCGGAATTTTGCCCTCAAAATAATGTGAATGTTGGGTCTTATTGAATGGTTTAAACTTGGAGGACTTGATTTGTGCCAAGCACTCAATATTGTGCAGAAAAGCAACTCAGATGCTGTCCTATTGCTTCTGACTTTCCTTGCATAGTAATATTTGTGCTCTGGGTGTGCAGAGAGTGAAATTGCTACCAAAGAGATGAAGTTTCACTATCGTCCTTGTGATCTAAAATTTTTTTTTGGTAATGTATTTTATATTTTGCAGATTTAGATCTTGCTGAAAATGTATCTTCAGTCTGAAGGATCCCAGGGTGGAATTTGTCTGTTTGGCTTTACATCACCTTGTAACATTGACATCTTCATCTGAGCTTTCCATTTGATTGTCATTTGTGAGAAATACACACTTTTATGTCTTAGTTCAAAAAGAGATCACATGAACTCATCCTTCCTAGAAGAGGGATATTCCCTTGTAATTCCAGTGGTAGTCATATTTGCATGTGAAAATACCCAGTATCTGGGAAAATCTCAGAAAGACTTTTTTTTTTTTTAAGTAGACATATGGCTGTGGTTCAGAGCTCTGTTGGCTGACTCTCTGGTTGATTCCTTCTGGAGTATAACTGGGCACCGCAAAAAAAATCTGTCACCTGAACAGATGTCAGTGACTTTTTTATCTGGGGAGCAAAGTGGCTTACTTCCTAAACATCACTGTATGAAAAGGGATGAAGTGTTTGAACAGCCAACTATAAGAATCAGTCTCTTTTCCCTGGTCAGTTTTCCGCTCATTGTTGAATGATTGAGGACATGCAGTCTCAGTATTGAAATTTTCCTTTGCTAAATTCTGGTTGCAGATAAACTATTCTGAAGTACCTTGGAAAACTGAGAGCCTTAATGTTGCTACCCAACCAAGAGAAAGGAGAAGTTTCTGGGCATCACAGTATGAGTCTGTGCTGCCTAAGGACGAGTGATAAGTCAGATTTTGTACTTCTGTGGTGTTATAAGATATGCTGTTGAATGCCAAGTCTTACCAACTGTGAAATTACTATTTCTGCTTGATAATGTTTTGTTTCAAAGCAGGATTTAGAGAAAAGGCAATAACCCAACTTTTGAAACAAATCAGAGTGCTTGTCAGAATTTTTTCCTTTGGTCTTCAACCAACATATTTTGGAAAGTTTTAGATGATATAATCTCAACTATCACATAATTTTCATTCCCCCCACAGTTCATTGGTTAATTTGGCTGAATTGATTGAATTTTAAAGGAATACAGTCACTATTGCTTTGCCATACTGAGGTACACTAATTAAAAAAAAAAATGCTTGCACATTAAAGTCTTTTATATGGTAAAACCAACTGTTGCTTACAACACACTTTAAAAAGGGATTTTGGTGTTTGATTACAGAGTTAGAATAGCAGCCTTGGAAACTGAAATACTCAATTTTTTGCTATCTTGGTAGAGGAAGGAAAACTTTTTACTTTAAGAATGATTTCATATCTGCCTCTGGGATAGTTCAGGTGTCATCTGGATTTTGAGGTCTCTTTGCTGAATGTGCAAAAGAGACATTGGCTATCATGGAATTTCTTTTTCTCTCAGTTAGACCTCTCTAAGACCTTAACTGAGCAAGGTGCTTAAGCCTGTGTGTAGTGCCTTGCTTCTAAGCACTGTTTCTGAGTTTAACAAACCTGCTCAAATACCTAAGCACTTTAGCTGAAGTCCAAGGTTATCAATTAATTTTTATAGGATTCTATGCAAATAGCTTTCTCATATGTGCATTTTTCCAGTGGTTTCTGAATGTCAGAAATCCAGGAAGAAATTGGAATTGTAAGAATCTGCTTCCTATTTTTATTTGTCAGAATCAGTTATTTTCTCTTGTATTCTTTTCCAGAGGGAATAACGATGCTCATCTACATTGTGGTTTTTGAAACAGGCAACCAGGATGGCCATTTAAGGTGAAGTGAAATGAAATTTTTAAGAATCACTTTGAAGCACTGATAGTGCCAGTGAGTCCTTAATAACAAATGGACTATGATGCACAGTTACCAAACTTCAAACCAAACAAATAATATTGGCTGGAATCATCTGTCCTGTACTTGTGGGAACTGGTAACATTAATGCTGATGTTTAAATATCTGTGCTTTCACCATTTTAACTTAGTACAGATTTAGCAACTCATTAGCTAGGTATCAGATCTGTCTCATGAAAAGTTTATTCATTCATTGTGCCACCAAATATTTTTATACAGATTATCATATAGTTTGAACTCTATTGGCAAGAAGTCAAACAGCCCACCTCTAGCAAATAGGACTGAAACTATCAGATTCACTGAGATAAAAGTGACCAAAACCCAAAGCCAAATCTGACTGACAGATGGGTTACTTGAACATTACAAAGTGACAGCTTAATGAGGCTTTTGGAAGTATCAGAGAGAAAGGATGTGGGTGAGGCATTTCTGAAGCAAAAACCCCTGAGATTAGCTCAGTTGGTTAGAGTACAGTGCTAATAACAGCAAGGTCGTGGGTTTGTGTGGGCCATTCACTGAAGAGTTGCACTCGATGATCCATGTGGGTCCCTTCCAACTCAGAATATTCTGTGATTCTGTGTTCTTAAACGTTGTTCTCATTCTGCTGGAGGAAAACTATATCATGCATCTTCTGGGCTCATAGGTTTGGCCAGTAAACTTCTTCAGAAATGGTTTCCGTGCAAGGGTGTGGCCTATTGCTCTCTCAACCAGACGGTGCCGATATCCAGAGCACCAAGAAGGGCGACACGGAGAGAGGCTTCTTCAGCACCACGGCCAGCGACGGACCCGGGCCGGGGCGGGGAGCGGCTGTGAGATGTGAGCGGGCAGGGAGCGACTGCGTCTGGTTATCGAGGGCTTCTTCAACTTTCTCTGCTGCAGATGCCATTCCATGAGAATAATTCACAGTGGAAGTAGTCCATCACTTGAATGTCAAGAGATCTGTGCAGTGCAGCTAATAGCTTTGAACCTGCTTGATGTTCACTGAGTGACTGCCTGCAGATTTCTGGAGAGATGGCTTTATATTTCACTTTTAAAAGAAGTATGAGAAATTACGCATGTACACTCTGCAGCAAAACCAGTAAATTAGCAAAAACTGGTAGTGAGGAGTTACCATAGGTCACAATAAATCTTTCCTTACAAACTTAATTTCTTCTACTGTTCTTGCATATTATCTTTCCTGAGGCTCTCTACCCATACAGTAGATATCATGGAGCTGCCCTAACAATGCATTAAGTGTGTTAAGGAAGTGGATGCCTGTAGGACTTGTCAACATCAAATCAAGTATAATAACTGAGGCAAGAAGAGGTGGAGCACTTCTGATGTGCAACTTGTGATGTGCTGTTATGGAGAAATGCATTTTCAGTTTCTGTCATAGAATTCCCCTACAGCGATGGGAAAATTGCTAAACTATGATTTTCACATTTGACCGCTACTTGCACAGTCTGCATTTTCTCATCTCATGTTTGAAGTGATTGTGATTCCTGATTTTCAGAGGTTTTGGCACAACGAGTGTCACCTGACCTCACCGGAACATGCCCAAAAGAAGAGCATTCTAGGCAGACGTCAGGAGATAACTGCATAACTGTAGAAACTGTGAAAAATCAGCTCATGTGAAACTCATAGAATTCCAATTTACAACTTCTGATTTCCATTTTAAAAGTCTCTGGGCTTAAATCTCTACCACTTCATCTTCTAAGTGTAGAGAAATTCTTCAATGTTTGCAAAGTTCTTACACTCATTAGAAGAGTATACAATATACATTCATAGGCATTATAGCTGTCAGTATTCATTGCAAGCTTAAGCGTTGTGGAATGTAAAGGATGAATGAAAATCTACACTAGAACAACTGAGGAAGCAGATAATGGCATAAATGTTATTTCACCTTTTGGCCACCTGTTGCAATACAGCCAAAGCCATCAGTGACTGAAAGTCATTACTGTTTGACAGCTGCTCCCTGTGCTTTTTGAAATGACGGTGTAATTGTTCTCAACCTTCTTTCTTGTGGACAGGTGTCCACACCATGATTAGCACTAATTGGCAATGTTGTTGGCAGTCATACAAGGGAAACTAATGAAAGAATGCACATGGAGGGGGAATAGATTTCTCAGCCCCCAAAGCAATCTGTCTGTCTCTATGCCTGTCTGTTTGGAGAACACAATGTCAGCTCTGCATCTCCCCCCTCCTCAAACATATTGTTTAGGAGAAGTCAAGTTGTTTTAACAGAGAGAAACACTGGCTAGTGTAAAAAGGAACTGAGGTTAACAATAGAAAAAAGACCTGGTTTATGAATTTTTAAACTAGTGCCTTGATCAGTGTTTGGTTGATTTTAACTTGGTTAGAAAGTAAGTTTTTAGAAAGGGGTTAAATGTGGAGAAAGAGCTTTAAAAATAAAGCATCAAAAGGAGAACTCAGATTCCTTTCCCTCCCAGAATAACATCTAATTATGACATCATTAGGTCTGTCTCTTCAATGCTGTCATCATAGTCTTCATGACATGGTTAAGTGTGTGTCTGTCTCATAACCAACCCACTTTGATCCACTGTCTGGATATGACTTTATATCTCCTTATCTGTTGGAATTGTACAGAACTCTTGGTAGATATAAGGTTTGCTTCATGTCTGCCATGTGAACACTCAGACACCTATAAAATGATTGGGGAGGACCATATGTAGCAGATGCTATAAATTCTCTACTCATTTGAATTTGCAATTCTCTATTCTCTCAATATGTGACATAATATCTGAATTTTGGTGAAACTGGATGTGTGCATGGTCTCATTAGCAGGAAAGGGTCATGGTGACCAATGCATAATGAGCTATTCAGGAAGTTACATCACTCATTCTGAACAAAAATCTGGATGCCGATGTCATCTTCTATCCTAGTTGTTATTCCTTCCCTAGACACCTTAAAATTTTTACCGCTTATCTTAAGTTTGAGTTGCTAAGTCAAATCTGTTTCATACCTACCAGTTCTGCAAACTCTGAAGCAATCACCTTTGCCATAAGTGTTTGTAATTATGTCTTTAAAGGCTTATAGGAACAAGTTGATAGCATTTAGATACAGAGCCAAACATATCATAAACTTGTCCAGGTTTGTACATGATTTTGCAGTACAAATGAAAAAAATCTCCAAACAGTGATCAGACAGGAGTAGCTAACACTGAAGGAGGGTGCAGTAATGTATAGCTCTTAGCTCTCAGAGCAGGTAAAATTGAAACGTGACTTAAAAGGGCATGGGAAAAGTAAAAATAAAAAAAGATGAAGATTGTGCTTGAGGAAAAAAAGATCATTTCTAGGAAGCAAAGGTGGGTGGCTGAAGGAGAGCTCAGTTGGTGTGGGAAAGCCTGATACTGTTGTGCTACCATGCAGGAAAAAGTGAGAGGGCATGCATTGATTCTTGTATATCATTGCGTTCTCCTCAATGACTTATCAGCATGGAGCCAACTGCATCTTGTATAATGGATGTACTTTCTGTAGGATCAATACAGACTCATCACACACAGCTGGCAGCATTGAACATCTTTTCTGTCTCAGCCTACAGCATTTATTCTCTCTTGCTGCTTATCTCACCTTATGTGTTCTGATGACATGGCAATAGGTTTTGTTGGGTAATAATGAAAAAAAAGCTCGTCTCCACACAGACATATGAGTACAGATGAACAATGCCAATGTGGAAACTTGATAATACCCTTCTAACCCCTCCCCAGCTGTTATGGGACAATGACCAGTCCCATGATCTGAGTGTGACGCCCACCACAATGATTCAGAGGAAAGAGTATCTAGAGCACCTTTTGGACAGCAGGGATAGCCTATGGGAATATGAAACTTATTATGAGAAGCCAGAAAGCATATTTTGGAAATGCACAAGATTTTTATGGGATGTTTGGGGGAGGAATCAAAAGTTGGGAAAAGGATGTATCTAGGTGATTTGGAGCAGAAAAGAATTTGTCAAAAGAGAGGGGTAAAAGGCTAGTTCCATGTAAAAAGGTTACTGGACATGCCTAGCTCCTGATCTTGTCACTATATTCCATTACTGTTTTTGTGGGTGAAGGACTCTTTATTTTGTGTGCATGTGTGTGCATGTAGGTCTGCTCCAGCAACTGGAGTAGGACTACAGGCACATGGGGCATGTGAGGCTGTGATCACAAGGAAATATCAAGGCAGTCTAACTGGTGACACAGATAAATGTCTTGGGAGCTGGATATTGAAGCAGCCATAAGTCTAGGCCAGGTACTAGAGTGACCAGAGGGGCTGAGAGTGGACTTCTGGAGGGATCAGAAACTCCAAGACAAATTCTAGGGACACTGTGTGGTCTGAGCATGGCCTGAGAGACCCATTTGGGGGTATGTGTGGCCAGCTACTGTGTCTGCATCCAAATGTGTATATTATGTGCCTGTCTGTGAAGTGAATGGTCTGTACCAGCAGCCAGAGTGAGATTTGTACACCACATGCTGGCAGCTGGATAGACCTGTGATCTAACATCCAAATAGACTGTGTAAGATCTCCTATTGAAGGGAACCATTTTTTATACATATGGATATATTTCCTATTAATAGATTTTAATCTTGATCAGAGGGGACATTGGCGCTGCTTGAGACCATGTGAGTGTTGTCTATTTCTGTTTACATTGTTCTTTGTGGCTTGCTGGATGTTTACCTATGTTTGTGCTGATACCTTCATGCATGCAGATACCTGCTGGGAATACATGGTCGTTCTACTTGCTGGCTGGATCTGGGGGCATGGAGCTGCAGCAGCCTTACCTCTTTTTGTCTACTAGGTTTGGCAGCCCATAACAGGTTTTATTTAAGTTATACTTAGTATTTATCATCATCATGAATGCAGAAAGAATCCTGGCAAACTCTGTATTTGTGTGTTGCCAAACTCTGGGAGACTTTGGATGTTTTCCCAAACACGATCTTGTCTTCTGAGAATGAGGAAAATAACATATTGGAGGTAAAAGTTCTAAAACAAAGGAGGCAAGTAGAAACAGGAAACATTATATTTGGGCTAGTCTTCCCTGTGGTACATCTATTTTTATTTTACAGAGAAATCTAATATTTTTATATTTTTATTTCTCTTTAATAAGTAAAACAATCAAGGAAAAGAAAAATGTAAGTGGATGTACTGAGGTTAGCTTTTCTGGAGAATGATTTCCTAGCTTCCTTTGCTAAAGTGCCTAGAGGTATCAGTCTGTTAGGGTAATTGCAGCATTTTATCATGTTGGCAGATGCTTTGTAATAATTTTTGTTCCCATTAAGCAACAACAGATGAAAGGAAACCTTGGCTCAGGACACCTGTTGGCAGCTTCACAGTTGCTACGGAATTAGAATTGCAGTAGTAGTTGTCACTCCAGACAGAACGTCACCTAAGAGTGAGCTGGCATTTTAAGGGCTCTTGCATGTTTGTAAAAGCTCAGTCCAGTCTAAGAGCACTGCCTCATCCTCCTAGTACAGCTCTCCTTCTACTTATTGCAGTGACAGGCAGTAGGTGAATCTCAGGACTGTAAGAGCACAAAACCCAGATACATAGGAACATGGATCTCAGTTCCATTTCTGTGATAAAAAGTAAAGGGTTAGGATGAGTGCTTTTCAAACCTAAGAAAGTTATCTTCTGATTTTATTTACAGTCATTTATAATGCAGAGATTTTAATTATTTTAAGAAAAATTACAACATAACCTATAATGAAGGTATTTATTTGATGAGTATATTTTCAATATTTTCAGAAAAAGGAAGAAATCTTCAAGTAAATCCCCATTGTATGGTGTTCATATGTTGCTGTGAGTTCTTCTTTGCCTGTTGTCTTCTGTCCCGGAGGGGTAAAACTGCAAATGGAATCACTGCAGGGGCACACCCCTCATATGATCTGTAAATGTACACTGTGAATGAGGTTATGTTTTAGCAATGGCAAAGGCTGGTTAAAATGTCACGAACTGGTTCCACATGAAACATTAGAGAAGCTTTGAAACTGGAAACCAAAAGGAAATTAAACTCCTCCCAAATGCTACATAACATCATACTCAAAATTGTGTTACTATAACTATAGGGCAATGATAATTGTTTTTTTTTATATGAAATTGTATCAATAGAACACTCTATGCTGCTGAAGTACAATCTTTCTTGTAGCAATCCTCACACAGTATGACTGGAAACCAAGGTGTTATATCGTTTTGCAGGAGACCCAGCTTTATGAATGTCTCTTAACTGAACATCTATTTTTTGTCTTAGAAGGTTGACTTCTGATAAGACAGAACTCCTGTGCCAAAATTTGAAGGCTAAAACTGAGCATCTGTGAATGTAGGAGAAATAATAATATTGAAACCTATTTCCTAAAAACAAATTTAAAGGTAGCCAGTGGAATGTCTGGCTAAAGTTGAAGAAGAACTATATTCAGCTCTCTTCTTACCACCCTGCCTACCTTCAGGCTCGCACTTTATGCACTATAAGTTACACAGGTGCCCTCAACTCTGACACTAGCTTACACTTTTGTATCAAACATTACTGGTATGGGACAGGGGCAATACACTTTCAGGTTATATACATTCTAAATCTCACAACTTCTGCACTCTAAGTTTTAAGTCCATTCAGCTTGATGAATTCAGGTTGCCAAAAGCTTTTGCTTTTGAATAATTCAAGAAAGTCAGCTGTCAGTAGGTATGTAATTTGGAAAATTGCCTTTGTACTTTTTAAAATCCTCGAGCATGTGCCAGCAAGTGACTGAAGCTCAATTTTAACAGTTATGTACTAGATCTCAACTTGTACTGAGCTGTGTTTATATGAATAGATACGGGTTTAGACTGCTCCCATCATTTTTTTACATAGACTCCAATATCACATTGGAGAAGAGTTTCACGTTGTGTTATTGAACTCAGAGTTGATAGGTCTGATGATTTCCATCAAGCTTTTCACTTTGTCATGATACCTGAATGTCAATGATGCATTGCTACAAAGCTGTGAGCACTGCCAGCCTAATTCTGTGTTATTGCAAGGCACTAGAGATGCTTGAATTCAATCATGGAGTAAAATGATAAGAACTCTTTAAAAGAGGGAGAGAGTGAAAAACTTTCTTGGGGAGCCTAGGCATCCTGGCTTGCACACAGCTGAAAGATGAAGTTTGGACATAGAAATTAAAAGCACATAAGCAAAATATAAACTATTATATGTAAGTCAATCTGTATAAACTAAACCATGTGACTCATAAGCACGTGATAAGATTCAGCTCAATCTTACTGCATATAAAATGAGTTCATATAAAGTAAGTCTGATGAACTCAAGGCATTTAGCACACTAACTCTTGAACTCCTATGAGCCTTATGGTCTCCTTGTTACTGAGGAGACATGGTGGTGCATTGGCTTTTTCGTAGTATGACAGTGCTGCTTGGGAACCAAACCCTTGTGTTCAGCACCCTGCAAGGATGTTATATGGAGACCTGCAGAGCCCACACTTGCTAAAAAGCAGGAAAAGGATTTTCATGCCTGCTAGAAATACACTGTGAATATAACATATTTGATCTGCATATACATTTATATAAAAACATATATGTAGATTTATTAGGATCTGGACTGTATTTTTTCTTTGGAAATAGGATGAAAACTTTAAAACCTTTTAAAATGTATGAATTAATGTGTCTATAATCATTACAGCTATGATTAACAGTAATTTCTCTCTTCTAGTACACATTCAAAGCAGTAGAAAACAATGCATTTAGCAAGATGCCATTTCTCTCCTCTGCAATCCACAACATGAAGGAAGAAACTAAGAGACATGAGGTGAGGCCAGTGCCTCCAGGATGCTTATGTTTCTTTTTATCTGCATCTAAGAAAATGTCTTGTCTTGCTAGAATCTGCAGCTGTGGGGAGAGGAAGAATAGGATGCATAAAGTTAAAGTTTAGACAAGTGTGGTGTCATCAGCTTTGGAGGGTTGGCCTGAATTTTACTCCCTCAGTCATATGTCTCTTCCTATTTTTGTCAGAAAGAGACCTCTGTGCTCATGACTTTTATCCCATTTCAGGGTCAGTTCTCATATGATCCTTAAGTTATTTTCCACTTCTCTGGTCCAGTGTCCAGATTTGTTCCAGCAATGGATGATGGCTGAGTCTGTATGTAAGGCAATTACATTTGAAAAGGAAAACGCAAAATTTGCTTGACTTTCTGTTAACTTGTTTTCTGTGGTGTAGAGGTCGTAACTGTGGATGAGTGGGGAAAGTTAATGCTAAAGCTCTAGGTGTTTCTTTTTTAAGTGCTAATTTTGTTAATTCTCTGCTCTTTGAACCATGAGAATTACCGTAACTTTTTTTCCTGAGTAGTAAATTATTGTGCCCCTCATTGCCTTCCAAATTACTGTTGTTTTTTCATCTACACTTTTATTTTCTACTGCTCCCTTTCTGCTTCTCTTTTCCTCATTGCTCCACTCTGACTTCCTTCATAAACATTTTGTTTTCTATTTCTTTCATTCCTTTCTTCATAGTTTTATCTGTGCTACTTCTTAAGCTTTTCCCCCACTTAATGTTGTTACCTGGCCTAGAGTACAACCTTGTCTAATTGTGCAATGAGTAAAACCTTGCCTACTCTTCCTGCAAACCAGCCATGTAGCCATTGCTTAAGGAATAATGAATTCACAATAATAATTAGCAGTCTATAAAAAGCTGTGAAACGATCACTTTTTTTCCCTGATTGTGGGCTGAGGTGTTGATAAGAGCCAAAATGTAGTTTATTTAACTCTAAAACTATTCTCTTACACAATCACAGTAATTTTTTTTCAGTTTTGAACAACACCTCTGGGCTAGCTGTGGGACTATATTTTACATGGTTGTCTGCAAAAAGGTAAAACATAGCAAACTACTTTGGGCTTCTCTAGTTCAAGCCCATTATTTTGTAGTGTAAAGGTAAAAGAAGATATTTACCAAGTCACAATTAAGACTGAACAAGCCCCTCAGAACCTTTTCTAGATAATAAGGCTTTTTAAAAAACATCTAAATCTGGGAGCATTGTGTTTCGCAGCCTTTTCATACAGGGCTTGTACCAAGCAGACCTCATAAAAAGGCTTGACTAGGATGTAGCTTTGATATTTCAGAATGTCACATTAGGTAACTTTTAGAGCTTCTTTTATTGCTTAACTTGCGAGAGTATTTACTGAGTCTTTATTAGAAGTAGGTTTCCAGGTTTCTCTGCTTTTATCTTGCCACCTACAGTATTTAGTGAAGTCTAACTTGGGGAGGAATTGTTCTTGGCTTTATTCTCTAAGTGATCCAGTCCTAACAATGAGTCCATGATGATCAATTTAACTTAATTTATGTTTTGTCATAAATTGTTACCTTCTTGACTTGTCTGTGTAATATGCAGCCTCATTCAAAAGAGCTGTTGGATACGTTTTCAATTGCTTTGTGTGAGTCACTGTTCTAGAGGGAGCTTTTATTATAGTTTTAATACTGCGGATGATAAATTTACATGTATAAGCAAAAGTATACGCTGTATTAGATTTATACCTCTTTCCCGTGTCTGCATATATTCATGCACAAATATACATTTGTATTAGTATGCACACAGACTCACAGGGGCCTGGAGACAGAAGGATAAGAAGGAAACATTGCGATGTTGCCAAGAGTAAGCACAGTATCTTTGGTCATGATTATTATTCATTATTTATTCCTGTTGCTGCATATGACAAGGTTGTTCACACATAGTTGTCCCTACCCCTCTGGCATAGTCACTTAGGCTGTTTGCCTTTTTTCCATTCTAAGTCAGCAACTTTGAAAACAATATGATGTGAGAGAGGAGGAGGAAAGGCTGATTCTGAGCCTGCTGAAATGTCAAAAAAAGCCCACCTGAAATGAGAAGCTGAATACCTACCACCCCAAGAGACTAGCTTTAACCTCCTGCAAGTACATGAACAACTAATCAGGAAATAACTAACTACAAGAACATGGTACAGGGGGAGCAGTTTATAGAAGGTGAAACTGAACCACAGTAATTAGAAAAGTGGACCAGATCTAACTGGAGACCTTCCTGCTAGAGCCATACAAGTTAGGAGTAAAGGGTATGTGTGTGTTTGTTTGCTTGTCTGTTTGTTTCTGGCAAATGCTTTATGTTGCTAGGAGCAGGCAAGACAAGTTGCTCAAGCATAAGGTCTTGGTATATCTCCCTCACCTTGCCATCTGCAGCATGGACTGACATATTTGAGTCAGTCCCTCTGAGCTCCATCTGCATATCAAAGGCATTTTTTGAGTTCAGTTTATCTGCTCATTTTAGGTATCTGCTTTAAGATGAGTGGTGCTCTGCTCATGCCCCCTCCTCTCCACTCCCTGCAGTGAGCACCCTGCTCCTGTGAACAATCTGCAGCACATGCCAAAAGACATCTACACTGGATCAAATGACTCTCAGCTGAGCTTTGGGAGCTGTCTGCGCTTACTTTTGCCCTCAGTAAGCATGAGGTTAGTTATATTGCCTGCAGTGTAGTGAAGGATTTGAATTAGTGTAATTTACCTTGCATTTGCAGTAGGATACGTTTGCACGCGTGACTGGTCACTACTGTTCCTCTGAGGCAAGCTGTCATGTGTCTCCTCTGGCACT
Organism: Chiroxiphia lanceolata; assembly: GCF_009829145.1. Lineage (NCBI taxonomy): Eukaryota > Metazoa > Chordata > Aves > Passeriformes > Pipridae > Chiroxiphia > Chiroxiphia lanceolata. Next base: position 13,273,432 of record NC_045638.1, on the reverse strand, counting down.
GATGCAGTTACCCTGACAGGAAAAGTGCTTCCATTACTACTTTTTCTACTACGTGAGTCAATACCAGCCAACGTGGCAAAGTGGTTTAGCTTTTTTGCTGGTCTAAGCTAAGTCTGTGCTAGGAGCTGGCCTTGTAGTTGTGCCTGTGTGCAGGCTCAGATGTGGGACCGTGGAGGCATCGGTGCAAGGATCTGCTGGGGTGATCCCAGGGGGATAAAGTAACATCAGACATCCAGTGGGTGAGGGATGAGCGATAGAGTCCTTCAGAGAGTGAGTCAAAATACACATTGTAAACTTTCTCCCCAGTGTTATCTCCACGGGAAACATAATTTTGGACGTCTAAAGTTCAAACCTGTCAACCATGTACACCTGACAGCAAATGTAACTGATAAACACACTCAAGTAAACTGAATTGTCATTTAAAACACAAAGTGAAATAAAGAAATTAATTTCAAGTTTGTTGCTAATTGCAAAAAAACCTCTGGTTTCATTTTCAGGTTCATCTTTTTCACCGCATCTAATTGGGAAACTGTGACATTAAAACTGGACAAGAACAAACTTAATTTTAAAAAACAAGCTGTCTTTCACATCTACTGTCAGTGACAATAGCCAGCTTTTTGTGTGTGATTCTGCTAACTTCAAAATGAGAAAGGCTGGAAGTGGTGCCCTCTTTGAGAATTTGGAAGGAGGTTTTGGAACTTACTTTGGGTTTTCTGAACTATTTGAATTATTTACTGGCAGCCACAGGCAAGTGGCATTTTACAGTATGTTAAAAACAAGCTTTGATATCTGAAAATAGCTCCTTTGGTACAGTGCTTGTCTTCCTTGATTCTCACATAAGCTGCATATTTATCATAGCTGAGTGATAAATGGTGAGATTCTGCTGTTTTACATTCAGTGAAATGACAAGGTCAGTTTTAATTAAGCTGAGATCAAGCCCAGTCTGTATTGCACACTTCTGATTAGGTTACTTCAAATTAACATAAGTTTTTGGAGACTTCACTGAAGTCAGTGGTGTTAAACACCAGCTGTGCTGGCAGATAAGCGTGGGATATAAGAAGGAGATAGAATTCACATTGAAATTAGCACTTGGCACAATATAATTCTCTGATTGCAAACTATGCGAAGTTGCCTGCGCTAATTGGTTGATTTTATTTGAAGCAGATGTTGTTAGCTTTCCCACTAATGATCTGGAGAGAAATTTTTTTTGAAAGACATGCCATGTTAGGTTCTCTGCAGTATAATAAGCTAATTACAACTTTAAGTACTTGCAGTAATTAGCACAATGTGTATAAAGTGGTCCTGATCTTTTCACCCTGCTGCATTATTGTTAGGACATCTAAAAAACAAAAAAAGAGAGCTAGATGGATTTAGTTTCCCCAATCTAGCTTTTTGTTTTCCCAGACTTTTATATTAAGGAGATAATGAGCTAGACTTTTATCCTTATTTTTAAGCACACCAAAAAGATTTAAACCTTTCACCTGTTTTCTCTAACTCTCTTCTCTAAATCAAATCTGTTTAGTTTTATCTACGTCCATTGATGTAAAGTCTTCCAGCATCTTAAAAAAATCCCATTAGTAAACAGTTCTGTACACCAATGGAGTATTTGTTCTCTATTAATTCATTTAATCACTTGCCCATGGATTACCATGATGCAAAGTATATCTGACCTATAGAAAGAAAACAAACAAACCCACCCTGGAAGGTTCCTTCTTTCAGAGCAACTGTACTCCTTGTGGTTTGTACTGTTGATGATTAAAAACTGCTGTCAGTTTGCAAAATAGACCCAGGGAGACCCATCAAGTGATCTTGCCTGCAGGAAAAAGGAAAATCAAAAAGAGTGATGTGAAAATGGTGAATCAGTTATCATCCTCATAATACTTTTTGAAACTCAGTATGGCTGCTGCAGATGGTGGGTACACTACAGAAACGGCTGAGAATACAGTTTAACAAATACTTTGGTTTACCCAGAGGTCTCCTGGCATGGTTTGGTGAAACTTGCTCTTCAGAAACCTTCACCTGTTATTTACATCAAAGATGCTTTTACTTCTTAGTGGAAGTCACTGAAAGCCAGATAGAACCATTCGCATAATTTGTCACATTTCCCAGTTCCCTTGTTTTGTGGGCTGAGGAATGACATGCTCAACTGTCTTGGACAAATTATGCCATTTCATGCATATCTCTGGGGCCCCAGCCACCTGTGTGACACACGTAAGCTGGGTACCAGAGGCTGGTGCCGTAAGGCATTTCCTTACCAGTACCTGAGAGACGGGTCAGGGACAGTCCTTTCGAGTTTGTGACCTGGATAACTGATTTATTGTCAGGAACTGCAAGGGCAGATATTTCCAGACAACAAGTGCCTTGGACAGGCATTTTTTGGTGGGCCATGGACTGAAGCCTGTTCACATTCAGCCAGGTTGAGCCATGCTGTTTGCAGCCAGTGGACTGTCCCAAGGGACTGCTTGCAAAGACTGGCACAGCGAGAAAGAGTGTGACAAAGTACAAGGCCCACACAGTCTTTTGGGCTGGCATGTGCAGGGGCATCCATGACACTTGAGGGGGTAGAGCAGGAGGGAGCTGTTGAGAACCTCAAGCAGCTAGCATTTTGACCAGTCTGACTGTCTGGTAAGATCCTCTTTGACAAAGTGCATCAGGCCCAAATGTTTCCTCTTTACATCTGTTTAACTGCAAGTCATATTTGTGAACTCTGTTTCTCCTTGGTGCCTATCAGAACACAATAATTTCAACCCATCATGTTTGTTTGTTTGTTTGTTTGTTTTTCCTTCTCTTCTGGTTTTCAAAAAAAATGTCTCTTTTGCATCTTAGGTCATGGGTTGACTGTCCTTGTGTACCTCTCTGTAAAGTGCATGTAAAGGAGGTGTTCAAAAACAAATTGTGGATTTAGCATGGTATATCTCACTGAGGTATTTTCCCGGGTTAGCAAAAGAGACCAAAAAGTTAAAATATTTATTTACTTCCATCAAACTTTCTTCTTTTAAATAAGCTGGTAAATCCACATCTTCAGAATGTGGGTAGGAAAAGGAAATATTTGTCATCATGGCAGTGGTGAGCTTTAAGGAAATCTTGAGTTAGCGCTAAATCCTAATTTAAAATAAACCACAACTTGATTTCTGTAACTCCTTAAGACCAAATTAATTACTTTTATTGCCTGGTCCAAAATCTTCTATCTATGGGTTTAAGCTAAAGCAAGTATGCTACTTCCCTTCACTCTGAAGAATTGGCAAGTAAATTTTCTTTGTTATTTTAATCTCATGATTCAATCTCCTGCTGCATTAATTTGGTGATTTGACTAATTGGTAGTTTAACCTATTATTAATGTTCCACCATTAATTTCCTGATGCAATTTTAATGACATCTTGATGTCACTATTGAATTAAAGTCTGTTTTAGTCTAAAAATAAAAGGAGAGCAGTAGTTTTAGATGTGGTTATCTATTTGCTGAATTTTAATGTCTTTCTTCATTCTAATAAAAGTCATGGAAATACAGCGAGCTGTATCTTTTTAATGTAGCAGATTGGGTTTTAATCCTGAGTCAAACATTAATTTACCCAAGAATGTGGATTTAACTGAAAGAAACAGAGTCCATTACATTGTTCCTAGCCCACTACTCTCTCTGGACATCCTACTTTTTTACACGCAATATACGTAAAAGCCTCTGTGTGAAAAGGCAGCTTCTGGATCAAGCAATGGTGATCATGAATATTCCCTCTGGACTATGGCAAAGTAACGATGCAGAAACTGAGTTCTTGACTTTGCTACAGCTCATCCTAAGTCTCCACACAACTCTTTTCATTTCCTTATGCGTCACTGCCTGCTTCTGACCCAATTAAATGGAGATCTCACTTCATTCCTTTTGCCTTTCACGTTTCATCTGTTTGTGGTGTAAATATGTCAGAGTAGAGACCATTTCCCAGCTATGTTTATGATCTCTACAGTGCCTGTTGGGATCTTGAAGGGCTGTATGGGACATATCAGTAACAGCAACTGGGTAATTAAAACCGAGTAATACCAGATATGGTGGAACCAAAATAACCTACAAACAGAAACTAAGAGAAAGAGTGACTCTACTGCTTCTGGAGCCTTGCAACAGCCCTTCTGAATCATGCTGGCATCATGCTGAATCTGATGCAGAGAAGTGCAAGATGTGTTGACAGAAATTGTAAGAAATGCCACGATGTGAACAGTCATTCTCTAATTTATTGAGCAGTGCAGTGCAGCTTGCAGGGGGATGAGCCATGCAGCTCGCCCAGCAGCAGATGTGGTGACAACCTGTGTCTGGCCACTCAGCACGCACACAAAACGTCTCCGTGCCCAGGTCTTTCTTTGGCTAAAGAGACACTAAGGTCAAGGCACTGTTACCTAGCAACTAATGAGAGCTGATTAATCCATTTGTGGGCGTCGCATGCTGCCGTGATGTATGGGAGCCTGTGCTTGCTTCTACTGTTTGTGTAGTGGCAGGAAATCAAGTAATAAACAACATCAGTAATGCTGACAATGGTATCATTAAATGTCTAAATAACCACAGACAACAGTGACTTTCTGTTTTTAATGCTAGCATTAGATTTTGAATTTCTAAACTTCACTCTTGTTTCTTTGAAGGCTTTGGTATAGACCGGATTTAAATGTGAAGGGAATCATCCTGGTAGATACAGGACAATCCAGTTTTTCCAGAAAAGAAAGCTCTTTGCTTTCCAGCAGATTCCCTGCATAAGCCAAGCTCCCCCTAATCTTCATTGTATGTTCCACAAAAACCTGATCAAACTAAAAGAAAGTGAAACTTTACTGAAAGCTATTCTTTTGAGTTTTAGCAGCTCCTGAAGAGTTAAATAAAAATAGGATATTTTATAATGCATCTGCTTGCTGTCTGCACTGCACGCTCCAGAAGGGCAGTACCTCACCCCGTCAATGTTTAATGAACTGTGCAGTTCCATATGATTTATCATTGCTGGTGTTCCACCAGGAATGATCAATAATATATTCCATATAATTTCTTTTTACTTCCAAACGCACACAGCAGGGCAAAGGAACTTCTATTAAATTGTTGGAAAAAAGTAGAACACTTTCCATATTTTAACAGAGAAGACCCCAGCAGACTTGGTTTGCATTTTAAAAACTTGAAGTCAAAAGCAAGTATCTTTCACACACAGTTTGCTTATCTTTAAACAGAAGATCTCATGAAAAAAAAAAAAAGACTTTATATGTGCAAAAGAGTCTTTAGAGTTAATAGTTTTAACAGAGGAGATAAAACTTAGGAGACTTTATTTTTTACAGTTCAGTTTAGACAATAAAGCCAAAAAAGCAAACTCCCAGAGGCTCCAAAACAAGCAACAAGCAGTGCAGTTTGGCTCAGACTCAGAAGAAGTGCAGTATTGTCCTGTTTTTCCTGCCCTTCATCTTTCCACTCCCTCAAATACCCTGCTTAAGATCTTCTGTTTTTGGGCATTAATTTTACATTTTTTTTTCCCTGGCCCAAGAGGATAATGAAAAGCAAAATTGTCTCCCCTAAAATGGTCCAATTGTTTTGGAGGCAGAAGTAAAGAGGGAGGGCCAGTTCTCTTGCTGCAACCAGATCAATCTGAGGTATAATACATTTTCTTGCTTCTATCATGATCAGTTACCCTTTTCAGTCTTGTTTATTCCAACCACTGAGAAAATTGTGGCTGGAGAAATTTTCTTCTGATTAGTGATTAGACACAGAAAGGCCTTTGTAGCCTTTACAAGAAGGAAGAAGCACCTCCACTCTAACTCCCACTAAATTAATTTTTTTTTTTTTCAAGAGTAGAAAAGAGGGCAAAGGAAGCTGATGTTTTTTTCCTGATTTATAGAATGGTTTGGGTTGAAAGGCACATTAAAGACCATCTAGTTCCAACATATAGGAGACATTTACCTGAGATCAATTGTATATTTGCTGTTTAGTACATTTTAGTCTCTCACCTTCCCTAGCAGAAAAATATTGCTGGAGACAGATAAAAGGTGTTTGAAAACCCAGCTCTGAGAGAAATCATGCTGGTGGGAGCAGGGGGTGGATGAGAAAAGAGACATGACAAGCCTGGACTGTGTTGAGCAATTAGACTTTTTTTTTTTCCCTGCAGGGGATTTTTCTACCCTTGTTCACTTTTCTCTTTAGTCCTGCTCTCTGTCTCTCTCTCTCTCTCTCTGTGGCCTTCAGAGTTTATCATCTCACCCCACTTGCCCAGTTTCCCACCAGGAGTGGACACTGCTCTCCATCTTCTTAAAACTTGGAGTCACTATGATGCCTCTGAATCACTTTGCTTTATCAGTGGTCACATCTCTGTCGTGAAATGTTATAGGTTTTTTGTTCAAAATTGTTCAGTAGATAGACGAGGATGCTCTCACAGTAAAGTCCTTTCATATAAATATAGTTCAGCACTGAAAGAACCTCTTCTGATGCCTGCTTGGTTATTTTAAACAGTTCATTTTAAGCTTCACGCAAACCCACAATTAAGTGCTTTAACCACTGCGTTCCCCTTGCTTTCCTTTTGTGTAGCTCTGTGAAAGATTGAGAGTCTTTTTTTCCTCTCGCCATGTCCCCTATAGGTGGAGATAAGGTTGCTCTTGGGATATAGCTTCAGGCTGGGCCATTTAAACCGGTATCCTAAAGTGTTTTCACTATGCTGTTACAAGTGGCACACTTAGCAAAGGAAGGACTCACTTCTTTCCTGAAGAATAAGAAATACCCTACCTTAACAGGCAACAGAAGTCTTCACCATGGACTGGAAGGGGGTCACCACAGCCTGTTCCACCTGTGGAGAGACAGAGGTTAAATTATGGGCGTACAGTGCATTGCTCCCTGGTATGCCGACAGAAACTTACTCTGAAGGTGGAGAGCCTGTGAGAGACACTGGGTTCTCACAGGTCATCTCAGGCCACCAGAGTATGCATCTCCAGCTCCCCTCTAACACTCCCACATGCTGGGTACCTACCAAAACTTGGTGGGTTCTAACATTGTGGATATTTTGCCTGAGATGAACCCACTCACCACATGACAGGTGTGTTCTCTCTGTGGTGTTATTCTCCTTTTTTTACAAGACACCATTTTTGCTTTGTGTTTGTACTGTACATCTTCCTCTATAGCTGGGTCTGTACAACAGAAATAACAGCTTTGTTTTAATGACAGGGGAGCTGGCAAGTTTTTAACCATAGTCTGTTTTTATTGAATGTCAATCACTGATATGAGTTCATCTAAGTTTGTCTTCCTTCTCAACTCTGTAATCTGTTTTTCTTTGTGCAATATTGATTTTTTTTTTCTTAGAAAAGAGAGCCAGAATCAATTATAACCGAACCATTTTTGACACTTTTGGCTTTGTTTTGTGGTACCAGTTAATCACATGTTCATAAATATGCTAACATACAGGTCAGAAAGATGACGTTAAAATTTAATGCACTTGGGGAAAATAAATTAAAAAGGTCTGCTGGAGGGGTTTTGCCATAGTTCTTTTCCTGGAGTCTGTCAGAGGATGCATAAACCTGTGACCTTTTTTGTACACAATTACAATATATCTCCTCTATCTAAAGCCAGATAATTACAAGGTTACATAGTCCCTTGGCAGGCTGAAGGAAAGGTTACTTTCATTTTCTTCCAAAGGCTTTAGAGTAATGCTATGCTCTGGAAAGGTGCACAGTCATTTAATCCAGTGTGAATGGAGAGGAGGGGTGGTGTCTCCTGCCATTGCTGCTTAGTTACTAATGGAATGACAACCCTGAATTTATGTTTAGTTAGCACTATCATTCTCCTTATGCACACAGCATCCTGTATGCAGGTTTGTCTGCAGGGGTTGACTGGAGCCAATGCTCAGTGATTCCTACCAACATCTTCTAGGTGGAACCAGCAGTTTCTTCAAGATTTAAGCTATAGGACTTTTAATGAACTGCCTAAGGCTGGTTGGGAAGATAAACTTCTGAATGGGAAACTGTACAGTGCAGTCAAAATGGATGTCTGCCAGATGGCAGAAAAATCAGTCAAATCCACACCTGTGTAGTCAGTGGGATTCAACCTGGGAATTTCTTTTGGTCTGTATTTGGGAGGTGTACGCAGTCCCTCTGCCTTCAGCATCAAAGCTGAAACCAGATGATGACGACTATGTAAGTGGTTAACTTTACCCAGCACAGCCTTAGCCACTTCAGAGGGTGTCAGTCAGACGTGAGGACTCAAGCTGAGCCTGGTTGCTACGTTCTAGACCTGACCCTGACGAAAATGGTAATGTAAAAAATGGGCAGTTAGATGGCAGTTTCCTCCCCAGGGCAGAATCTGTCACAGAATGGTTAGCAGGGTACAGACACGTGTGCTAGTGAACAGCTAGCAACAGCACAGGTATGGTAACTGTGAACTTCTGGACAGGAAAAGAATAGGAAGTGATGAATGTAACAACAGCTGCAGATGGGCAAATGTGTTCACATATTGGTGCTGCGAATTACTAAAGAAGAAACTTAATGCTTAAAGGCCTTTAAATTCATTAGCTCGCCCACATCCTGTTTAATTGATCCCTCTGCTATAACAATGCCAGCCACCATATATGATGGATTCCTCATTGTGATGTATGATGCTCCAAAGCTTTGCTGCCATAAAGATGATGACTCTGTCCCAAGCAGGTGGCAAAATCCTCTTCTTTTTCTTGCCCATGCACAGAGGCTGGTGAGGTCACTGAAGTGGTTTAGTGAAAAACAAGAAATACCCCATAAAAAGTCTGCAGCTATTACATCCAACTCACAGCAGACTAGAATATCATGGACAACCTGTGACAATCCTGTGAAGGCTGAATTTGTTTCTGGGCAGACCTGACTGCCCTACTCTGAGCTTGTGGCAAAACTACTGGTCTCTATGGGTCAGCATGCCAGGCAGCATTCTGTGCTGTGATCCTAAGATCTTGAAATACTCTTTAACACTTAATGCAGTCAGCAAGACTAATGATTACAAATGTACGCACAGAATGCTTGAAAAGCTTTAAAAGAAAACAAAAAAAATTAAAAAGAAAAAAAGAAATTAAAATGTTATTTACCTGGAATTTTTTTTGTATTTTTCTCTAACGGCCCACCACCTCTCCTGCTGTAGTGAAGGTACTGTTGCCCTGCAGTAAGGGGAATGTCCACTGGATGTCATGATTGCTCCACAAAAGTGCAAACACAGTGTAATTTATCTAGCAGTCAAGATGTTATTCCTGAGAGGAAACAATTTTAGGATGTATGTTTGGTGTAGTTATTCTCTCTCTCTGTTTCAGCCTCTCATCTATACACACACATAAATCCTCGGATTTCTTGAACTGTGCAGAGACAGTAAGCCATAGCTAAACCCCTGTGCCTGTTAGGTTATATGTGAATTGTGTGAAAACAAAAAAATGACTTAAAGTTGTCCAAATAAATTACAAAGGAAAAGACTCTTGTCACTGTTTTCAGAAAAAGTCAGTCACCTACATAACTTTGAAAATCAGGGTCTTATTGCCATGATTAATGAGAGAGAGGGAGAGTCTCTAATTGCAATCAAATAGATTCAATCACTTAATTCAGTGATTAATGAGGTCAACAAATTGTTTATGGGTCATCTCAGCTTTAGGCTTATGCCCTGCCTGTAAGTTCTTTACAGAGAGAAATAAGAAATGAAACAAACAAAAAACATCTACTATCCCCCTGCCAAAAACTCTTCTCAAATCATCTGAATTCATAGTGCATGGAAAATATAACTGCAAATGCCTATACTCTGCAAATGTCAGTAGTGGCTAGCTATTGTTTTAATTTACTATTTAAATGTATTAAACATAAAAGGAATCTTGTTAAATGTCATAATCATAATGACAATCCAAATGAAATTAACAAGAAGAGTCAATTAGACTCAGAGGCCAAGCAGGAAGTAAAATGAGTCACAGGGAAAGGAGGATCCCCCAGACTCTGCACAGCATGGATTACAGTCTTAAATGTCATGTGGAAATGAATGCAGTCCTAATGTTCGCATATTTAAGGCAGGTTATTCACTCAGTCTCCAGAAGGCAAGCTTTTATTTTTTTTTCTCAAAGTGTTAGACAGATCTGTGGACTAGGTAAGCACAGAAATTGTGCAGCAGTATGGGGCTACCTGAATTGCAAGCACATGAAGACTGTTTGGATGCATGAAGATTAATTTGTAGAAATGAGGTTAACAGATATGCAGAAATTATGAATCATAGAATCATAAAGAAATTTAGGTTGAAAAAGACCTGTGGGATTATCAACTGTTAACTCAGCACTGCCAAGTCTACCACTAAACCATGTCCCTAAGCACTACATCCATGTTTTTTGAACACTTTCAGGGATGATGGCTCTGCCACTTCCCTGGGCAGCCTGTTCTGATGCTTGACAACCATTTTGGTGAAGAACTTTTTCTAATACCCAGTCTAAGCCTCCCATGGTGCATCTTGAGGCTACTTCCTCTTGTTCTATTGCTTATTACTTGGGAAGAGAGACCAAACACCACCACATTGCAAAGTCCTTTCAGGTAGTTGTAGAGAGCAATAAGGTCCCCTCTGAGCCTCCTTTTCTCCAGGATAAAAACCCCTTATCTCCCTCAGCTGCTCCTCACCAGACCTGTGCTACACATCTGTCACCAGTTCCATTGCTCTTCTCTGGACTAGCTCCAGCATCTCAATGTCTTTCTTCTAGTGAGCGGCCCAAAACTGAACACAGGATTTGAGGTATGGCCTCACTGGTGCCAAGTACAGGGGGGCAATAATTTTCCTGCTGGTCACACTGTTTCTGATAGAGTCCTCTTATTTTCAGTATCAAAGTAGCTGGTATTCATGTGTGACCAGAAGGCACATTTGAATTTGTGAACAGGATAGATAAATTGTTGTCATTTAACAAAGAGACTATATTATTTGTTTTCCTCTCTGTCTCTGGCTTTATTTTTCTGAAATGTTGAAGGAGCCAGTTCCATAATCATTCTCTCTGAATAGGTTAATCATTCCTACCAACACTGCCATCTCTAATAACAGGACTTACAGAGTTCAACAACAGATATTTTCCTTCTTGGTCCGTCTCTGTAGTTGTATGTCTTGTAATTTTATGGACTCTAAGGCACCTATACTTTGATCAAAGATATTTTACAAGATCAGCTTTCTGGTTTGTGTTCTACTGTCACATATATTCAGCAAAGAACAACTTCAGATTATGATTATACTGTCATGTCTTTTCTGTCACTCAGTCACAGATATCTTGTGACTATTTGTAGTAGGAGGAGGTCAGAGCAAAGGTACAAGATTAACTCATAGCTTGAAGATAACTTCAGAACTACTTCAAGGGTGACAGAATACAATTTAATAATTATGTAAGTTAAAACTTGGAAAGGCCTTACAGTTTCAAAAATATGCAGCATACAAATGTTATTCCTATCTTGTCCCCTTCTCCCATTAGCTTGCAATTCATATTACAACTTCTCTGATCTTTGTCCCTTTTTTCTTCAGTCTCAACATGAAAGATTGCGAAGGACAAAATGAGAAAAGCAGGTTCACCAAGTGAAAATGACTCTTGATTACTTACATTTTTGGTGGATGATTTATCTCTTACAATACAGCTCCATAGGGCACTAAAACCAAGAGCAATTTCTTTGTAGTTTAATGTTTTTAGCTGTTTTACCCTTGCTTTGAACACAGCAGATAAGTTTCTTTGTCACAGGAAGCAGAAGGAAGAAGCTTGTCTGGGATGGCCCAGGCATCAAACAAAGACCTGTTGTCCTTCAAGATGCAGCTGATGGCCTCTAATGCCTGTGCCTCCCGACAGCTCTGTGTCCCTCATAGGTCTGCCCCATTTGTTTTGGGATGGAGTGGTTGGGAAAGCTGTGTGTGAACCATGGTTTTGTACCATAGAACCATGGTTTTGTGCCATGCTGCAGTGATGTTTTTCTGCGTGCTTTCATCCTCTCTCTCCTATTCCTTACTGTCTTTTTGCCTTTCTGACTACTGAACATTGAGCTGACATTTCAGGAAATTATCCAGAGTTATTCTGAGACCTCTTTCATGAATTGTTAATGTAGAGCCTATCATTGCATATGTATAGTTAGGATCATTATTTTGCCATGTGCATTACTTTGCATTTATTGACATTGAATCTCTTCTGCCATTTATTACTCCTTCATGAGTGCTTTCTTCAAGTCTTTGAGGTCAGCTTTAGGTTTGATTTTCCTCAACTCTTTTCTAGCAGCTGAATATTTGCCATCTCACTAAAAGAGATTTATTGCATTAATAGCAACAAACAGACTTCTGCAGTTCATTTATGAATATAGGGTGAACAGAGATGGCTCTAGCCCTGAAACTTACTCCTGAGGGACAACCTCCCTCAACTGTAAGAACTGACCAGCCACAATTTTTGACTTCTGAGCTTTTAAAGTAAGAATTATTAATTAGCAGGCTCCCTCTTTCTTCTGCCATGACAGCTTAATATCTTTAAGAGCTTTTAGTGTCCAAACTCTTCAAAAGCTTTTGGGAAATTCAGGTACATGATAAAACCATGTCACTTCTCTCCACAGGTTCATTGATCTCTTAACAGAGCATCAATAGCTTTTTGAAATACCTCTTTCCCTTAAAAAGCCATGTTGGATCTGACTTTTCTCCAATATATCTATGTGCTCTTTATGACAGAATTACCACTATTCAGTGCACTATGCCATCCAGGCTCAGTGCACAGCAGCTGTGACCATCAGTGTAGCTTTTAGAAATCATGGTCCCATGCTGTGCCCTTTATTTCTCCTATAAAGACACCCATCTAAAACAGAGATTAAAAGTTACCAAGCTTCATAGTTTAACAGTGTTGTGCCTCTGCTCCTTCACCCTGAGTGAAGACCATCTGATCCTCTCAGCTTCTTATGATTCTTTCCATTTCTTCATCACACTCTGGCCTGGGATTTTTCCCTGGGCTCATCCTCATGAGTAAAGGCTTTGGTGTCAATAAGTCCCATAGTTCCTATAGGAGGGGCACCAGTGGGAGGAATTAATTTAGCTTCTCTTCTTCAGATTTATCTTCCCTGAGTGCTCCTTTTAGATATGACTTTTCAGCGTGTCTTCTTCACTGGCAGCCTTCCAGGTAATCTTGTTTGGAAAATTTAGTATTTTTTATTTTTTTAGTTCTTTTACAAATCATTCTTCCTAATCTTTCAGACCCATCGGATAAAGTTTTACAGACAACTCCTTAAAATTCAAGCTGTTTTTTTATTTTTCTCATTTAGGTCTTTTTTTTTTTTTTAAGATTGCTTTTTGCCTCTAATGGCAGCATTTACTCTGCCACTGAACACTCTTGGCTTTTACTGTGGTCAGATGGTAATCTTTTGTCATGGGCAATGCATTCTGAGTCTCTAATGGGCAATCCATAAGGAATTCCATAATTCTGGTCTCCTACAGGTTTTGTGCCTCTGTCAATCCATTGAGCTACCTTCTGTGTAGCCTTCTCATTCTCCCCTCTTTGAAATGAAATACTCCTGGGAAATTTCTGCATTTTGAGTCTATTTTATGTACCTTACAGTTACTAGCCTAGGGTGGTTGTTTGATATTGATATCATGGGACAGCTACTGTGCCTTGCTTGGGTTAAAATCTTGACAGGACAGAATTAGCTTGTCTGACCAGTTGGTTCAAGAAGTCAGGGTTTATGCTGCTTAATAATCTGTCTGCAGCATCTCCTGTGTATGGACTTTCTCAAGTCATAAGGGGCTAGACTCAACTATTTGTTCTGCTCTTCCTAGGTGGAGTTGACGCCGGCCAGCAGGCAAACATCCATCCAACACCTCTCTTAATCTTCTGTCTCATGGGATTAGGGCGGGGGAGAGGGGAAACAGAAGGAAGGTCAGAAGACTCATGGGTTGAGATACTGATAGTTTAATAAGGAGAGGAAAAGCTAAATGCACAAGCAAAGTAAAAAGAGGAATTAATTCACTACTTTGCACAGGCACACAGATGTACAGTCACTTTGATCAAAGCAGGGCCTCAGCATATACAGTTGTTTGTTTAGGAAGATGAACAACATAGCAATGAATGCCTTGCCTTTGCCCTTTCTTTCTTGAGCTTTTGTTTCTGAGAATGATGCCATATGATATGAAATATCCCTTTGGTCAATTCATGTCCGCTGTCCTGCCTGTGCCCTCTCTCAGCCTCTTGCCCACTCCCAGCCTATTCACTTTGGGGAGAGGGAGAAGAGAGACTTGACATTGTGCAAGCACTGTTTCAGTGATAACCAAAACACTGGTGTGTTATCAGGACTGTTTTAGCCACAAATCCAAAGCACAGCACAATACTGACTGCTCTGAAGAAATTAAGTTCATTCCAGCCAGACCCAGTACAATCTCCACACCTTATTCCAGATCATACCTGGGTCCCACTTTATCTGGTATGTCCAAATATTCTCTGACCATCCCTTTCATATATTGCTTCATTTCTATACCCTATTCAGATTTCTCACTTACTTACTTACCCTACACCTCATTACAATATTTAATCCTTTTATTCCATATTTTTGTTTTTCCTTTTGATTCAATCTTCTCATTCGCAAAGTTCCCTCTTACCAACACTAACAACATATACAATGTACTTAAACCACCTTCACATCCAACAGTCAAGTTAATATATCCACATTAACCATTATCCTTTGTCCCTTGACATACATAGACACATAAACTGAATCTTAAGCACCTTCCCCCTACCCCACCCTTTTTCCTGGGCTTAACTTTGCTCCTGTGTTCTTTCCCTTCTCCCCATGAGTGGGGCAGGGGGATGGGAATGGGGATGTAGTCAGTTCATCACACATTGTCTCTGCTGCAGCTTCTCAAGGGAAAGACTCCTCACACTCTTGCCCTGCTCCAGGGTGTGGTCCCTCCCACAGGAGACAGTCCTTCATGTACTTTTCTAATGTGAGTCCTTCCCACGGGCTGTGGTTTTTCATGAACTGATCCAGTGTGGGTTCCTCCCACAGGGTGCAGTCCTTCAAGAACAGTTGGCTCCTGTGTGGGTCCCCTGCAAGGTTCTACCACAGCAAACGTGCTTCAGTGTGGGCTCCTCTCTCCAGGCTCAGGTCCTACCAGGAGCCTGCTCCAGCACCAGCTTTCCATGGGGTCACAGCCTCCTCTGGCCATTCACCTGCTCCAGTATGGGGTCTTCCAGTGACTGCAGGTGGATATACTGCTCCACTGTGGATTTCCATGGGCTGCAGGGGCACAGCTGCCTTACCACAGTTGGCTCCATGGGCTGCAGTGGAATCTCTGCACCGGTGCCTAGACCACCTTTTCCTCCTTCTTATTCACTGACCTTGGGATCTGCAGAATTGTTGCTCTCATATAATCATCCTTCTCTCTCTCCAGCTTCAGCTGTCATTGCACCATTGCCCCCCTTCCCTCATCCTTCTTAAGTATATTATCCCAGAGGCGCTACCACCATGGCTGATGGGCTTGACCTTGGCCAACAATGGGTTTGCTTTGGAGCCATCTGGCATTTGCTCTGAAAGACATGGGGAAAACTTGTAGCAACTTCCACAGAAGCCACCCCTGTAGCTTTCCCACTACCAAAACCTGACCACGCAAACCAGATATAAGAGCAACGTTTTATAAGCAGGCACTGACGTCTTGCACCAGTCCATAAGGGTTAACCCCTGTGCTGCCAGTTGGTCTGTTTCCATTGCCGCCTCCACAGAGCATTTGCCCAAGGGGTCACTATAGAAGTAGAATACTGGCCATTTTTCTGTAAGTCTGTCTGAATGTACCTCCCTTCTGCAAATTTATTTGGCTCACCTTCTCCTTTGGCAGCTTTGATAACATGTCATGCTAGACTCCACTCAGCGGATTTCCACTTCTGATGGTTTCCTATAACATGAGAGGATCTGTTGGTAAACAGAGCACAGTGCCTTTCACCTTCAGATGTTTCTAGGGCTGATGGGTAGAAATGTGTTCCAGTGTGTCTTCAGGTGAGGAAAGGTTCCCAATATGCAGAGTAATGGGAATGGAACTGAAGAACTGAACTACACCTTTACATGCATCTCCTTGTTGGGGAGAAATTGGAGACTTTCATATATGGGAAAGTCCCAGAGAAAGGGAAACACTTGTGCCATCAATATAAAGCCCAAGGAGTTCTATGTGCTCAGTAACAAATCCCTGAATGCTGATTGCAATCCATGAGGCAAAACAGAATTCAACAACCAGAAAACATGTCAGGGATATAGTGTGCGGTTGTAGCTGTGTGTTTTAGATGTCTATATCAAGATCTACAGTATCAGAGGGGCTACAGAGCGAGCACAGAGGTAAAGACACTTCTGCAAATACTAGGGTAACTGCTCTGTGAAAGAGAAGAGGTGCTCAGCAGTTTGCCATATATGAAGTGCTGGCACTTGGAAAATAATAGCCGACAGTTCTTCTCTGTCAGGGGGTTATTTGTATATAAGCATAAATAAATATATGTTGTTGTATGAATATACACGTTGTTAAAGAGCTGGAGCATTTTGTCCTTTTTCAGACAATCACTTGAAAGAGAATGTATTTGTCCAGGCTGTGAGGTCTTGCTGCTACTTGGAGTCAGCAGGCAGCCTTTCAGGTTTAGGAAAATCAAAATGTAGAGGTCATGTCTCTATTTTTTGCCCTTTGTAGTTATAAAAGCACTTCATTTCTTTCACCCACCAAAATGGCTTCTGGCTACTTTCTACACAAAAGGTTGGTTATTGCATGCTGAAGAGTTGCTTTGGCTATGGAAACAGAAAATTCAGTAATACTGAACATAAATCCAGTCATCTGGACCATCTGAAGTGAATTAAGGATATGTCCAATGAAGGAAAGGAAGACAAGATGAGCAACTAGATTTACCTTTTAAACTTTATCTTCAACTAGTCCAAATTTAAAGATATTTGCTATTTATATCATTATCAGAGGAGTGGGGGAAGGGAAAAAATACATTAAAATTATACATGAAAAGCAGGTCCTGCTGCAGCCTGAACTTCCTTCCAGAATATTCTGATCCACAAGGATCAGAGTCCAGCTCTTAAGTGAATGGCCTCTATGGGGATCAAACCTGTTGCCTTGGCATTATTATCACCAGACTCCTTCACCTAAATTAGGTTTCATGAGCCACCACATGGGCATCTGGGATGTTTAATGGTTAGGTGAGATCTGGAGAGGTGAGTGACAAATAGGCAGTGTCAGAACCGCCTACTGACAGGCATGGAAATACAGAAGAGGGTTGTTCAGATATATGCCCAGGTGATGTTGGATTCTTTGCCTGTTGAACTAAACAGGAACAGGCATGGGCTGAGCCTCTGACAGATAGTCATCCCTACTGACAACACGTGGTTGGCTCTGCTTTAGTATCTGGATTTTCCTTTCCTTGCATACACTTTATTGGCAAACAAAAAGTCTGTCTTGGGGCTAAAGACTCTGGTGAGACATTTGAAGTCTGGGCACTGCACTGTTGAGTTGAGCAATGCATTTTAAAAAGCAAGACCCTGGTATATCTTCCATCCTCCAAAACATATCATCCTGGCAAATGAGTCTAGAGAATTGCTGTACCTCTGTAATATAGGAAAGTAAAACAGAGAGAAATGAAAACACAGACATTTTATCCAAAACAAATGGGCTGAAGTACAAAATTGCTCATCAGAGTAATCAACTTTTTAAAGAGTTCTTCTTTTCTCGACCTCAATCCTTGTTTGCTTATTGCACTTAGGTAGCTTTAAAGACGTGAGTGTAACTATTCTATGCCTGCTCTTGTTAATTTTCTTTAAGTACAGTAAAGTAACATTTTATTGCTTGCACAATTCCCTGAACAATTGCATATTCTTTGTCACACTTCCTTGGCAAGTAAAACTGCCTGAGCCGTGATGGTTGGGTAAATTAGTATCATTCACAAGCTCATTTTGCACTTTGGAGTGTCAAATGTTGTTTGACTAAGAAAACTTCTTCGCTGTTGTTGTTATTGGATGTGGGAGGAAGGGAGCCGATAGGTAAATTTTTGTAATAAATAGCGAGACACAGTTTTGAATGTCAGTTTTATATATGTTGATAAAACCTGCAGACACAAACCAGCTACTGACTGATTTCAGTTCTGGTGTGCCATAACTTCCCACACTGTCTAATGAACAAGCACAAAGGGAATAATAGGCCTATGGATTTAAATATTATTTAACAAAACAAAAAAATATTGGTGACAATGTGCAATTCCAGAGAGAATGTTAGAAAAAAAAAGAAAGTATAGACAGGAAGGGGGGTGAGGTTCTCAAACATTTGTGTTGCACAGTGCCAGGGATTTAATTCAGGGGGTGCCTCAGATTAACCTGTGGGGCAGGCTCTCTCTAGAGGTCCAATGCCCTCTTGTCAAGGTCATGGAATCTGCAGGAGAGGATGCAGCTCCCCTGCTGTCTGCCTGAGCTCTTTCACTGCAAAACAAGGAGGTGGATGATGAGGGGGAATTGATTTCCTCCGGCGTCTCCTGCATTGCCATGTGGCCATAATGCAGCTCGATGTGGTTCTTAACACACCCTGGCGAGCGCTCCAGTGTCCTGTGCTTCTTATGTGGCCTGAGGGGATCCAGTTCAGAATCCTAAATTCACTCACTAGCCTGTGGAAGGAGAGAGACTAAACCTCCATGAGTTTAACTGGCAAACTCAGGTTAGATATTTGCCTTAGATGGAGTTACCATTTCCACAGCAATATAAGGGATTTATCTGTCTTCAAATTCCACTTCTGGGCAACTTTAGGCTTATATACTGGCCTCTAATATAGAGGCATTCTGTTTGGTGTCACACAGAAACAAAACTCAGATTCCAGAGAACAAGATCCAAAATACTGGCCTGGGACGTTTCCAACTGCTAAAACTCTGTGTCAGAGTACAGAGATGGGGGAGGCAGGCTTATGAATGCAGACTTATGCTTGTGGAAGATCATATTTATTATGCCCCTGGTGCCTTTCCTGACATAAATATTTGTTTTTAATGCCAACTAACACAGACAAAACACATGCAATGGAAAAATTGCTGATTAACAATTGTGTGTAGGTTAGAAGGGTTCGGTTGGCTTTCCTTCTGTGCAGTGAAGGGTAATACTGGCGTGATGGAGGAAGGCGGAAAGATGCACTTATTAATGATTAGCAAAGGGCAGAATTTTAGATCTGGCAACTGACATGGGCTCCTGAAGTCTGCTAATTAAACCATCTGAAGATTTGATCAAAGGCATTTAATGTGGAGATTGCTTAGCAAGATGCAGATAATTAGATGAAGGCTACTAATGATTTACTTCTGCAAAGTGTAACCTAGCACTGCTGTCTGGAAAGTGACATTGCCTGCAAGTCCTGTGGGTCGTATTCCTTGGTGTAACAGCCTAATGATTAAATACCAAGTACAGATCAGGCCAGGAACATGCCTTGTATGCTTCACAGTAAATGTAGACTGAGCTGGAGAATAGTAATGATGTAGATCAAGAAAGGGTGGATGTCCTTTCTAAGAAACACAACACTCTTCATGACTGAAGAGATGCCTGAGTGTGGCTGGAGCTAAGTGAGATGATTCCTACAGGTAGCAGGGGATTTAGCTGGGACTGAATCAGCACAAATAACTGTGCCTGCAGTTTTGTCACTGCCTTCTGTGGCTGCTACATTTGCGTCAAACTCCTGGGCTTGCTTTTCCTTTTGTACTGCTGTGTACTTCCCTCAGTCTTAGAGCTGAACCTACTCTCCTAGAAGCCCCTGCCCTCTGAAGAAGACTGGTTACCTCTGCACTCCACAGACGTCTCCTCCTCTCCTCCACCACGGTCTCTTGGGGATGGATTTGCAGGTTAGTTTTGATTCCCACAGGAGTGGGAGGTCAACCTGTCTTATTGCTTCCTAAAAAAGTCCTCTGCTGACTGGGTTACAAGGTAGGAGCAAGCTCTGCTCTTTAAGAGAGGCTTAGAAGGAGCTTGAGGACATTTTCCAGGTGAGCTGTTGCTGTTGCTGAAATCTGGCAGACTGTTACTGTTGCTCGTAGGCAGACCTGAGCTATGCTGAGAGGGCCATTTCTGCCAAGGTGTACGTGACAGGCAGCACACCTACTGGCAGAAATCATGTACCAAGGAGATTTTATGGGTAAGAATGCAGGCATCCAGAGAAATTTAAATAAAAGCTAATTTAAGTAGAAGCTAGCCTGAGGTTTTGGACTTGTGCGTCGTGTAAACCTAATCCCTCTTGACCTACTGGTTTAAACATTCCCTGTCAAAATGTCTTAATAATTTTTTAATTCTTTGTTAACAGTTTATAAATGGATCTCTAATATGAAATCTGATTAAGCTTTGTCCATTTTGCTCCAAAAAACAGCTCCATGCAAGAAATCCCCATAAATTATCCAAAGCAGCAGCAGCCCTCAGCCTTAATTACAGCATTCATTACACTCTTATGCTATCATACAGGATCCTTGGATTTAATGAAACTCAAGAATGGTTTTTTTTTTGTTCGTAATTTTAACATGCATCCTCAGGGAAGCTTCTGTGGAGAGGCAGCAGGCTCTGAAACGAGCTATGGCTGTTGCTCTGCACTACAAAGTAGCCAAATGAGCCCTCCTCCTGCCAGGTCAGGCCTTGCTCATCTGCTGCCCTCATCCCAGAGTTCCAAAGTACTCAGAGGTCACCACACAGACACCACTGCACTTTTCCAAGATCTGAACCCACCTCTTGGTCCAGTGTCAAACCGGCAGACTCTTCCTTTTTTGGGATCCAGAAGCTGGGTGATCCTTTTTCTGTCAGCTCTGAGAGCCTGCATCTTGCATTGTGCACCACGGATCAGACCCTGGTACTGAGGTGAGGAAGGAGGGAGGAGTGTGAGCGCATCATCAAAAAAGTCAGGGCAGCTGGGGTTGGTGGGTGCATTTTAGTGGTGTCTATGGCTCCTGTGCCTGCCACACATGCCCATCACTTGGGTGTGGCCTCTGGTCCAGAATCTGAAATGTTAGGAATTGACACTCTGGCTTTATCTTACTGTCTGGATGCAACAACCTTTGCAGTTTCCTGGTTGTGTGCTGGGGATGGACCCGGGTACTCAACACCTGCATCGTGCCTTCATGGCTTTACTGGGAAGCAAACCTGGGTAAGGACAGAAGGGGAGCTGAAGGTGTGGACTAAGGATGAGGATGACAGATAGATCACAATGAATAGAAAATAAATGAAAGAAATCCAAGTTGGATTTATTAGTAATTAAAAATTAGAAGGGAAGGAGAAATAATAATAATAATAATAAAAAAAAGAACAAGAAGCTGGTAGACCAGAAATGGAGTATAACATAAACTCCAGAGAAGAGAAAGCCAAAAGAAATGCAACATTTTAAAAACAGAGCAGGGATACTGGAAGACCTGCTGAAGACCACAAATAATTCCTATTTTAGAGTCATCATAGTAGTTTCTGATGGATCAGTATTTAGACCAGGCTAGTTCTAAATCAGCATATCTTACTCCCAGATTTGATATTCATCTTCCACTCTGAAATAGGATAAACATGCCAAATTTTAAGTTTCTGTGGAGTGCTACAGTCCGCAGCATTTGTTTCCTCTTGATTGATATGCTTCAAATGAATGTTTATGTTAGTAATTTTTATGGTATCACAGGATGTAAAAAAAACTTTCAACAATGCTAAAAATAAAATTAAATGAAAAATCAGTTTGCAAACAAACCCCAAAGTGTTCCCTTTAAAAATACTTTATTTTCCCTACCCAAGCAAAAGTTTACAGAAGAACTATGTTTCCACAAAATATTTAATTTAAATTTACCAGCAGTGGAATTTGCTTCATCAGGAGCTGACCAGCTTTGTTATTGATTCAATCAAGGAAAGAGCACAGAGGAAAAATTCAGAGACTGATTTACTGCTGTTTTTTGCTCTTATGCATTCATTTGCATTTATGGACAGGAAGTGTAAAATATATATACATACATACACAAAACCAGGCCTGTACAATTCATGCAGATTAGATCCACACAGTACAGGCGTAAATAGTTACATAAAGATCAAGCCAATAGTGAAGCAGGCACAATATTTGTGTTATCCATGAAAATGTAGAGTTTATATATTTTGGTTTAATTGTCGATGCACTATATCTGCTATTCATCTGTTTTGAGTGTTCATCTGCTTTCACCTTAATTGCTAAAGAGACATTACATCTCAGCAAGGATAAAAACTATTTTCTTTGGCATGTTGTTAATAAGAAATACAGTGGAAAAAAAAAAGAAAAAAAAAAGTGTTCCCACTGAGAATAAAACCCCTCAGCAATTGTAAACCTCTGTGTGGTTGGGGATGATGATATGTCAAAAGGCTAGAGAATTTCCTCTAACACCAGAGAATGAGCAAGCTCTGCATTTGAATGCTCATGCATTTGAGCAAATAGATCACACACGGTTGTCTGGATAAAATCAAAAGAAGTAATTAATTGCAAATTATACGGTGATAGCAATTCCTGTTGAGAACTCGGCTGAATTTTCTCGTGTTTAGTAGCTCTCCATCCCACAGTGCCCTCTTCTGAGGTACAGGAGAGCCTGAAAATGATGGGAAGAGACACAGGCTCTCAAAGTACATCCAGTACATCACTTCTCAGTGCTCTCTGTCTTGCTGCTTATGGTGGTCTACTTTGAAGTTAGAAGTGCAGATGCAGAAACTCTTTTAATAGGCATCCCTTTGAAACATGTATTTGCTTTCCTTCCATTTGTTAGCCTTTCCTGTCCTTTGCTTCATATCAGAGAGAATTGTGTTTTGCATTTTTAACTCAGATTTACGTAACTTCCTGCTCACTTCTCCCTTTATTGTTAGCTCAGCCATCTCCATTGATATCCAAATTTTGCTTTCACTCTTCCTTCCAGATCTCCAACTTCATGTCTTCAAGCCATGTAGCACAGCCACTATAGTCACTTTGGATCTGTGAACTGACTGATAACTTGCTAAACTGTTTCATATGATGTCCAGAAACATCCACACTTCTATCTGGCCTGAGTTACAGGAGAGATCTACCAGGGAAAACAGCTGTTAATGTGCTAAGCATGGTGCTCATGCAAACTACAGGCATGGTGTTAATAGCAGTGGCACTCCTGGGCCCAGTCTATCTCCAAGAATAAAAAATGTGTGGCATCAGTTTGAGGTAAAGCTGCTTGTTAGGGTCTGGGTATACACAGCTGTGGAAGCTGGAGCCCAGCTCTACATTTTCATGGATAACACAAATATTGTGCCTGCTTCCCTATTGCCTTGATCTTTATGTAACTATTTACACCTGTACTGTGTGGATCTAGTCTGCATGAATTGTACAGGCCTGGTTTTGTGTATGTATGTATATTTTACACTTCCTGTCCATAAATGCAAATGAATGCATACGAATGGTACCTTTTATTGTCTTCTCAGACATGCAACCACAACTTCTTTGAAGTTACCCTTGCTCTTGTATGAATTTGTTGAGAATATGGTATCTGCTATGCAGACTTGCCTTTGTCCTCACTGTTGTGCATTTCTGCCTGCCTGTTCCCTCCCTGTCTGTTCTGCCTGTTTCTCCTCCTGGTTCTGTAGGTCACGTCATTCTTCTATTAACCCTTTCTCATTCATACCTGCTTGACCTTTTCCTAGCCAAATTCCTATTGTTGCCCACTAATATCCCTATTAACCATAGAATTTTTCTCTCATTTCTATCTTTCCTATTTCCTACTCTAATGTTACTCACTCCTGGCAAACAGCCTGCCAAATGGACAGTCAGTCCTTTTCTGCACTTGGATAAGCCTAACAGTGAGTTAAATATGTATTTTTATATTGGTAGGGACCCTGAGTGCTCAATTTTTTCCCAGAAGTGTAGGTTCTCCAGCCACTGGCTGGGATAATCAGCATGAGGTGGGTGGCATTAAGGGCTCCCAATGCAGTGGGTCAGCAGCTGTCTGGGTGGTATGAGAACTGAGGATTCAGTGGACAGTATGGTAAGTCCTGCAGATCTGCAAGATGGCTTGTTTAGGTAGTTATGAAGTTTAGATACATGTGTTGGTGTGCCTTCTGAATTTGGATGTTAAATAGGAGGTATTCATGATACTTCACAGTTCGAGATGTGAATCTTAGCTGAACTAAAGTCACCTGAATTTGAAGGTATTTTTACATTTAGTCTTCTCTTCAGAAAGCTGTGTTTCA
Source organism: Chiroxiphia lanceolata (assembly GCF_009829145.1). Classification (NCBI taxonomy): domain Eukaryota; kingdom Metazoa; phylum Chordata; class Aves; order Passeriformes; family Pipridae; genus Chiroxiphia; species Chiroxiphia lanceolata. The sequence continues at coordinate 13,249,310 of NC_045638.1, read as the reverse complement.
AGTTCAAAGGATTTTCAGAGCAATCATCGCTAAATATAAATAAATATATTTTCTATTAAAAGCAGTACACCATCATTCCACAGGTAGCCAAATATATCTTCATCCTACAGAAGTCAAAGGGATGCTGTCCAATGACACTGATGATCACATGATAGCCATTAGTAAATTTTTGCTATACAGTAATTTTGATGTCCTTGTACTGGTGTTAGATGGCTGAAAGAGTTGGTTTAGCCTTTATTTTAAGGGTATTTTTTGTTGTTTTGCTGCATCTCATGAATATATTCAGACTCGTTTACAAATTTACGTAAATTCTATTGTTTAAAGAGAAAAAAGTGTCAAAATAGATTCAAATATCTCTCATTATGTTCTTTGTTGCTCTGCTGTGTTTCTGTCTCTATCTATATTTTATTATTAAGAAGGTCTGCTTTTACTTTTATGATGTGAAGTCTGTCAAAACAATGCATTAAATAATTCTGAATCATTATTATCCAAAACTACATCTGTTACTTTTTTTCTTATTTTTTTCCCCTTCCCTTAGATGGTCCATGATTGAAACCTGCTATTTCCTGAATATTGTACAGCTGTGGCTAAAATATTCTTTTGTCCTCCTACTCACAATAGTTCAAACTATTGTGTTCATCACTCAAAGATCTTGAAGGGTCTTACTTGTTAGTGTTCTGGGGATCTGAACGACATAGAAATGATCCTTACACTGGTTCTTTCAGTTAATATCAAGAAGATGGTCTGCAGCAGCACTCATGAAGTATGGGCATGAAGACAGAGAAGGAAAAGTATTATGGCATTATTTTGGAAAGCATGCTGTCCAAGGTCTCAATATTCCACAGCTTGCACAATTTTATTTATTTTTTGGGGAAGCAGTTGAGATCAGATGTAGCCTGCAGCCTTTTACTCCTGGAAAATCTCTAAGTGTTTGCTTTAGGTCTGAGGATAGGGTCACACTTGCTCTGCAGCCTGTGGGATCTACCAACTGGGCACCAACGAGTAGAAAGCAAAACCAAAACACGAGGCTTCTTAATTCTTGAATCCAGTCCCAAGAAATTGCAGAGAATCAGAACAAATATCTAATTTAAAAATGTCCGTTCAACCCACAAAAGGCCACAAAACATTTCCTCAAATTTTTACAAACTTATGACCTGGCCTAAAATACAAAAAACCCACAACCAACCTGTACTTCAGGAAAAGGTCAAGGGCAAAGTCCCAGGTTCTTTCAATGACAGGAACTGCCTTGATAAAATATTAGATGATCCTGGTAAGTCATAGATTAGGGTAAAAATCTTCCTCCAGCTCACTCATCATGCCAGGGAAAATGTTACCCATCTCTCTCTGAATTAGCTGTGACTATGTGGACATGGCACACAAATCCAAGACACCAGTGCTACCAGACTCAATCCAACTCAATCCAAGGCACGAATGCACCAGTGCACCCACTGCATCATCTTGGGAACAATGGTTGATATTTGGTGCTTCAGAAGGATGGAAACTACTCTCTCCAAAGCTGCTTACATTGTTCATTGAAGAAAATGTGTTGGCTGTGCCTGTTCCTCTTTGAGACTATTTTCCAGTTTGTCTTAGTGTGGTTTTTCTTAGGGTTTTTCTAAAATTTTGTCCTCTTTCTGCCTTCTTTAAGTGGTCTCTTGCTTTGCCTTGAACAGCTTGTGTGTGCCAGATGGCACTTAATATGGGAACAAGCTCTAGAAAAAAACAAAAGAAAATGTAGACAAAAAGTTGTTAACAGCTGTGTTGGAAGACAATGTTAGAACTGAGTGCTATTTAATCCACTGGTAGCTGGCTTGGCTTTGCTAGTCGCTTCTCCTAGGTACCCCAGAAGTGGACTAATTCCTTCATGAGATCTCAATCTAGAGACAGACTGAATTTACTCTGTCATTTGAAATGCCAGTGTTGCTTGTAAACTAGTGGTCACTGTACAGGTGTGTGAACATATATGCATGTGTCTATATGTGGTTTTATATAGTTCAAATTATATTATTAAAATGTTCTCCTTGGTGTTATTTGTAAATGGTGTTCCAACCATGGTCACATCATTCTGGAATGAGATGGAGCAGCAGAGACAGTGGGTTTGCAGCAGAATTTGATTAACATTCTTGTTGAACATCATCAGAGGACCCAAAACACAGTAGTAGGAGACATTCTGCGTAAATTGTGCCTGAGACACAAAAAAGGGCTTCCTAAAGCTCTGACAGCAGTAGAGCTCATCAACCTTTTAGCAGTGATTTTGGTGCAGATATCTGGCATTTTTTTATCCATTCCTCAGTGAACAGAGGCAGGCAGATTTCCCTTTGGATGTCTTGAGAAAAACTCTAGAATCATAAATTCAGATGCTTTTCTTCTTGTTCTGAAACTTTCCTAGATATTTCTGGTGAGGCAGCTGGGAGTGCTTTGAAGTATCTAGTTATGACTTCTCAGTCAGCTATGGATAGACATTCTTTTGGAGAAGTTGCTTATAGGTATGACTACTACTGTCAGTCACAGTGCCCACTTTTGGTATAATCACATCTGGTAAGAGCTATCTTGGGAGCTTATTAGTGCCTCAGCACATGTTTCAGGGTGATGTCCCAGCCAGTGAACTCTTCACCACCTTGCAAAGAGCATTCTTTATGCCTTCTGTTAACACAGTGCTTAAAGGAGCAAACACCATGAGACCTGAAGGGCAATAGCCAGCTTGTCTTTAATTTGGGGGTTAGGACACACAACTGGGCAGAAACTAAGCTCCTAGAGCTCCTTCTTAAAAAAAAACCCAAACTGATGCCACGGTCTGAAGTGGGGGGGATGGGACCGTAGCACACCACGAGTCTGGGACACAAAGGTGGGATTCAGGCAGAGTTGCAAAATGGATGCTTTATCAAGGTGTGTCAGGGTTTTACGAGTTTTAGGTGGGGAAAGGGCCAGGACATGGGGTGGAGCATGAGACAGACAAATGGGGAAGCAAATCAGGATAGGGGCACAGGCAAAAGAGGGAGGAATGCGGGAGGAACCGGGGAGAGAAGGGGCGAATGGAGGCTGTCCCCTCTCTGCAGCTTCTCCAGCCAACCCGCAGGAAAGCAAGGGAACGGACAAGCCTGAACATGCCCAGGAAATACAAATTCTGGGGAAGCATACAATGTGTATATACATAATAATTGTAAAGTCTGTATCATCAAGTCCTTTCAATCACTGTACATCTTTTTCCACTTCTAAGATTTTCCCCATTCTGATTCCTGGTCCTTCACAAACTGATGCTGCTCTACCATAAAATGCCTGCACACTTCACAGAATGGGTTCTCTATCTGTTTCTGTCTATCACGCGGGAGGGTCAAACTCCACTTGATCTGTTCACCTTTTGACCCATTGCTCTTGCATTCCTGGCTTCAGCTTTCATAAAAATTGGACATAGATGACTCGTTTGCATGCCTTTCTCGGAGGCCAGAAATGACATTAAACCTTTGCAACATGAGGAAAGGCCGAAGAAACAGGCATCACCCTTCTTGCCTGAATTGTGCAAAGGTGTGTTGAGTGGCTGTGGGAGAGCCATCTGTTTCTACCCTACAGTGCCATTCCACAAGTTGCCTTGCCTTGGAGGAGAGCTGGATTCCAAGCAGGTATCTGGTACTTTTCCCTAGTTCCTGTGCTGGAGGAGTGAGGCAAAGATACGACATTGACATCTGACAGCCTTGCCACTGGAGATCTTATTGGAATTCACTCCACAGAATAAAGAAATTAGCTTCTTATTTCCAAAAGGCTGAATTATCTTCTTCTTCTTTTCTCTCAGACTAGGTGGTTACATTTTGGTGCACTTGCAGACAAAATGAAATGAGATGGACTGGAGCCAGTAAAATACTGCTTGCAGTGCTGTAGTCAAAATCACAGAGGAGAAACTTCTGTGTCATGTTCTACTGAAACCACATCACTAGCATCAGTTATTACTCTTTCTAATCAATATAAATGAGCAGAACATTGTATAAGCCCTTGAGATTTTGCAGATGGTTCCACAATTCCATTAATTCTTGCCAACTACCTGGGCAAGCACCTATTTACCTAGCAACATAATAAAGCATTATCCTCCCCCTGCAAAGTGATGGAAGGAAAAAAAATGAAGGGGCAATGCAGATCTTTCTTCTGAAGAAAGCCATTTTCATGAAAGACATTTGATATTTTTTACGATGGACAGAAAGCAGGACTTCCATCATGAAAAAAGCCCACGAATTATTTTTCTTTATATATCTGAAATTGGGATATTTTTAGATCCAAAAAATAGAACTCTTATTACTAGAAAGATGCCTTGGCTTATTGAGTACTGAAGATGAAGAAATACAGCTAGAGATGTTTATTCATAAAGTTGGTATCTCTGTTGCCAACCTGATTTGCATTTGCAAATTGCATGAGGTCTTCAGGCCTTTGTGTTTGCATTGGTCCCAGAAAGCTATTTCTTTTCAAAAGGGCTGTGTAGTTTTATGTGTTTCCACTAATGTTACTGTGGAATTATCTTTTCTTACTGTAACCTTTCATGTGTAATCTGAGGAATTTGACTTTACCTGACAGAAAATTGTCTTCTGAAATGCAGAATTTGGGAAAAGAACCTGTTGTAAAACTCAAGCCTATTGTTAATCTTGGGCATAACTCAGAAATATTGAAGAGCGAGGCTTTCTGAAAGCAACTCTAGTGTTATGAATAATTATCTCTTTGAACTTGAGGGAGGCTGGAAATTTTCTGTTAAGCTCCCTGAAGTGCTTCTTAGTAGTCATTACTATACAGCTGTAGAAATTGGGCTGGTACCCAGGTAAGGAACGGACGTTTCATTCTGATATCTGAAGGTACTGTGTAATTCATTCTTTCTGATAGTCTTTTAGCTTTTAATTTCCTGAACTGTTCACAAAGCACAGAATTGTGCAGAGGCTTTAGAAGTTAAGTTAGCAAAATACCAACCTATAAAACTACATTGAAAATCCTGCAATCTTCTAAACATATGTGCTGCGGTCTGAGGTTGACGCTGGGACACCGAGCAATAAAGGGCTCTTTACAAGGTGGAAGGTCTGAAGCTATCGCAAGTTTATTGAGGGAGGGTGCCTGCTCTCATAGGATTCAGGGGCAAGGTGCTGGAAAGATAGGTGCAGCATGGGATTGACAGGTGAGGGAACGAACTAGGGAATAAACTAAGGAAGGTAGGAGGGAAGATGAAACAACCAGGGACCAAGAACAAGTCACTCCACACTGTGGCAAATCTTAACCAGTCAGGGGGAGGAACAGGAGAACAAATCTGAACATGTCCAGGCAATAGGAATAAATGGGGTACATCAATGTATGCATGCATTAACAGTTTTATAAACATTCTAGAGTCCTTGAAGTCAACTCAATAATGTCTTCTCTTTGATGCCTTAAACCCCTAATGGTTTTTTATTTTTCTAATATTGGTAAGCCTTATAAGTTTTATAAGTAGATTCTAAAAGCAGCAACCCTCCCTCCTTTGTCCCTTGTCCCTTATCCTTTTCCCTCTAACACCCTTGTTTACACATTCCTTAACCCTCTTACCCCATTCTATGCTCCCTATATCACTCATACCCCTGAATATAGCAGAAATGTTTAGTCTTTTGTCAAGGCAAGGCCTAGATTGTTGACAGAACAGTATATCTGGGCCTAAATCACAGAATATGGTCAAGAATTAGGTAACTATGTACCCTTTGTGCTCTGATGATGGTGAAGATGGGATGAATGGGGGGTCCCGAAATACACCCCAGACCCATTTTAAGGGGGTGGACCCGGGGCGGACCAGAGTAAAGGCCACAGGGTGGACACATCTGGGATTGGATGGGTGGTATTATAAAATGTAACCTCTCAGGCACGGCCGGCGCGTGCGTCGTATACCATCTACTGCCTTGGCAAATAAACCCTTTCTTATCTCACCCCTAATTAACTGCTCTGGAGACTTTTTCAGCACCATAAATCCCATGGCAACACTTAATTTCTGTAAACTTCTCTCCACTTTTGGAACCTTTCCCATTCTGATTTCTCATCCTCCACACATATGCATCCTCCTGGTAAAATAGAGGCTGATGGCTTTTAGTATTTGATAAAAGCTGTGTTTGCAGAGTGTATGGCCTTATGAAAGAATTACTATTGGCTTTATGACATTTCTTAGAAATAGTAGCAATGTTTGTATCTCTTTCTTTATCATCTGAAAACTGATATCAAGCTAGTGATAAATTTACCATCGATGAATCTCTGTGGAGTGAGAATGTCATACCCAAATACCCTAAATGAAAAGTCTTATGTGAGCCCAATAAGGTGGAACTGGGAAATATGCAGAATATAGAAGAAACCCAGGATTGTTTCTACTTTGTTAACAGCTAAGTACCTGTGACTGTTACAAATAACCTCTTCTGGATACGAATTTTAGCACTCCAGGAACAATTTAGATTTTTGTGCAAATTGGAAGAGGTATAGGAAAAGTATGAACAAGGCCCTATAGGTATTCCAAAATGCTGTATAGACCCCTCTGAATTAAGCAGGCTGTGCATATGACTGTAGAAGCCACAACTCAGTGATGCACCTGGTCCCTTCTCTGTCTCTGTCCCTGTCAAGAGAGCTGATGAAATGTCAATTTTGGAATTGTTTTCTAAGGGCACTGTGAGATTTCATGTGATAATATAATCATATATTAGAGACAAGCAAATAATAACTAAGCATCTTGACGTGAGATTGACACTTGGCCTCCACATCCTTCAAGACATCAGTACTGGATATGCATGCAATAAAAGAGCATCGGCTCATGCCAGAGTAAAACTAGTGTATTGGAATAAAAAGCTGACCAGATTCTTTAGAAATCATCAGGTATACATTTTTTCTAATCCCTTTCATTGGGAGATTTAGTTGTCTTAATAAGTACAACTGGCCTTTCAGGTGTGGAGAAATGATATGAGTTGAAAAGCTGCTATTCTTGCCCTTTCCAACAGCCCATGTCACAGGCAAAGCCCTATCCCTTTTCAGCAGCAATGTCTGTGGTAGCTGCAGTGGCAGCTGTGTGCCAGAAAGCAGATCTTGACATTTCTGTTTGTGAAAAATGGATTGAATGGTGCTTAGTTTCTGGCAAGCACAGGGTAGATAGATCTAGAGACTGTTGTATTTTAGAAGGAAAGTAAAATGTAATGAATTTATTTAAAAGCAAGTATATGTGCACTCATATTTAGGCATATCTCTATCTATCCAGGTGAGGTTAGACTTTCCTGCCACACAGTAATGTCAGAAAATATCACGAGGGCACAGTGTGTTGAATTCACATGGGTTTTAGACATTACACATTAGAATGAGAATTTTGCCCCACAGGTATAAGAAAAATACTGCTCTGGCTTTACTATTGCTTTGAGATAACTGCTAGTAGATGCTGGTGACCTTTCAGACAACGGACAACCTTTTGTAACTAAAGAGAGGATGAAAAATAGTGCTGTAATATACTGATCACTTTGCTAAGGCAAAGAAGAAATGAAAGGTGGAGATGTATGTCCAGGTCAGAGTACTGACCTAGAATGAGATGAAGGTATACTTCCCAAAGTGTGGAGATACAGCTTTCTTTTTTTCCCCCCTTTTAAAAAATTACTTTATTTCCAAGTGTTATACAAAGCTTAGCTGAAATAGCTAAGAACAAATCTCACCCTGTGAAGAAATCATTTTTCTTTGCTGGAGCAGGTGTGTTGAGAACCCTGTCAGATGCTCATACACCAGGAACTATGAGGGGACTGAGAAAAAGTGTTACCAAGACTGCAAGAAGACAGAAAGAATGAGCTTTGTACAGATGTCTCTGAGGGAACATTAATAAAAAAAGGAAAAGAGAAATGTTTTTTTTCCAAAATCTGCATGTCATTGATATCAATTTTTCTGAGCTCAGTGTGTATGATGATACATTTGCTTCTACCTTGCATATAAGGACATTTTCAAAAGATGTTTAAAGAGAACTTATTAAGAGGTTTTATGCACATTGTAAGCTGCATTCAGGAATGCTGCAGGAGATCTGGGGCATTCCCTGCTTGTATACTACAGGAAAACTTTGTCCTGTGCTGGATATATGGGAGAAGGAGTCACAGAGAGAGGAAAAGGTATTAAGAACAGGTGCACCCAAGAAATTATTGTGAGGCTGCGTAAGTAATGGCACTAATATTTCAAAGGAAAGCAGTAAAACAATAAAAAAGATAGAAAAAGAGCTGGAGGGGGACTAATGTGAGTTCTCTAGCTTAAGTGAAGTGATCTCAGCTGCTTTATTTCCTGGACATACCCCTTTTCTGTATAATGTCTTACATAATGAATGTGGATTTTCTTAGGCAAAATTTGTTTTCACAATTTGAAAGAAAAAGAGTGGTTTTAACTGGGAAAGAAAATGAAAACCAACAAGTCATTGTGAGGGTTGACAAATGTGGGATGTGACATTGAATCTCCAACTTGAGGTACATGCCATGGAAGCATTTTATTTTTGGCTAGATCAAATTGGTCTCACAGCACATCCTCTGTCCTCACCAAGGAAGGAATGTGATGTTTGTGTCACATCCCTGCAGGGAGCATCAGAAACAGCTGAAGACTCCCCTAGGACTTGCTAATATTACATGTAGTACACTGGGGAGAACAGCCTTTCCAGAGACACCATCTTTTACATGGACACGTGACAAGTACCTTCACTGAGGCAAAGTCACAACTGAGTCCTGGTGGATTAAAAGACTGGAAAGGAGCAGAATGAAAAAGCAGAAGGTAGAGCTGCTACCTAATGTGTAGGAAAACCTTTACCTCTCTTGCACAGGCTGGTGGCCTTTCTAACTACCCCTGCATTACTGAAGCTTGAACTATCAAGCTGCCTCAGAGGACACAAAATGCTTGCCCAGGCTATACAGTTGATGTGATTGTCAGATGTGTTGGATGACTGATGACTGTTCAAGGTCTTTCTGAAAATTGGCCTTGTATCCTGGATGGTAGAAGGAAGAAGCTTGACAGTTACTGTGATTTTTTTAAACAGCATTCCTTGTCAGCAGTCAGACCTCTGCAGATTGCTTTTTGATCCTACTGAACAGTGTGTCAAATATATTGTTATTTTATGAGCATCTTTCCACCTTCCCAATTCCAAAAATTTCTGTAGAGAGTGAGATCATAAGCAGAGTGCTAATATAGCCTATAAATTGTGTTGATGGCAGTACAGTGCTTGAACCTTCCCAGGGGAGAAGGTTTTACAGCCCTTACCAAAATCCTTTGCTCTACATCAGGCATGATACCCGCTATAATGACCATAGCTTGATTCCAAGTTGCAGTTTATAGTTAGCTGCTTATAGTTTTATTTATTTTGTAGCAAGGCTCAGAGGCTAGCTATTAGGAAGACAGTATATATCTCAATAGATCTACACTCACCAACCTGTGGAGTCTGGACAGGCCCAACAGGCTGCACCTGCAACTCAGGTGTGCTTGTCCCAAGCTGCCCTGAGTACTACTTGCATCCTTCTGTGAATTTTAACTACCATCTGAACCACCCAAAATGAAAGGGTTAATCACATTAGTTCTCTATGCCAAAACAATTGTCTTTTACATACTCAGCTCAGAGAAACAGTCCCAAATCCTCTGAATACTGGGTAAGAGCATGATGAAAGCAAGGCTTCATGCATGTCATGTTCTCATGAAGCACGACACTCCAGCAAACCTCAGAGAATGAGCTCGAGTGTCCATTTAACAGACCTAGTCTGTCCTAAGGTAATATATGCAACTAACATATATGCCTCAGCTTTCTCTGTCTGCCAAGGCATAGTTAAGTGCCTGAGGATGAGATCCAAGAGGCAACATTCATAACCATTTTTATGTCTGATGAGTGCTATGGATAAATGTAAAGCAGACCTAATGGAAGAGGCCATAACCCAGAGGCACCCAGCAGCTGGGTGTATAGAGTCAAATTCACTTTGACCCTTCATTTAATTTGTTTACCAACATTTTCTTCCAGTGAAAATAAAAAATATAAATGGGACATAAATGATTCTTACTCTGAAGTAAAAAGAAACATTTCCATATTTCACGGTTTGTAATGTCTTAAACATAAAGTGAGAAAACAGTAACTTCCTTAGCTCACATAGATAGGAAATGATATGAGATTCTTGAAGACTGAAATAATGAGAATCTTGAAAAAAGATCCCTATAGACAGAGATGGTAGTATTCATCACACCAGGGCCTGAGTGCTGGGAACCACTAAAGGTGTAGGAAATGACACTTTGTCCCCCAGGTCCCAGTCATTGTCCTCCTCTAGCAGCTGTTAAGTACAAGCCCAGTAGCCTGTTTGCATACTCTGTGATTGGTATCAATGTTTATATTAGTATTCAAAAAACAACAAAGGGTGTGTTAAAAATAGCAGAGATGACAGAAAGAGGGCAATTACTTGGTTGTGTGAATAGGAAGGATAATATTAAGTTACTGTGTAATTAAGGTTACACCAAGGTGAAATAAAGATAGCAAACAAGGAAAGTAAGGAAAGGTTACTCATTCTGGACCCAAACCTATCCCTACTGGATATAATGAAAGGTTTAGACCGACCTCTGTGAAAGTGAGTAGGAGTAGACTTGAGATTAATGACATATTCATAAGGCAGTTTAGTGAAACTTGATAATGTATAATAGAAGAAAAAAGCACAGACAAATAAATAGAAGGGAACTTATTGAACTGCGTTCATCTTGGAAGCAGTTTGATAGCTGTTCTCACACATCATGCTGTGTGCTTATTATGAGAGATGAAATGCATGGTTTTGTTCCACATTAGATTATTTATGGGATTTTTTGAGGGCAAATCGTTTTCAAAAGGCCTAAACCTGGATGAGTTCTGCCAGTGGTCAATCTCGGGCTGCATGGCTGCTTACCAGCGGGGTACCAGTGTTGTTTTCATGCTTGACTGGGAAACATTTGTGGCTGAAATCCCATCTTGTTTGCAGCTACCGGAAAATGCTACATTCTTTTACTGAACAGGCATGGAAGTTATTGATTTCTCCTCTGTGTTCATGGGAACATTTCTTGGGGGTTTGTTGGGACCACCTGAAACAGTTCAAGAAAATTGCTTGTGAGACAGAGAAGGAAACTAATTAAATCTTCAGAGAGGAAAAGGACTTAAATGATGAAAGATGGTGGTAAATTACTTAGCTAGCAAATAGGTGCCTTGGAAATTGAAGTACAGATTAGGTTATCTAATTTTTCACTGCAAACCTAAGCAATTCTATTAATATGATTTCCATCTTGTGCTAATATTTCGTGGCTCATCAGGAACTTGCTGAAACATCTTAAAGACAGCTGGAAACAATGGTAATACAAAGCTTTTAGTTCCAGGTAAGGTGATGAGACTTTTCCAAATAAAAGGACCTTAAAAAGTGATATGTTGTTACATTCATGCTACCAATGAACATACTACTGTATGTGTCCAGCTGAATAGAGCATGTGATGATAGTCTAGACAATCAAGTTTGATCTCTTTACCTTCACACATGTTGTTAACATTGCCACATGGAGCTGCACTGAGGGGTTATTATGATGTACTATGGCCATGCCTCAGGCAGGCTTCTTCTGGGGCAGGAACTAGAGCTTTTGCTTTTAGACTGGTGCTCTCTGCCACACACTTTATGTTGTAGTACCAGTATGACGTTTTCACTGCACTCGCTTTCTCTCTGGGCACTTTATGAGCTTGACTCCTGAGCTCTTGCTGTTATTTTACTATGGTTAGGAACTGCAGATGGGGAGGTCAGTAGAAGTAGGAGAGGAGAGAATACCCAGCTACTCCTCAGAAGCCTTTACCAGCCTTTGAAAGGTGTCTGATCAGATTTTCCAGATTTTCCCGCAATCCTCTTCGTGCTTGCTAGAAATGTATGCGATCACTCGCTTGGAGTACTCACTGCAGTTACTGGTGATTTGATTTTCTTATACATATATTGCCTTCACCGTGTTTCAGCATTAATTCTGCAGTCAGAAAAATACCTATTGCTCACAGCCGTCCATAAGTTATCTTATTCCACCTGCCTGCACACCGATATTCAGCAACCTCCCTTTATATTATACAGGGTTTTTTTTCCCTTCTTTAAAACATGATTTTAAATCCAGGAGTAACTAGGAGAGCTGTTGTGAATTTATGGGAGACTTTTATTTCTGTCAATTCCCAGAGCACCTTGCTGCAGCATGTTTTGTGGTTAGTGTAATGTGTAGAAGTGGCGAAGACAGATGAACATGTTTCTAATTTAAAAACAACTGTTTTTCAGCAGTAGCTATACAGAGTGCATCTTTGACAAAAGAGGAGGGAAATGATAATTTTTCTTTTGAAGGGTAACTTCAACCTCCACATGATTTCAACATGATTTTGAATCTTGTCTCCCTTCCCCTCCCAGCCTTTTTTTAATTGATTCATCAATGAAGTCATCCAGCAACAGTATCAGTTGCTATTTTACAGTATTAGGTGTGGCAGTGTTTAGCTGGGGCAAATGACAGCATGGCTGAGCTTGTTTGTGATGATTTAAAGCAGACTACTGCATTTTATACCAAATGGAGCAGGTTGTATTGCCTCTATGATAGGTACAATGAAGTGAAGCAAATTAGATCCAAATCCTGTGACAACTTTTTACCGATTACAGACAAGAAATGTGCAGTTGTTTGTTTCCAATAGCTGTCTTGTCAGACAACATTTTGAAGATCAGAAATAGGAGACCAACTTAAAAGCCTTAAGAAAAATAGTTCAGGAATACTACAGAAGCAGCTCTTCCTATCACCCCACCAGTGCTTCCTACCCTGCCACTCATTTGGGCTGTACCCTGCAGAGGCTCTGCAGAAATGCTACAGAAGCAGACTGACTCTTTACCTGACTGATGTTTCTTCAAGCTGTGGAAATAAAGCTTTTCTCCTTTTGACTCTAATTCTATATGAACTATGCATCATCCATAAGGTGACATAGACTGTCTAGTTGCAGGATACAGTTTTCTAGCCTCTGTAATATAGCCCTGCACAACAAAATTGCCCTAGTGCACCACTAAAATAATGAATTTTCCTAACCTGCTGTACATTACTAATGAAATAAACTCTCCCTTCATTAGTCACTTAATAGGTTTTCTGATTCATGTCAGCTGTAATCCTTTTTTAAGCATCACCAAAGAATAATCCTTTTATTTCTACATCAGAAACATGGACATTTTACTCCTATTACATTGCTAACATGATAGTTCTCACCTCAATAGCCCATGTTCCTGCATCAGTAAGTTTAAATGAAGTCTCTGAATCTCCACAATATCATAGAATTATAAGATTATAGGATGGTTTGGGTTGGAAGGGACTGTAAAGATGGTCTGGTTCCAACCCCCCTGCCATGGACAGGGGCATCTTCCACTAGACCATATTGCACAGAGCTCCATCCAACCTGTCCTTGAATGCTGCCAGGGATAGGACATCCACAGCTTCTCTGGGTGACCTGTTCCAGTGTCTCACCACCCTCTGAATAACGAATTTATTCCTAATATCTAATCTAAACTTACTCTCAGTTTGAAGCCATTCCCCCTTGTCCTGTCACTACATGTCCTTGTAAACAATCTCTCTCCATCTTTCTTTTAGGCTCCCTTCTGGTACTAGAAAGGCACAATTAGGCCACCCCAAAGCCTTATCTTTTCCAGGCTGACCAATCCAAATTCTCTCAGCTTTTCCTCATCGGAGAGATACTCCATCCCTCCAGCTATCTTGGTGGCCTCTGGACTCATTCCAACAAGTTGATGTCCTTCCTGTGCTGGGGGACCCCAGAGCTGGATGTAGTTCTCCAGGTGGGGTCTCACCAGAGTGGAGCAGAGGGTCAGAATCCTCTCCCTTAACCTGCTACCCACACTGCTTTGGATGCAGCCCAGGACATGGTTGGTTTCTGGGCTGTGAGTTCACATGGCTGGGTCATGTCCAGCCTCTCATCCACCAGCTGCCCCACGTCCTTTTCAACAGGACGGCTCTCGATCTGTTCATCCCCCAGACTAGACTGATACCAGGAGTTGCCCTGACCCACGTGCAGCATCTTGCCCTTGGTCTTGTTAAACCTCATGAGATTCCCATGGGCCCACTTTTCAAGTTTGTCTCTCTGGATGACATCCCATCCTTCAGGTATGTCAACCACACCATTTAGCTTGGTGTCATTTGCAGACTTGCTGAGGATGCACTTGATCCCTTTGTCTATGTCACTAATGAAGATACTAAATAACATTGGTCGCAGTGTGGACCCCGGAGGGACACCACTTGTCACTGATGTCCGTGGGGATTCTGAACCATTAACCACTACCACTGGATGTGATCATCTAACCACTTTCTTATCCGTCTAACAGTCAAATCTGTCTCTCTTGATATAGAGGGAAGGATGATGTGGGGGACCATGTTAAAGGCTTGACAGAAGTCCAGATACATGATATCTGTAGTCCTTTCCTTGTCCATGATGTAGTCGCCCCATCATTGAAGGCCACTGGGTTGGTCAGGCATGATCTGCCCTTGCTGAAACTGTGCTGGCTACCCCAAATCACCTCCCTGTCCTCCATGTGCCTTAGCATAGCTTCTAGGAGGATCTGTTCCATGATCTTCCTAGGCACAGTAGTTTCCAAGGTCCTCCTTTCTGCCCTTATTAAAGATGGATAAAATATTTCCCTTTTTCCAGTCAACTGGGATACCTGACTACCATAAATTTTCAAATATTATGGAGACCGACTTAGCAATGACATAAACCAATTTCCTTAGGACTCTGGGATGCATCTCATCAGGTCCCATAGACTTACGTACATTCAGGTTCCTCAGGTGGTCATGAACTTGATCTTTACTTATAGTGGGATACTTTGCTCCCCCATCCTGCATCCACTCGAGAGGTGTGGGAAGAGAGGTTGCCATTGAAGACTATATTGTCTTGGAATGGCACAAGGCTTGCTTTAGGGACATTACAGATGGTAGTAGTCTACATGGTCTTTGCAAGAAGTTCAAATCATAAGAGATGAATCCTAACAGAGCCGTAGATAGTGTATCAGTCAAAGCCAGATGTTTCCTTGGCATTCTGTTTCAAGGAAGAATTAAACCCCCTAATTATCTGCATTCAATCTATACCATAAGAATGATGATAAGATTAATGATCAAAGCTGTATTTCTGTCTCAGTGTTTCTCCTGCTGCTTATGTGTCTACCTCCTGCTTAGGAACCATAGTGATAGATGTAACTGTCACACAATCTCCAACTGCCTGAAATAAGGTTCCCTGGTTGGTTCCTGTATGTGATGCCCTGCTTGCTGAGCCCTGTGTGATGTAGGCATCTGTTTCTTACTTGTTTTAAAAACCTGCAGGAATAATTTAGTCCATATTAATGGTATCAGCCTGTGATCCCAAAGTGAACACCGAAGCTATAATTCAGTTTCAGGGCTCTGCTGCTCTTCATAAGTCATGAGAATGAAGAAGGCTCTTTCAACCGAATGACTATCTTATTAATTCAAACACCATGAAATTGATCTGTACCATATAAAAAACTCCTTGGTTTTGATGGTCTTAAAAGTTTTGACTTGCTTTATGGTCATTGTTTATTTGGTTACTTAGGTTCATTTCTCTCTTTTCATTGTTGGTTCTGATTAAAAGGGATCACTTAGGAAAAAGAAGAAGTTATTGTCCTTTATTCTAATTGATTTTTTCTTGTGGAGTGAATTGTGTCTGTTTTCCCCTGTGGGGTTGTCACTAGAGGGTTTTTTTTGTTTGCTTGTTTTGTTTGTTTGGTTGGTTGGCTTTTGGTGGGAAGTTCTTTTGCTGCTCCCTTTCTTGACCAGTGTGGGACACATATGGGTAGAACACGTGCTGGAACATTATTGAAAAAATAAGATCCTTGGCAGAAGCATGTATTTGGAGTCACTGCCACCCAGGCAGAGCCCATAGTTGCTTAGCCAAAACCAGAGTCTCAGAAGGATTGGGAAGAGCAATGATCACTTAATAATTAAGTATCTGACATCTGCTCAGTGTCCCCACATCTGTATCTGCACACTCACTGTAGTACACCTCTTCTGGGACTCAGTGTGGTGGCAAGGTGTGGGTTACCCAACATTTGGAGCCATGTAAGCTCTGGGTACACATCTGGTGGGAAGCTGGCTGCAGTCTGCCACTGCACGTTCAGCTCCTGAGGGAGAACAAACTGCAGTCAATACTTGCGTCAAGTGATCACAACAGCAGTGGAGATTAGGGAATACAGCACAAGGTTTCTTCTTCGTTGTTGTAACATTTTTTTCACTGTGGCTAAAGAAAAGGGATAATGTTGCATGGTTTGTTTAATTTTAAAGATTATCCTTAAAATAATCGAAACACACAATTGATTTAGGAGCTTGTATTTCATTAAGTCTAAAGGATATAATGTCAGGATACTCACAGGTACTTAAGCTTTGAATCCTAGTGACTTGGACGGGAGGAAGTGCTGTTAAACTACTTAGAGGTGGATTATGAGATGATATTTAGATGCCTAAATATGCAGATGTTTTCTTGTTGTCTTTTGCAACAAGCACTATGAAAAATTCTTCTACAGGATTTAATTCTCCTTGGTGTGGTGCATCTGAAAGTCTACTTTTAAAAATTTCAGTCTTTAAAACACAATATAGACTAAAGGTTCCTTCTGTAAAGGAACTGGTTTTGGACGTTGTCACAGATGTAGCAGGGATCTGATTCAATCTGTTTTTGTCTTCCTAAGGTGTATGTGTTCTTGGGAAGGGAACTGGATAACTGGTAACACGGTGAAAGTGCATTTGTTCATACATGCGAATGATTATTCATAGAATATTTTTGCTTCGTTGGCCAGCTCTGTCAAGTACCCACCCATCTACAATGAGAGGACTTAGAATGTCACAAAAGTAAGGTCTCAAATACTTAACACACTGAAGGCTGGATTCCGATAAAGATCTGAATAACATCAGACCTTTAATAACATTGCCTTCAAAGTCAGCCGGCAAGAACATCCCCAGATTGGATGTGATGCTTACATGTAACACAAGAACTAAAAAGCCCACCATACTGGGTGTGAAACTCACAAGAAATGCGAAAATAGAAAATGTGATGGGCAGCACATGTATAATTTAAAAAGTGAGTATTGTTGGGTTTCTGTCATTTCCATAGCATATCTGAAGGCACACGCATTTGGGTAGATAAAATATTTGTATGAGTGAGAGTCTTCCCTTTAGGAGCTGCTCTGACCTTATTGGTCAATGGGAAAAATTATTATTTTCTTCCGGAAAAAGAAAACCTTCACCTCATCTCCTGCTTCAAGATCCTCTTGCTGCTGTGCCTTGTAACTATCAATCTTAATTTACTTTTCTGTAGAGAAAAATGAACCTTCTAGGAGGGCACTTTTTTAAAAGTGCAGTGTAATTCCTTAGTACCATTGGTGCTTGTTGAACTGTTGGTGGTTATATTAAGCGAGAAATACTGATAGTGTCTGTACATCATATCAATGAGAGTCTGATGATCAATTAATTTTTTTATCAAATATATTCTTTAATGGGTTGCATTTTGTGTGGTTGACTATGCTGATAAAATCAATGTAATTAACTATCAAGATGTGACAGAACACATTCAGGTGTCATTCATATCAAAAGAATAATAATTTCAATCAAAGACAAATTGCCAACCATTCTACTGAGGTATCTCAACATCAGCAGAATTTCATGCTAGTGATCAAAATGAGATATTTCAGAGTTTCTAACAAACTATGATCATAAGCCAGATATTGCATTAATACCAGGATACACTGTCACTATTTAGTCACCAAGTCATCAATATTTAAAACAAATTCTTATGAGTTCCTGCATGCCTAAGTTGGAAAAGAGAGAAACAAACTACCTTCTGCTCAGCTTGTCATTCAGGAGTGTGTACGACTCAGTTTCTGTGAGGAGGCAGGTGGTACCCTTACAGCACATCTCATACTTTGTGGGGTGCAGGTTTCCTAGGAACAAATAAGCAGTGGTGTATGCAGCTTACTAGAGTTTACACTGATGTACTGTGCTATCACTCCATATTATTATAGTGTGAGGCTGAATGTCAGCAGGATCTATTACAAGACTGGATGATTAAAGTACTTCTTGACTTTCTACGAGATTTTAAATTCAGGATGAAGGAAAGGGAGGCATAGTGTGTGAGAAAAACACAGAAAGAAAGTGAGAGGATTATGCTTCAGCAGTTTTTGTGATAAAATAGTAGTAATTAGTTTCAGTAAAGTCCCATAATAGTTTTTCTGTGCTTTGCAGGAAATCAAGTGGCAGACAGATAAAACAAATTACTTTACTGAGGGCAATTAGCAAGCTATTACAAGGTTCTGACTATGTTTCCCCATGACTGCAAAGATCATGCCCTATTTTTCCAAGAACTTTATGTTCCTGAAAATCTCATCCATTTTTAAACCTATCATTGTGTGTGCATAGAGCTACTACATCTCTCTGAGCACAGCCTGCACAGGAGATAATGAGTTCTGCAAACACACTGAGAAGAGGGGGAATTCCTCATGTGAAATAAACCCCCAGGGTTACTATCGTGTGCCTGACTGACACAGAGTGCAAGGAAAACATTTGGGCTTTATTCTCCTGCATTCATGTACTGCACTAGCATATTTAAGTGAAAATGTGCACTGCAGATTTAAGTGTTCAGAATTTTGTGGTTGTTTTTTGACGGTGACCCCATTAGAAAGGAAAGATTATTTCTTGGTAACAAAGATTTCAAACTAAACAGAAAGGGCGATGAAAAATTATTTCAATTTTTTTTTCTTTTGACTCAACAGGCTTTTCAAGTTTGTGTTTCAAGAAGGCACCTATCTTGATAAATTAAAGATTGGCTTCATATAAGAGTAATTCAGAAACTAAACAAAACAATAAAAAAAATCTAATCATGTACGGTACAGAAAGATTATATGTTTGGAATATTGAGAATGCCCCTTAATGCACAGTCATCATTGCTTTAGGCTCAGTTTAAATAAAATTATGCAAAATATGAAGATCATCACATTTACAAATAGGAGGTTTAATTTATTTTTTTTGAAGAGAAAGCTGTTGTTATTACATTGAGACCAGGGGAATTAGACTGGTATAAAATGTAGGAACAACATAGAAAGTAGTAGTGTAGTCTCTGGTCAGACTTTGTCCAAGGACACCAGTTCTCCTCACTTGATCTGCCTGGTCATGATAAAAGTTTGGAGCTTCACGCCAATTGCCGAAAGAACCTAAACTTCATTCCTAAGTTATAAACATTAAGGATTAATACCAAAACCAATTTTGCATTTTGATTAGGCTTGGTGGTATTCAACATGTCTTTTTACTGAAAACTGATGGTTAAAGTAAAAGCTTGGTTTTCATTTATAGATTGCTTCAGCCTCCTCTGTCTCACTTCTGGACCTTCAATCCAGCTCTGTAATTTCAGGTTTGGCAATCCAGCTGTTTTAGATCAGAAATTATGCCTTGTGTAGCTGGGATGAAACCTAGTACTGGCATCCCAAAGAAGAAATTTCATTGATATGAATATGGAACTTTTTATAACTCATTTTAGTGATATTATTACTTCTAGGTTGTAACACAATTGAATTGTGTATGTTAAATGAGACCCTGCACAACAAATCATTTATTCCCTCTGCCAGCCAGAGTGAAGGATATGTCTAAAAGACATCAATAATTGGGTTGTTAAATATTCAGATTTATTAGCAGTAGTCAGAAGAATTGAATGGTTTTACTGTGATCTCTTCCCATCACTCACCTTATCTTCCTACCAATGGAGATATCTTGAAACAGGACAAGTTGGAAGAGGCTAATGGCATATTTGTGACCTTGAGCAGACAATAACAACACTCAGTCTGCTTGAATGAAGTGGGGTGGGGGAAACCTATGGCTGGGTTTGGTGATTACACTAGTAGATAGGCTTCAAGAAGAAAGAGATTTGTAAATTCTTTCAGAAGATATTGGAAATCTCTAACAAAACAAATTTAGGTATCAAAAGTTTGGTTTTGGTGTTATACCCTTAGTGAGTCATTGGTTCAAGAACAGAAAATGTGCTTAAACGAAATGAGGGTGCTAGACTTTTCACTCTAATTTTTCAACATTTTCTTCCAATGAAGCAGAATTTATTATTGA
Organism: Chiroxiphia lanceolata; assembly: GCF_009829145.1. Lineage (NCBI taxonomy): Eukaryota > Metazoa > Chordata > Aves > Passeriformes > Pipridae > Chiroxiphia > Chiroxiphia lanceolata. The sequence continues at coordinate 13,229,190 of NC_045638.1, read as the reverse complement.
TTTTATGGGGAAATGTTATTACAGTAATGCCAGGACTTAACTGTGCACTTACTAAAGAAAGAAGGGGGTAGAACTTGAATGTAGATCACTGTGCTAACACTACTGTTTCCCAGAGTTGCTACTTAGTTGCCAGAATTACCATGTGTGGTAACAATAGATGATGTTTCACAGCAATTATTACATGGTTAGCCTTCTGTCACTATCTTTATTGTTGTTTTACCTGTTCAGTTATAGGCAAAGTCAGGATTCATTTTTGGACCTTGAGAGTGTCATGGTTCTAACAAAACTCTGAGACTTCCTAGTTGACTTTATCCATGGCAAAGTAATTCTGCCTCAAAATGACAGAATTTGTGTTCTAAGTCCCGGTTGCACAGGCTGGTAGAATTCACAAGGGGAACAAAAATAAGAGCAGCAGCAGAATTTCCTGTGCTAAACCCCAGGCCTCTGGGACTGGAACCATCTGTATCCTAGTTTCCTTTGAGAAATAAAATTCTCTCTGCTTAACTTGGTGTAAAATGAAAACATTATTAAAAACCTCTCAAAGGCAGTGCAAGGTTTTTTGCAACCTATGCAGATCAAAACTGTGCTTTGGATTTGTATGTGGTAGTTGCTGGAATAGGGATGTTAGGCTTGCAGCTTTTTCATACCTTTTGCTTACAAAGCCAGGAAATCCTGCATGGTTATGTTTGGTAATTCCCTCAGTATGCTGGTGTTTCCTCCCTCAGGACCATGCCAGCTGGTGGAGAGCTGAAGGCAGCACTTGCTAACACACATCTCCATCCTGGGTCTGAATATGGTATTATTATCCTCATTAGCAACCATCCTCAATCAGGCAAAGGGCTATTAATAATAAGGGCTTTAAAATGTTTCTAAATACCTCTTAGGAAAGGGAAAAAAAGGGAAAGAAGTCAGCTCATTACAGTTTACATGATTATTCTCCCATCAAACTTGGATCCTATTCTACACCTTTGGTCATAGCAAAGCTTTTGTAATTGGAAGGGTGTACTTAGAAAGAACTTGGGCTTCTGAACAGTCCAGCTGATTGACAAGTTTGTTAACAGAATAAAACAAGAAAAAAGAAATGTGAATAGAAATCATTTATCTTTTATGCAGGAATGCACTTGGATTTTAATTGTGTAACGTAGCCAGAAATCCTGGATCTGAAATGTACTCAATTGACAAGGGCTGTTCTGACCAAAATAAGTTCCTGAGGTATCTGTAAAGTCACTGTGATCCAAATGATATTTTTAATATGGAAATAATATGAATGTTAATTGAGGCAAAGCAAACTGTTCAAAGGAAAATTCACTAGTAGCACTGAGGGGACTATGTTTTATAGGACTGCTGATCACATACAGTTTTACGTGGATATATGAATTTGTTGTTATGAATGAAAAAGGGGTGTGTTTGAAGAATGATTCATTAAACCTTTCTTGGTGATGACACCTTTATTGCCTATGGATCAACTTGCTCTGCTAGATGGAAGGTGGTAGTACAAATGCACTGACACATTGTAAGTTTATGTTTGCTTAAAAATGCAGTAAGAAAGCATGTTAGGTTTACCTTTTTATTCCTGCCCAAGTAAGCACGTAATTTTGATATGAAAGTTCAGATACTCATCTGGTGAAAGTGATTAATATCCATCCATTTAAAGTGATTAATGCCCATCCATGGGCAGCAGAAAGCTCCCACAAACAGTTTCTCAACATCTGAGTCCCCGACTCACAATTCCAAGTTGAAAAGACCTTCCTTTAGCAATAGTGGACCATTTACCCTTTAAAGTTCAACTTAAAAATTGACTGCAAAAGTGGTGTTATCAAGATTTTGTGATAATTTTCAGTAACGAGAAACCTCATCTGCTCTATTCCTAAGTAAAATAATGTTTTTTCTCTTCTATCAACCAGCCTTACACACGTATCTTGAGAATATATGATATTCTCATATCTTGAGAAGATGTAAGTCACCTTCTCAAGAGGATGCTTTACTTCATATTCACAGTTGACTAACAATAATTAACTTATCTGGGCATTAGCAATTCTGCTTGTGATGTGCAAGATGCATTAAAAACCATATAACTTCCATGTAACATAATGGACTGCAGTGCTAACAAGAAGTAGTAAAGGTAATAAAAGTATGTTTCAGGCAATAAAGCAAACAGATACTACTACAGAATACATACTAGGAGCAGATGGCTATAATAAGACAGACAGTTTGCACAGACACTTTCAGAGAAAAAATATATTCCTTTTTGGTCCTGATTTCTCCACTCTATCCAAAAGGCATTAGTCACACAAAGTGTCTGTGGCTTCCCTGTAGAGGCTCAGTCTAAGGGTGCTAGGCTATTTTCCATTAAAGTATTGTTTTTTAGAGGAAACCAAAATATTAAATAAAAGTATACATAGCATGAAAAGCATCTGCATGACTCAGAAATTTGATATTAAAAAAAAAGTCCCAAGGCAAAAATATTTTAGATGAAGAGATGAAGTATATTTTTTGGTGCACTATCCTGGGATCTTGTGGAATTTAATTTTTCTTCATCTTGTACTCTTTTTTCCCCATGCATTTATACTCTCAGTTAAGCTACATCTCTCTTGCAGACCAGGAGCTCTGCTGGGAGACATTGTACATCACAGAAGAGGCAATCTGGCTGGAAAGCCAGGCATGTAAGGGAAAATGGAAATTGGAGAAGTTTGAATCAAAACTGCAGTGAGGCATTGCAGCTACCTTTTCAAATTGTATTACTTCAGCTTTGACCGCATTTTTTTTTCTAGGATGAATTTGCTACACATTGACAGTCTTAGTTTTGTGATGTAAGAAAGACTATAGCAGATGATAATGAAAAATCACTTTCTCTAATTTGATTGGAGGGTGAGAAGGACAGGAAAGGAAAATAACTTCTACTGAGCTCTAGCTGTGATAGCAGATGCATCCTTTGGAGACTTAGGACCATTGCCCCAATTCTCCCCTTGTGGTCACCTGTCTTGCATCCCTGGCATTCATCCTTCATCCTGTTATGCTGAGGAATAGGATGAACATACAACCATGAGGATTTGGGCTGAGATAGGAAAAATTAGTTTCTTCCCCTGTCTCTTGGTATTTCTACCAATTGATTGAAATTGTTCACACTTTGGCAATTCAGTTTTTTTGAGTCCTAGATTCCCAGACAGTGAAGAAGCAGGAAAGTTATGTACAAAAGAAAGTTTCAAACTTTTAAATTGGTTTTGTCTGGTTCTAAAAGAGCACTTAATGTTTGTATCTGTTAAATCTTTTTAATTGTTAAGTAGTCCTGAGGGCACCTATAAATTAAAGGATTATTGGAAGAAATAATAACGTGACAAGGAAATTGGGGATACAGAGTGTTAAACTATCCTTCAAAGTGTCAGTAATTAAAATTAATTAAGGTTCATAACCATCATTGACTCTAGAAGGAAGGTGATACTATAGGGAAATAATAGGATAGAAAATTAGTGAAATAATATGAGACATTATTTGAATTTTTTTTTTTTTTACCTCACTGGCCATTTGAATACTACCTGAGAAACTCTGAAAAGTTTTTTATGAGTGGTTTTGTTTTTGAATCAATAAGTTTGTTTTGGGTGGTTATCTTCCTCCAATTAAAAAAAAAGAATTACTCAATAAAAGGTAGGAAGAATTTTTAATTCTAAAAAAGGACAAAGGAATACCTTATATTACTTTCTAATGCTTTTAAAACCCAGAAGACCCCTCCCCTGCATGTTTGTGTTGTATGAAAAGAACAGTAGATAGACAAGATCAAACAGACAACAATAAGATCAGTAGCATCTTATTTTACAAATGTCCATGCTTACTTGCTTTTTAGAAGCAAATATCACTGAGTATTATATGGTCAATTTAGAGGGTACTTATGAAGACTGAATGTTTTCCTCCAGTAACATGCTTATAGAGAAACATTCAGTCTCTTTATGAGACCAGTGAGTATCTTAGTTGAGGGCAAGTAGGATTTTATTGTTTTTTCAAGGAGGCATGAGTCTTGCATGGTGAATTAACCCTACATGTCCTTTCATAAAAAAATAATTCTATGTTTGTTCATCCTCTGATAAGTTATATTTATGGAGGAACATAATATCTACTTAGTCTTCTCTTCCCTTTGATGCCATATGAATAATCATATGACAAGAAATGTGTTAAAAACTTATTTTATCTATGTACAAAACCAAAATTATACTTAAAACTGAATTTTTAAAAAGTGTTGCTTTTTTCAACTTATGACTTTTATCCTCTTTTTAGTGACAAGTTACACCATTTGTGCTTTATAGCCAGACACACAAAGGAATTTATTCCTTGGAACTCAGATGCCATTTTAATTGTCTATAGTCAGAACTCAGATTACCAAAGATGCTCCATTGCTGGCGCAGAAAGAACCTACTTTTCTTAAATCTAACTTTTCTTGCTCCTCATTACGCACATATGCACCTCTGCTTTCAGCAGCTGTCTTTTTATCTCATGAAGGACAGAGTAGACATTATTCCACCCACCTTGTCTGTTGGCTTAATGCGTTTGCAGCACGTGCCTCATCAGTTGTCAATGAAATACAGGGAAGGCATGAATATTTTCCATTCTGCTCCCTGCTCCTGCCTTTCCCAAGACATCATGTGGTAGACAAGATCAGGGCCCACAGAGGGTGCAAAGGTGCCTCTCTCAGCGTGCTTGCACTGCCCATTGCTCAGGCACTGATTCTGCAGCAGTGAGATGACTCTTCCCAGTGGTGGAGTGGGAGATCAGTCCACCCTGTTGAAACTATTGGCTTTTTTATACAGTATGGTCACTAAGTCAGGTCTTGGGTGTGAAAAAGAACATGACTATCTGGCACTGTTATGACAACTGGGATGGATACCTGTCATCCTACCATAGAAAATTTTGGAGTGAGTGATTTCTGGTGTTAGAAGGATGTAGCTCTCCTCCTTCCTCAACAAGTACCGGGTTGGCAGAATTAAACTGACATTTGGCCTCTTTCTCTGGAGGAATCAATATTTAAATACAATATAAAAAATGGAAGACTCTTTTTACAGAAAGGAATAAGATTTTGTCTTCTGGAAATCCTATAAAATAATGGTGATTAGGGTACTTTCTTGCACCTCATGTTTGAATTTTCTCACCTGGAGGCATGAGGAAGATCCAGGTCTCCTATGCAGTGGTCTAACCAGTGCCAGCAATGGGATTTGAGGGTCCAGTCATTGTTTTTTTAAATTGAGACACGGGAATAAACTGTTCTTGATTTTTAAGAGGACCTTCTACTCCTCAGCCCCATATCTGTGTCTTATTTCTCATGTCACCTAAGCTCCTGCAGAATCCACAGTGCCATCTCATTGCTGTGGCTCAAGCTGTGACACTGGAAGGAGAGAGGGAAGAACAAACTGGGCCAGAAACAGAGGGACCAAAATGGTCTGTGTACTGCTGATTCTTGCTTGGGGTAGCACTTGGCACTGCAACTGCTGGATAAAATATGCAAGCAGGTCCCCACTGCTGAGCTGATTCACCTTCTAGTGGGAAAGTTTAAGCAGCTCCCCTGGAGGCATGTTCTGAGCATTTCCAGGCTCCCTGCTATGAAACCACAAACCAACACCTGGGCAGACATAAAGTGTCCTCACTGCCCACACTGTCTGCTTATGGTGTGTTACCCAGACTGGAGCAACCAGTGGGGTTTTCCTCTGAGGTGCAGTCTGAGGGACTCTGCCAGCTCTAATGACCTGGAGATACTGATGGGGAAAGGGGAGGGGGGGGGGCATGCTCATGTTGTTCTGGCCCCAAAATCTGAAGCAAGGAAGCATTAGACCCTTTACTTCAAAGCAATCAAACCAGAGTTTTCTCAGGATTCACTCAGGCTTAGTAATATTTGCTTTAAACTTAGAATGCTTGAAATTTGAAATACTTGGATATCAATGGACTGTTACTTTTTTGGAAAAAACCTTGGTGGAAAAAAACCTCAGTGGAAAAAAACCTCAGGCTATCCCTTCTTCTGGAAAAAACATTAACTATCACAGATAATGTAATAGGTAGAGAAGTCACTGCAAATTTTTCAGGTATGTTCCATGATAAACAAAAGAAATAGGCATCCAACCTGTTTCACAGGTTTCCTTTACTTGGTTTCTTATGACTCTTATGATCATAGGCAAAAAAATTCAGCACTGATTGTAAAATATGTCATCCCAAATGTATTTTTCAAGTTTATTTGTAGTTTAGCATTTTTTCATGGGAGCTAAAAGGCATCTGAAAAGTTTAAGATAAAATAAATCTATATGTATGTATATGCACATGTGTATGCAGAGCTAGAGGCTAATGTGAGTCTGAGTGAGAAAGAATGAAAGAAACACAATATCAGAGAGTTTCTGGAAGTGTAAATAATCTGTGCCATCTAGCTTACTGCAAAGGAGAAAAAAATCAGATTGTTTCTCCTTCTGTGAGCAGACAAATTACAGAATCCTTTATTTTCTTTATGAAAAGTGTTTTGAATATCCTTATCTAAATCTAAAGTAGCATTACTCAAGAAGTAGGAAATAAGCAGAAGACGTATACAGAAGCAGAAGGCTACATTACATGTGTAGGTTTACATCTTTCTGGGCTCCCTGTGACCTTTTGGAGAGGACCTAACTCATCTGTTACACATCTATGATTTAGAGATGAGAACTCTTTTACCCAAACTTTCAGACCATTGCAATTCCAGTTATTAATAACTTTTATCCTAACTAAATATGCATTTTTTTCTGGAACAAAGACAAAAATTTTGACTATTAATTACATATAATAACTAATTTTTTATTTGCTTCTTCATGGTCTCATTTTTTCCAGTGAATAAGCTTTGAATAAGTTTACCCACATTTGAGTTCTTTGAAAAATTGATATTAAAAAATGACACATGCAATTACTTAGAATATGTGCACATGAAAATAGTCCTTTGTGAATAAAGTGACGTCATTTTAATATAATGCCATTTATATGCTATGCATTGGTGAGCTTAAACTTAAAAATGCTGCAAAATCTCCATGGAAGGAGAAATTTTTGTTAAAGTTGAATTGATATTCATCCTTCAGAACTAATTGTATATTCAACTTAAAGAAATCTCAAGCTCAAAATCATGAAATTATGTATCATATGTGATTACACCAAGCAACAATCAGATATAATTCATAATGTTTTGCTTCTGCATTCACCTTCTGAGGTGGTTTTCAGGTTAAAGTATCACATATACAAACAAATGATCTAAGTAGCAAGGAATGAAACAAACAGGGGGATCCAGCCTCCCATTCCTCTCAACAGGAGGGGCTGAGGCCTGGGCTGGGGGCAGGTGGGGGTCCCTGGATGCCTTCAGGAGCTGATCCCATCCACCAAAGACAGATGTTTCAACTTCAGGTGGACTGGAACCCTAACCAACAGCTTAAGAAAATAGTTTCTTCCTTATTTGCCTTATTTACCAGTGAGTTGGCATTTGGAATACAAATCAAGAAAACTCTGTAGGCAAACGAGTATTCTGACTATAAATTATTATTCTAGCACATGAACACTGTAGAATTACAGTATCTGTTTATGCAGGAAGCAAGATATGCATTTAATATTAAAGTGGTTCCAAGATCCTTTTTACATGATAATTTATACATATGCATTATAAAACTGTTTACCATTCTTAGCTCTGTAAATTTGCATGAATACAACCTAAATATATTGTAATTCTTAAATTAATACATAAGAGGTTTTGTATTTTTTTTGTTGTTTAATTTCAGTGTCTGCTGGTCCCTTTCTCTGTAGACATTGCACTTAGAGTGTCAGGCTGGAAGAACACAGTAGTGCCATGCAGGAGTATTACTTGTTTGAGCAGGCAATTTTAAATGATAAAAACATATTTTTGTTGCAAGGTATGACAGGCTCTTGGGTTCAAGACATGGATTCTTATGCACAACAAGCATATAAAAGAACTTTTTGTTTAATGTATAGACCTAATTTACACAGTAATTAGAACTAGGGCCTAGGCCACGGTTCTGTCTTGTGCAAGCCCAGCCTTTCTCAAGTTGTCCCTGCAAATGTGTGTGCAGGGGCAGCTGTGCTTGGCCTGGCCACCAGCGGTGTGGTTCCCTTCACTCCAGATTTATTGGATGTGTTTCAAGTGCCTTTGAAAATGTGTGCCTGGCGTACCAGAGGTATAAAAAGTCAGATTCGAGTTGTGGAGACTCCTGGTTAAGTGTCCTGTCTCACAGCACTGCTTCTATTAAAAATGTTTGTCAAAGACTGTAGAATATCTACCTACACATGATACTACTACACTGTCATCTACTTGTTCCCCTACCAAGACATGAACAAAATTAATTAAACGTATTTTTATTTTGGTCCTGTTTAAAGAGAAGTCCAGAGGAGGGCCGTGAAGATGATCAGAGGGCTGAAGCACCTCTCTTATGAAGATAGGCTGGGAGAGCTGGGGCTGTTTAGCCTGGAGAAGGCTCCAGGGAAAACTTCTAGCAGCCTTTCAGTACCTAAAGTGAGACTACAAGAAAGCTGGAGAGGTATTTTTACAAATCCTAGTGATAGGACAAGGGGGGAATGGCTTTAAACTGAAAGAGGATAGGTTTAGGTTAGACATTAGGAAGAAATTCTTTACTGTGAGGGTGGTGAGGCACTGGAACAGGTAGCCTAGAGAAGCTATGGATGCCCCATCCCTGGCATTGTTTAAGGCCAGGCTGGATGGGACTTTGAGCAACGTGGTCTAGTGGGTGGCATCCCTGACTGTGGCAGGGGCTTGGAACTAGATGGTCTCTAAAGTACTTTCCAACCCAAACCATTCTACGATTCTATGATTCCCATGAAAACCGGTTTACAAGGAGTGCCCTCCCTACCCCATGCCCCCAGCCTGACCCAGCTAAGTAGGACAGAGCAGTCCTGATGGAAAACAGCCGCTCACCTGGAAAAGTTAACAGCCTCGTGAGAGATACCGAACAGCTCCGGAGAAAAAGCCCGCTTATGGTCTCCCCTCTTACAACAGAGGGAATAAATCCCTTCCTGCCTCCCTTTAATGGGATCTAGGAACTAGGAAAAAACAAAATACACGTTGTTTTGTGGTTTGTGTTGTGTGTGTGGTTTTTTTTTTTTTTTCCCCAGTGGAACGCGGTCGGTATCTGGCTCTGCGCGGTGCTGGAGCCCGGAGATGGGTTCAGGATCCACGCACTCTCCCCGCGGCCGCCGCCGGGTGTCAGCAGCGGCGCTGGGCTGCGGGAGCCCTGCCGCCAGAGCCGGGGAGAGGGAAAAAGGATTAATGCCTTCCGAGCAGCTTCTTTCCCCCTGTGTCACAGAGGCGTTTTGTAGGTCGAAAGATAAATATTTGTGTTTTCTGAGTCAGCTTCGCCTGTGGTGGATAAAGGGCTCAATAAATCCTCTTGTCTGTCCAATAAAGAAAACAGTGTTTCATGCTTGTGTGACATCACAAATATTTACCAGGTCCACCTGCAGGTCATCAGTGTGCAGTTGTACCCTCCAGCCTCTCGTTTTCAGATAGAATTTACTTAGTGCCTTTGCTCTGTCTTATCAACACTGATTTTTCATTGTGCATACGATGGATATTAACTGGTGGCTGGAAACCTGCTTTCCTTCACTTAAACAGTTTCCCTGTCTCCTACATTGCACCACTATTATGCTATGAGGTTAACAGATACCAACAGAAAGGAAGGAGGCCACATGTTTAAACAAAAAGGGTCTATCTTGGAAAGGCTGGGATGAATGCGTCTTCTTGCACATAGATTTAGGCAAAATATTAAGCTGTTTTCCCTTCACATTAGATTATGTCAACAAACATTTTGTAAATATAGGTCACCCACTGTTATTTGATATTTAGTTGGAAATGTGATGGCTGTCCTTATGTATGAGGTAGTGACCTTAGTTCAGGAGATACCATGAGTCTAAAGGGCAATATGTCTGCAGTAAATAATACTTCTTATTCTAGGAACTGTTTATTCAGAGTAACAGGAATACTTCTGAATTATTATCCAGACCTGATGCTCTGTGTCATCTGGCCCTTCTTCTGTCATCTCCCCCTCTTTTACCTTGCTGAGTTGTTCAACAATGATATGCCTTTACCGGTAATAAGAAATATAAATCTATATTACCCATATAGATATGCCTGTACTCCATGAGAACCCTCAGTAGTTCTTGTTTCTGTAGAGTAACAAGGTGTCACACAAGAAATGTATCTTCATGTCAATTTTTTTTACTCATTTCTTCCTGCTTTTCTGCTACAGGAAATAGTAAATAGAAGCTTTCTGGTACAGCCATCCCTCTCTAATCCAGTCACTCAGGTAACCAGTGACTTCAGGTGCCTTTGTGTCTCCAAACATTTTTACTACAAAGTCTGGATTTCTTCTATTTCTGAGTTTAAAAAAAAAGAGAAAAAATAGAGAGAGAGATCTCCATCTCACATATTAATTAAAACTTTCAAGTAGAATTGTTTAAATCTCATTTTCACCTCTCTGTATGAGTTTCTCATTGTTGCCGGCCTCTCCAACAGACCTCATTATCCTGGAGGTTTCTTAAAGTTCCAGCCAGAGGATTAGTTTGATTTTTCAGAGAAGTCTAGCTTTTACCAAAACAAACCCAACAGCAGTAGTAAAAATAACTTAAAAGAAAGAAGAAAAGGAAATTTGTGATCTCTGTGTTTGAGCACAAAACCTCAGCCACTAAATGAACAAACAGAATGAAAGGGGAAAAAAAATTAAAAATTCTTTTGCTTCTTTTACACTTGCATGATTATAAGCAAAAAAAAATATTTTATTTCATCTCTTTTTGATCTTGAAGAATGCTTTTTCAGTGTTCCAGATTGCCATAATTGCATCCTGACTTCCCTGAAAGTTTGTCCAATTATCGGTTCTGAAAGCTGAGGGTGCATTTTATAGGCAACACACAGTTTCAGCTAGCTAAGAAAAAGAGAGAAGTTGATCTTGGATCCAGTGCTATATGGAGGTATTTCTGGGATACCTTAGCACTGGGCAAGAGGAATAAAAGGCAGTTTTGAAGCTGTCATTGAACTCTGACTCTCAACAGCACATCTGAATGATGGTTCCAGTGTATCTTCATTTACTTTCTTGGGAAAGGAATTGTTTACAACTCTTAACATGCATGTGCTGATTACACGTGCCGCTTCACGCAGTTTAATATATATCAAAATCAATGGGCATTGGAACAGACATAAAAACTTGGCATAAACTTGATGACTCAAGTGGTTTAAAAATGGGATAAATTTATTAATCCTTCAGGATAATTAATTTCTACTCCTTATTTGTTGAGCATCTGCTCTAATCACAGTAAGGTGGGCCAAGAAGTTACCAAATTCCTGAATTGCTATACCTTTGTTTTGAAAAAACTATGATTACCAACTAATGACACACAGTGAATTCTGGAACTCTGACATCTAATATGTGCAGTACAACCTGGAGACTGTGTTCCTCGGCAGTGCTGAGTTATCTAATAGGTGCTGAATCCTCTGGCCCCTATGTGTAGGTATAGGTATGGCACTGACAGTCGTTACCTTTGCTACATTTTGGCGTCAGTTCAAAAGACACCAGAATAAGACCTTTTAAAAGCTGAGTAAATCAGAGTGCCAGTGGAACAGTAACTAAACATGTATGCAGACGCTTGAACATGAGTGACCTTCTTTAGAACACCTGGAGCGCCTGCTGAAGTCAGCAAGACTAATGTTAAGATGGTGGGCTACAAAGTCTTAGGAAAAAGCAAAACCCCATTCTTCTAAGCTTCTAAGACACATTCTAAGTCTAACAAATGCCTTGCAGATTTCAGTCAGGGCTTAGAAGGTTTAAATATTACTGAGGTGATGCCCTTATTGCTGCACAGCTGCACAGGCACATAGTCATCCTTATTATCTATTCATTGCTGTCTTAAGCTTGTATTTGCCTAAAATAGATTGGATTATCTTCTTTTCTGTTATACCTTTTTTTTTTTCCTTTGTGACTTTAATTTGATTTTGTTTGTTCATATAATTTTTTTTTTATTTCTTCACACTTTGGTTACAATTTTCCTCATGATTTCCCCACTCATATTGAGTCTTCCTTCCTTACTCTTCCTTCCAGAGTTGATCTCCCCCCAAAACTGACAACTGTGTTCACCCTTTTTTTCACACACGAGAGATACTGAGCGTTGTTCTTAAAGTTACTGGCTCGAATTACTGGGAAAGTCGTTTCAGCCTTGCCACCCAGAAGGACTGGTTGAGTGATCTGTGTATGTGCTGGCTTTCAGTTACCATATTACATTGATTAGAAATATAGTTCTCTTGAATGTCAAGGGAGACCTACTTTCCCCTTTCCTCTGTATATGCATTGCTTGCAGCAAGAATATGATGACTTTTTAATAGGATATGTTGTTGTTGTCATTGTTTAGATAACTAATACTACAGTAGTGTGAAAGAAAGGGAACAGAGTTCAGTTGCTTTCAAATTTATTTTTTTTTCCATTGACAAACAGCGAAATATTGTACATTCATAGCATGAGAAAAAGGAAATAATAAATACAATCAATGCAGATGATTAATGCTCTTCACTGAGAGTTACAATGACTTTTGCACAGGATAAGAACTAGATTGTCCTGTAACAACCTAGTTCTTTAAGACAGATGAAAATGTGCATTGAGTGTATGGAGGGAATGAAAGCACCTAGGATGTCATATGACACTAGATTCTGAACTCCTTAAGCCAGAGCTGCCAAAAGCCCTTAGACCAAGTGCTTTCAGAGAAACAAAATTCCTGTCAGCATCAGCATTTTCCACTGCCAAATGGTTGAAGTTTTGTAACAAATCTTGAAGAAAAAGGTTCTTTTTGCTCCCAGACACTTGAGGCTGTCACACTGCTCAGTTATGACACGGCCATTGAGACAAAAAGAGCCACAAAAGTTCTGCACAACAGCATAGTGGCAAACAGTGCCTGACTGCACCATTACAAGCGGAGCTGCACAGAACATTCAGAAAGCCACTGGGTTTAAAATGCTGCTGAATGTTGCTGTGACCCTTGCAAAACAGGCCTGAAATTTACAGCTGATCAAGGATGGCATTTTAGGAACAATGAGCTCTTTCAACCTGGAAGAGAATTAGTAGAGATGTAATAGCCATGAATATCATTCTACTGTTTCAGGGCTCAGTGGGCTATTCAAACAGTGGCAAACCCACAGGAGGATGTAACAATTCTTTCCTGTCCCAAATCTTCTCCATCCTTTCATTTCCCCTTCTCCCATCTTACCTGATATAGACACTACTGTTCCTGGGGCAAAACACTACCCTGCAGCATTGTCTTGAACAGGAGTGGCAAGAGATATGACAATTTATAAAGTGCTGGCGAAGTGCAACCCTGTGTGTGATCTCCTCTTAGGACCATCAGAGGTTTCCAGGAGTGTTACAAGACCAGGGCAGGAACTAGATTCCAAAGAGCTGTTTTGGTTTTTTAATATATTTCAAAAGGAATAACCTTTAAAATGTTTTCCACAGCCTCCTTACACTGACCTGTGAACAGGGGGAGTACGGGGCAGTAGTCTAACACCAGCATGAGCAGTTTGCACTCAAAATGATTACAGGATTCAGATTCATGACCTATGAAATTCATGAAGCCTTGAGGAAAGCCTTTGTCCACAGATAATTTCAGCTCATCCACAAGCTGTTTATCAACTTTATTCATCCTCTTTGATTTACATAGACACAGGAATAAAGGATGGCTCAAATAAGGAGGACTGCAAAAGAGTTATAATTTTATTTGACTAAATTATCCCTGAAATGAATAAATATTTAAATGTGAGCAATCGTATTGCAACCACACACATTAGATGTTTATTGCCCAGTGCTGACCCTGTTTTCACACTATTTTTCTTCTTTATTGTCCTTTGTAGCTCTTTGATGATGTTATTTTAAGTTCATTTCATATGGCTCTTTTTTTGCTGTTCATGAATTGTCAGAGAATAATGGGACAATTCTTCAGCAATTACACTGAAATGAGCACAACAATGCCCTGGTTATGTTTCCTATTTCAGTACACATGAGCACTGCAAGCCATCTTTTTCTTCAAATTTCCAATATATGAAATTTTAATAAAGTTATTATTAGACTACTGACACCAATGAATTCCTTTTAATTTTTCAGTATACAGTCCGGGTGGGGCATCAGTGCATTCTTCAGTCAGGCCAGATAAGATCTAAATCACAGAGGGGTTAGGGTGCTGAAAATCAATCTGCTCAAGCCATTTCTCCTGTTTTTTAATTCTGTGACTGTCTAGTGACAAAGCTGTCACATAGAAGCAACAACATGTGCTTCACTTGCACTCCTTGCTGAGTGCCCTGAAACTCAGTGATTACAGGTCCCACTGGCATCTTTCTGCAGGTAAAGTTTGAAGTTCACAGTACCCATAATTGTTATTCTGAGGTGACAGAAGCACATTTTGCAGCTGTCCTTTTCTTAAAAATCAGACTTTTTAAAAATTCCTATACATAAAGAACAAAGCCTTCTGGGCTTGTATGTTTTCTCTCTTGTAAGACCTAGGCAAATCATTGGGTAGCAGTAGCAAAGAACACAAATCCTGTTTCTTTTAGGTATGTAAGAGAGCTGAGATGCAGTCTCTCCTTTAGAAATTGGAGGGGGTTAGATATCCAACTTTCCATTACAGCTTAGTTGTCTTCCACAAAGTGTATGTTTTTTGCTCGGAAAAACAATCTTAGAAAAACATACCCTATGAAAAGAACTACTTAAATAAAACAATATCTTTTACTAAGAGACAAAATCCTGAAAACATCAGTCACACTGAGAAAAGTTCTAATTTCTTTTTCTTAAAATATCGCCTATCACAGAGCTAGAAATGGAGGTTGGAATCAAACAGGCAGAGTAGATAACTGAGTAAAAATGTAAAAATGAAGTTGCTTCTTAATCTCTGTCAATGTTATATAAAATCCATTGATTTATGATGTCAACCTCTTGTGATAAGAACAGAATCCCCCCCTTGTACAATCTCTCCTGTAAAACATTGAATAAACTGTTCAGAGGCATCTATAACTAAAGGTGTAATCACCTAGTGCAACCACACTGGCCTGAACTGAATGTTTCTATTTGTGGGCAGTTGTATGGGTTTTCCCAGGTAACTTACTGGGAATTCTGGAGTGAGAAGTTGTCTCCTCGTGGAGAAAAAGCATCTTGGTGACCAAAACTGATATTTTCATTCATCTTCTGGTTTCACCCTTCTTGCAGTTGCATCTGTTGAGGATTGCTTGTACCTTGGACTTACTTGAGTATGTGTAGATGTTACTATTAGATCAAAATGCCTAAAAGGTTCCCACATTTAGATGCAGTCTCTTAATTCAATTAGGTACTTATTTAGTCTTTAGGCTAAATTATTTAAAACTTCTTTTGGTCTCCACAATGGCATTTTGATGTCTTAGTCACTGAAATGATTTGAAAAATACTACTATTTCTTCTTATATATTTTCTTTTTTTTTTTTTTTTTTTTTTTTTAAATTTCCATTGTTAAATATGTTTTATGAGCTATTTGGGATATTTCTGTGTCATGCTGAAATGTGCAGAAGTTTGTGTAGATACTGCATATTTAGGTGTCTAGATATCAAATAACAAACTTAGGAGGCAGAGAGAAGCCTTGCCCTTATGTCGTCACTTGGGCATCTGAACTGTCTACTTCAAAAATTCTGGAGTTGACAAGTTATTAGAAAGCTTTTAAATTTAATGTTTTTTAAACATAAAACATTTAAACATAAAGCATTAAATGTGGAGTTTAATTTTTCAAGCTCTCATTTATTATGTCACATTATTTAATTATCATAATACATATGAGCATACTTCATTATTTACTTTATAATTTGAGAGGAATGATGGTTGGTGTCCTAGATAGGGCACCAGATGTGGATCAAAAGAGTTAGGTTCTGCATGTCTCTTTTTGTCTCAGGCCATCCTTTTTCGGGGACACTGGCATGGGGAGTGGGTGAAATTCATAGAATCACAGAATGGTTTGGGTCAGAAAGGACCTTTAAAGAACATCTAATTCAACCCCCCAGCAATGAGCAGGGACATCTTCAACCAGACCAGGTTGCTCAAAGCACCGTGGGGGAACCACAACTTCTCTGGGAAACCTCTTGCAGTGCCTCATAATAAAAAATGTCTCCCTTATATCTATTCTGAATCTACCCCATTTTAGTTTAAAATTCCCACCTTTCTCTTGAAATTGAATGAGATTTCTGGACTCTAAATTCCTAGCTAAGTAGACTCTAATTTATTATGTGGGGTAGTGAACACAATGAGACATCCAACTCAGAGGGGTCATTTAAACTTGACGTAAACAGGGGAAAAAAGCGCAGCCCTAAAATGAGCCTATAAGATGTGAGATGCTAATGTAGATATGGATAATTCTTTAAGGGTTTGTCCCTCCCTTGATTTTACATTATTTTCCCCCAGTTAGTCAAATTTGCTATTAAAAAAATCAGATTCAAATAGGGAAAATACCTATGTTTTTCAGTGCATTTCTTTCATTAACCACAGCTGCTCTCCCACAGCCAGTTCTTCAGTGCTTTTGCACTGCCATTGATCCATATTGTTTCACATTAACTGTTCATGTAACAGTGTGGTCTTCCTGTTAAAAGAATATCTTGCTAGACAATGGTTCTGTGGGTTCCTGGTTTATTTTTTTGTTTGTTTGCTTTTCTTTGTTTGGGTTTTTTCAAAGAAACAAAATATGCCATGGGGTGGATTTATTTTGCGTGGCAAACTTTTAAACCTCCTCAATATCTTCTGACCTGTCAAAGGAGAAAACTTCTCTTCAGGTGGGACAGATTTGCTCTGATTAGATTTGTCATGTTATTTTCAGTTGAAGTTTGACTGTGCAGGAGTTACATAAGAACCAGTGAAAATCTCAGATGTGAATTCAAACACTATTCCCTTGAATGCAGCTGCTAAAAAATCCCCATGGATACAGTTAGCCTTGCTTCTAGCACAGTAGTCAAATTGCCATTCTCTCTGTGTTCTTAGGGAGAGTGAGTCAAGCCATTTAATAGCTGTAAAGAAGCCTGAGAATTAAAAAGGTCCCTGGGTTATTTCATGCTATGAAATATTCATTTTTTGAATCAGATTTGTCAGTACCAGTGGTACAGATGATCAACATATGCATCAGCATCACTGCAGAGCCATATTTTCCTTAGACCACAGTACTTTTTGGAGAGATCCAGCTCTGATGGATACACTGAGCAGGGTCAAACCATTCTCTCTGAGTAGGTGGAAACAGCAGGGAGTATGAAGTAACAAGCCAATACTAAATGCCCCTGAAAATGAATCACTTCATGGGCTTCATCTTAGCAAGTCAGTGTCCATGGAGACTGTGGATAGAACAACAACAGATGGACCTTAAAGACCCTGGTGTTTCTGTCAGCAGATGCAGCTGTTGCCAACTCTGACAGAATTACAGACTTTGAGGTACAATTGGTGTTTGCTTCCAGAAAGTTTCGGCTTGTTAGATCTACACTCTAGGTCACAGAAGGAAGGGAAAATGGTCCAAGAACTGCAAGCAAAAAGAGGGTCTGTATGTTTTTGACTATGACAGATTCAGTTCCTAGTCAGTTTGCTTCTTGATTAAACTACATAAACATTCTATGAGCATTAAATAGCGACATTATTTAGGTAAGTTGGTTCAGAAGCAAGCCAGGTGTCTGCCGTTCTAAAGCTGGAAGGTTCAGCATTCATGGAAAAGCTTGTTGTCTTTTCTCCTTTCCCTCCAAAAGTGTTAGCTCTCATAAAGCAGAAATTACAGATGGTATAATGCAATGCCTTGGCCATTCATTTGGTACATCCAGACATTAATGTAATACTGATTAAACTAAGAGTCCCTTCCCTCTCCTGCAGTCCCCCCCCAGATCTTTCACCTGTCATTTTTCTTCAATATAAGGCCTGTATCCTTCGTCAGTGTGAGTGGTGCAGAGTCCAAGATTAGCAACATTTTCTGTGGTGAGCCCCATTTTGAGACTGATCGAGCTTCCATTTGCTCTGCCATAAATCAAGAGTAAATCAATGTGTATTAGTAGGACTTATCACACTGGATCCAAACTGGTGAAGGATGAAGAGAGTCAAGCTCCCTGTGTCCTATTTCTGGTGTGCATTCACCCTGCTGTTTCTGGACCCTTCATTGCTCATGTTTGACAGTGTCTTAAGCTTGTGAACATGATGGTCCAATTTACTGTCTTTTAAAATTGTCTCTACTAGACTAGAAAAAGAAGGGTGCTCACTGATTTCTGAGCTTTCTTTTACTCTTTGCTTCTGATTTTGTTATTGAGCAGCTTTCACAGATCCAGCTTTCTTGAAAGTAAAGGAATTAGACTGTCAGCCAGTCTTTGCTTTAATGGATTGAGTTAGTGCCTTGTATCTGCAGTTTTCTCTTTAGAAAATTCATCTTTTGAAATGCTCTGTGACTTTTCTGGGAGCACAAGCAAAAGCAGCTGGACATGGAGAACTATGGCATAGTACTTTGGCATAGTAGTTTTGGTTTTTTTTTGTTTTTTTTTTCCAGAAAAAGATGCCCTATCTGGATAAAGAAGGTGCAGTAACAGTGAAATATTTGCTCCAGAATGAATGATCTCAGGTGCGCTTCTAGCAGTTTCAGCTAAGCTCTGAAGCAGGGATCTTGACTGAAGGCTCTTGTAAACATTGGACAGTTTTGAAAAAACGACTCCAGGGTGCCTGCTTTTGCCATTGTCCATCATTAAAATGTAAATGAGGGGGGGAAAGCATGTAAAAATTTTGCAGGACGTATCATAAGGTCCAGCCTCACAAGGATGTTAGTGTGTCTTCCACACCATAGATATTAGATGCAGTAAGGACTGCTGAGGATTAGCAACCAGGTGCTTGTTAAACAGGTTCACATACATGTTGTACAAGTAAGAAGGGAAAGCACAGGCAGTGAGGAGATGCTGAAGCAGCTGAAGCTGTGAATCACCTGTAATTTGAAGCTAACTTTATGTAGCAACTTCTAAAATCTGGCCTAACCTAAGCTCTTTTAGACACATAATTAAGTGAATATATGAGGATATTTCCTCTACTGAGAAGAGATTGGAATATCTGTTTTGTTCAGTGCAAAAGTTCCCCGTTGTTAATATCCCAATATTTTCCACTTAAATTGAGAATTCAGGGCTGTAGTGGATTCACATGCTGGGTCCTGTCAAACACTTCATTCTCTCTGTCAGTCACAGAAAACTTCACAGCCATGCCATCTATTCATAATACCATTTTTTTCATTTTGCTTTCTTAGTGGGTAAGAGAAAGTTGCTAAAGTGTCAGATTTTTCATGTGTTTTGACCTACAGACACAAGTCAGCATCAGTATTGACTGCCATAAGACAAGGACAAAGACAGATGGAGGGAATTACTTTCTAGTGCTGAAAAAGGAATGTTTCCAGAATTCAGTAAAAGTAATGTAATGTACCTGTGAAATTAGTTATTCAAAACAAAATCCATGTTTATTTTATTTATTTATCTATTTATTTATTAATATTGGTTGATGAACAAACACTCATGGTTGCATTTCTTGTTTTCAGTTTGAATCACTTTCCTTTTGTGTTCTACTCCCAACAGATTTTTCTGGCAGCATCAAGGTGATAAGAAGCAGAGAAGATGCAGAATGACTCAGATCATGCTTATTCCCTGATGCACTGCTACTTAGTTGGTTTTTAAACAATAAATGTCTGGTATCTGTCCTTCTATTAAAACTATGGGAAAAATTATAATTTTCTGTATCAGTAGGCGAAATACTTTTCATCTTCTAGGGGTGTTGTTCTTCAGTTTTTCAAAAATGAAAAGCTTGACCTTTAATAATGGCATCTTTTACTTGAGTTTCCCAGCCTACCTGAAGCTTATCCTATTAATAGTGCACTCAGCATTGAAATATCCTCTGTTAAATGAACATGGCAAACTCTCACTTGAGCAGAAATATTGTAAAGCAAATATTGTTAAGGATCATTTGCTATGGAGAAAAACTTATAGTAAGCACTCTGTTGCAGCTTAGTTTATTTTCCCCTTTTTCATGCTTTTATCTGAATTCTTTCCACTGAACTTTCTGGCTGAAGCTGAAGAACTTGTATGGCACAGACAATTCCACTTAAATTATACCTTGTAACTGTCTCAGTCTAGTCTGTCTCAAATCTCCACTAAAGTGGCTCCCAGGAGTTTCAAAAGTTAGTATGATTGAAAGAATATTATTATACCTGTCTTGCCCTTTAAGGAATGCAGTGTAAAGTAGATGTTAACAATGAGTTATTCCCCATAAATTCTCCAATGATTCTAGTCTCTGACTGTTCTCTTGTCTTCTCTTGTACTTAGTTATCTCAAAATTTGTTCAGTAACAAATTCCTGCATGAAATTTGATCTTTACATTAACGTCAGTGTCATTGAATCCCAAGTCCAATGTGTGAAAGAGGGAGCAAGTAAGCCAGATATAGCCTGGATGTCTTTTTTTTGCCTATTTTCCATTTAAATTTCTATTTCTCAAATGAGATGAAGGGTAATTGTGCACCATATATGTTTGTTCATTAATACATGGTGTAGTAGTATTAATTACGGAAAAAAGAATAAACATTATTACAGATGAGCTTTTGAACAAGAGGCTGAAATTACATTGTCTTATATGGTCTTCATAACATTGTAGATGGAATCATATCTTTCTCTTTTGAAAGTGGGATAGTAAAGAGGTGGTCCAATGAGATGCAAAAAGAGTGAATATATCAATGTGCATAAGAACTATAGTCTCTTAAACTGCAAATGACTGCAAATACTGATTTTTCTGTAACTGTATGAAGTCAGTTATAGTATGAAAATCTGAAAGTAAAGGGGGAGTGAGAAACACAAACTGAAACAGAACGTCAAATTTTCCCAAGTGCAGAGTCACTGACAATGGTAGCAGTTACCGAGAAATAAAAAGCCTTTATGAAAACATCAATGTGCCTATTTCGGAAAATAAATATGCACTTAGGAGCTGAAGCTTAGCAATCAGTTTCTGAAAAGTGTGTCCCATGGTCTGTGCAGTTCTCTGTCTGAGCAACTATGGCCTTCAACATGCAGTCAGAAGCATGGACAATGTCTTTACTCTGTTTCAGACAGTTGCAGTAGTCCTCTGCCATTTCCCTCTGGGATATTTCCTTAAGCAAGCCAAAATTCACAAACACTCTGAGTCCCAGTAGGATGAATTTGACATATATTTTTGGGGATATTTTTTGTATTTTCAGGGCTTAGGGGGAAAAAACAGTAGGCTTATGATTCAGTAGGCTTATGGAGAATTTACCTCTGTTGCTCAGAGGTATCTTGCATTTTTGAAAGGCAGTGGTGCCTGATCTGAGCTGAACCCCCAGATTTGCTACAAAGCATAACTGCAGCATTTTACCCCAAAGGGCTGCATGGCTGCTGGTGTACTGTATGTCTTACACTGCTTCACTTCAAGTTTTGCATATTTTTCTAGTTTTGTATATGTGGAACAATATTTTTAGAGAGTCACATCTCTTTTGCTATATTGTTTCTTTGGATTTTTTTCCCATTATTGGCAACAGCTAAGAGCTCAGATACCTCGCTGAACAAAAGTCTAAAATGTCGTACAATTCAGTTTTAATTTCAGTATCTTAGATTTTCAAATACATAAAGAAATGCATCATAAAATCTGATGTGTGAAACTAATACACATAGGAAGAGCTCCAAGTAAGTATGAAAATACAGCATGGAGAGAATTGAAGTATTGTTGATATCTTTGAAATCATTTACAAAAGCTCTTTCACAGCGCACTTGGAACTACTTGGAGGTGTTCTGTCAGAGTATAGATCAGTTTAATGACCTGAGTGTGTAAGTTGATACAGGCAGGCAACTGGAACAATCACAAACTTGCATCTAGAATGTAAAGACTAAACTTATTTCCTTTACCTTGTTAACTGGGGGATCCTTAAACAACACCCAGGCAGAGGTACACAAGCAGAAATGAAGGTACCATTACAATTGGTCCATGCCAGAGGATCACTGACTTGCTGTTCACACAGGCTTATCAAGAGTTATGCCCAGCTACAAGGTCACTTGGGTGATTTACAATCCTCCTCACCAGTTTTTTGCTATTAACCCATTCCTCTCAGCACTAGAGACCACTGAAACATCCATGTCAGGTATTAACATGCTTCAGTGGAGAGAACTGATGATAAAAGCTAATGGCTCCATTGAAATTAGTAGATTTTGTTTCAATGATCATTCTACAGGGCTCCATATGAGGGAAGTTATGCTTTAAAAAAAAAAAAGAATACAAACAACAAAAAGTAGTTTTCAGTAGCTTATGAAGATTAATTCACACATCAATGTTTGAGTGTAGTCCTCGATTTTTTCTAAATATTAAAACAGCAATACAGTGGGGAGCAAGGACAATCTACTTGAGCATTTAAGTTTTGTAAGGATACCAACAGCAACTAACATAATGACAAACTGGTAAAAAAGAAATCACCATCATCTTCTTTCAAAGCAAATCTATTTTTTTGTGGTTTCTCCCCTCAGAAATATGTCTGGGGTTTGCTTACATTTTGATGAAACTCAGGCCTAGTCTGAGTGTTTCGGTCTGCCTAAAGAACTTGGAGAATTGAAATCTGCCATCTGTTTTATTGCAGAACAAAGACCTCTGCCACACCATATGGGTTTTTAACATCTTCCCACAGGATAAAGACAGTTGGTCTGAATAAAACCTCCATGTAACTGTAGTAGGACAGGCTGGGAGCAGCCTTTGCCCCAGTGTTTGGAAAGAGGAAGGCTGCAACCAAATATTTTCCTCCTTTTTTTGAGCAGACAGTTCTCATATTTCCTCACACAGTCATTTCAAAGGCCTGACACCAATGAGGGTAGGTTTTTCAGTTCCCCTCAAAAGGGTTAAGAGAGCCCTGGAGAATGGGTACAGTCTGCAGCAACCTGTGAATTAAGCTATGTAAAAAGCTTGAAATTTACTAAACCATGGTGAATGTTATTTTTCAACTTAATAGGTGTGGTTTGCTTACATTAACAGCCTTGATAAAAGTTCCAAACCAGTAATTAATTGCTTCCTTCATGACATCATAGCCAAGTTGACTTGTCAGAACAGAACAGTTCCTGAGATCAGTGGTGGCCACAATCCTGTAGCAGAAAATTAGCCTGAATAGGCTCATAGGATATTGCTCTGTAGTGGGTTTCTGTGGCTGGGTTTTGATGGGAGGGGATACATGGGTGGCTTCTGTTAGAAGCTGCTAGAAGCTTTCCCTGTCTGGTGGAGCCAATGCCAGCTGGCTCCAGGACGGACTTCCTGCCACTGGCCAAGGCCGAGCCAATCAGGAGTAATGGTAACACCTCTGTGATAACATATTTAAGAACAGAAAGGTGTTGTGCAGAAAGAATTCCAACCAGGGAAGAGCGGAGTGAGGACATGGGAACAACAATGCAGACACCAAGGTCAGTGCAGAAGGAGGGGCAGGAGGTGCTCCAGGCACCGGAGCTGAGGCCCTGCAGCCCGTGGTGCAGACCATGGTGGGGCAGCTGTACCCCTGCAGCCCATGGAGGACCATCGGGGTGCAGGGACCCACCTGCAGCCCATGGAGGAGCCCGTGTTGGAGCATGAAGGAGGCTGTGACCCTGTGGGAGGCTCAAGATGGAGCAGGGTCCTGCCGGAGACCTGCAGCCCATGGAGAGGGAAGCCCACGCTGGAGCAGGTTTTTCCAGGTAGGACTTGTGGCCCCTGTAGGGAACCCATGCTGGTACAGCTCATCCGTGAAGGACTGCACCCCATGGAGGAGTGACCCACGGGACAGCAGTTTGGGAAGAGCTGCTACCCAAGGGATGGACTCACGCTGGAGAGGCCCATCAAGGACTGTCTCCTGTGGGAGGGACCCCACGGGAGCAGGGGAAGGACTCCTCTCTGAGCAGTGGTAGAAACAACAACTGACTGTAACCCCCATTCCCCATCCGTCTGCACCACTGGGGGGAGGAGGGAGAACATGGAAGGAAGGAGGGGTGGGAGGAATGTGTTTTTAAGGCTGTTTTATTTCTCACTCTTTTGCTTTTATCCTGTTAGTAATAAATTTAAGTAATATCTGTGCTTTGAGCCTGTTTTGCCCATGAAGGTAATCAGTAACTGAGCTCTCCCAGCTCTTATCTCAACTCATGAATAATTAACTGTTTTTTTTTCCTCTCCTCTGTCCAGTTGCAGAGGGAGAGTGAGAGAGTGGCTTTAGTGGGTATCTGGCA
Organism: Chiroxiphia lanceolata; assembly: GCF_009829145.1. Classification (NCBI taxonomy): domain Eukaryota; kingdom Metazoa; phylum Chordata; class Aves; order Passeriformes; family Pipridae; genus Chiroxiphia; species Chiroxiphia lanceolata. Next base: position 13,204,931 of record NC_045638.1, on the reverse strand, counting down.
ATTGACCAGGGTCAACCCACTGCATACTCCTTTTGCAAAGGAGCAATATCCATTCCCTTCCTTATGGTGCTGAAGAAATAGCAAAGCCCCTGCACTGTCAGGTCTGTTCAACAGCCTACATCAGGAGCAACATTTTGAGTCTGGAAGAAGGGGAAAGGCCTTAGGCCTAATACTCCTCTTCCCTTCTGCAACAGAAGTCCTATCAAAAGCAACAGGTTCAGGAATTGCTTAGAATTTTTTGATCCAGTAAGGATTCTGAAATGTGCTTAGGGGTCCATTTGAAGAAAAGCATCTGTCAAGCAAAGATTGAAGCATTTGCCTTGCTGGTAAAGAGTTTGAAAAGGTCGCAAACAAGCTACATTCTCTCTCCCCATTCCCATTTATTTTAAACATATTTGATCCTGCTGTTCATGAGGCCTCAGATCTATAAACAAGAATAAATGCTCTTAGACTCTTACTTTTCCTGAGAGTAGGCTCTGGGACTCAGATGGATTGAATTGACAGAGAGGTTTATTCAGAATAGCTCAGTATGAGATTCAGTTCTCAGATTAATGATTTAATTTCAGTGAGGGACATAGAAGATCTTTTAAAATGTCTGTTCAGGCTCATAGGTAGCAATATGTCAAAGTACTCTCAGGGTAGTTTTCTAAACAATCCCTCTGTGGTTTAAATTAAACCATTATGCGCTGAATTGGAGGTACTATTACAAACCCTCATATTATATGGTAAGGAGTCTTCAGACTTGCTCCCTAGTGACAAAATTAACTTCAGAAAACCCCAAGAATCATGAAAGGACATCAGAGTGGGAGCTCTGGGTGTAGGCAGTGTCAAAGAGAAAGAAAAGTAAGAACAAGCATTGTACTTTGATTAAACTTTTCTTTCCCTGCAGCGTGGAGGGCATATTGTGAAAAGAACATCTCTGTAGGTGGGGTTTTTTTTGTCCTGCAAGCTCTTACAGCCTGTGTTTAAAAATACCAGCTTTTACTTTAGGCAAAAGAAGAAGCATTTGTACTATTAAAGAGGATGAGTAAAAATTGTTGCTAGCAGAACAGATTTGAGCCGTATCACAGCAATGAAGCATCTGGTTTAAGTATAATAGTTAATCTGCTGGCTGTGTTAGTGGAGTTGCCTTCTGTAGTAAAATGCTTGAGCACTTGCTTTAAATCTCAGAAATCCCAGGGTGGTTTGAGCAGCAACATCTTCCATAATTAATTGCATGTGTAATGCAGTCCATTTGGGAGGTCTATGATTACTTGCCTGTATATTCTCGAAGACATTACAGTATCAATAGACTAGTAATTTTAATTAAAACTTCGAAATGTCTGTTGGTTAAAATATTCATTATTATCACTTGATTATGTTGTTTTGTAATCTTCTGCACTCTCTTCATTGCTGATTATCCAGACTATGCAAAAGTATGACAGTTCAAAGAATGTACCTCCTCTATAAGGGCAGTGGTCTTCAAAGATGTATTTTAATTTTGTTTTTGCTAAGAGACAAAATAACCTCCCTCTCCTCAAAATACTATGAGCCTCTGGAACACATGGACAAACCCACCATCTATCATGCCCTCAATCCTACTGTTCAACTGATCTGCAAAATGCTGATTGAAATGTAAGGCTCATACAGTGGTTTGCTCATCTGTCTTTTATCTCTAGACTTTTTTTTTTTAGATCCACCTGATAGAGATGAGACTGAAATGGTCATATATGTTAAGCAGACCCAGTCCGTGTCACTGCTTGTGGTCACAGTCCAAGAAAAATGTGGGAGGGCTAGAGCACAGAAATGAAACCTTAGGAAAGACTGTATGTGTGAGTTTCAAACTACACCTCTTCTAGGAATCCCATCATAAGGTAAAATAAACAAATATTTATATTGTCAACATTGATGATCAAAGGTAGAACAACAGAAAATGGCTTGATCAGGGATTTCTCAAATCACGGTATTCCTTTGCAAAGAGATAAAGAGAGAAAACATTCTGGATGTACGTGCACTCAACCCTGTTTCTGATGACGAATGACAAAATAGCTGTCTCCAACTCTGTGCATAAAAGGGTTGAAATCTTTTAGTGGATATCTCATTGCTCCACTGTATATGCTTGACTGTATTTTTCCAAGAAGCAAGGATTCACCTAAGTTACAGTGACAATAATTGACAACTCAATTTCATATAATTTTCCTTTAAAAATCTTGTAATCTAGCATGACATAAACAGTAAACTCTCAGGTTGTCAGTAAAAGTATATAAAAATGGATTTTTGTAATCTGAAATTCCACCTTCTTACTCTTAAACAAAATATCTTTGGCTTAAGTCAGTACTTGTGCATCCATTTTTTTTTCCTATCAGTGGTCCAAAGCCTCGTTTCCCAAAAGCTCTCCAACTCCTTTTTTTGGATTTCTTTTTGCCTTAAAGAAACCTTCTCTCAAACTGCCTCTATTGGCATGGACAAGGAAGTTTTAGCGAGTTCTGTCCAATCATCAGAAAGTATTCTAGAAAACTACCCTCTCATTCAACTGGAGTCACGAGAAGTTTTTGAAGAAGCTTGTAGGCTATAACTAGCCAGAATATAGCACTTCATGGACATTATATAACAGATCCTGGGCATCTAGAAAGCCACATGAAAATAAAACTTCAACATAAATGGAGCGAGAAAAAGGTTTTGAATAACTGCTGGTGGTAAATAGTAGCTCCTTTGGAAGGAAGGATGACCTCAAGAGTAGAAACAAAATGTGCTGATGCTCTCACACCATAGAAGGTAAGAATCAGTTTGTCAGCACTACAGAAAATTCTGTAGCAGCTGATATTTTTATATACCATATAAAAATAACTAGCACTGTTTCTTTGTCTCATCAGTAATTTTATTGCTTTAATTGTAATCATGTTGATAGCAGTTATTTCCTCAGTGACCTGTGAAATAAAATATTAGGAAGATGGTTTTGCAGCCTATTAAAGAGATAATTTGAAAAGAATTGTCCACTGCAATAGCTATGACATATAATATTCATAGACTCAGCAACTATCAGGCCTTCAGAGATGACCTATGATCATCTGCAGGACACTACACTGCCCTCGGACTCCTCTGAAGGGAGGAATCTTCCTTGCACGTAGTGGGGATATGCTCAAGCTGGTGATATGCCCAGCTCATCTCTCTCATTTGTGGGTGATTTGAGGTGAGTTGTAAGATGTAGGGACTACTCTTGAAAGCCAAGAACTTTTCTGACTTGCCCTGGTGCTCAAGGAGACGCTTCATGATGTAGCAGCTCACCGAAAGTCTGGGACAGTTGGGACACTGGTGCCCCTCTGGCAGGCAGTGCATACTCTGTCAGGTCCCTGCTTGAAATGGGGACAAAAGCAGGGCTGCAAGCCTGAAGACAATATTGTGTAACAGTACATCCCATTCAGATTTAAAATTGGCCAATGTCAACATATTCACTGCAACAGTATGAGTACAGCTCAGAAATTTTATCATAACATATTGACAGCTTTGATTTCCAGCTACTGCATCTTGTTGTATCATTGTCAGGTAGATAGGGAAATCATCTATTGTCAAATTCCTTTGAGGCACTTAAATCTTTCCGATTGCCAAGTAATTCCTATTTTTGTTGAGCTAAAGAGAGGCATTCCAGGTTTTGTGATTTGGGTACTTAAACAGAGGTACCATTTTAAATGCTTTCATATATCTTGCCATGCCTCCAGCTGCTCATACAGAAAAGCAACAGTCTCCTGTAAGTACTGGGTCATACCTGCCATCTCCTCTCAGGTGTCTTGCATGGTAACCTAGCCAGTAACATTTGTTTAGGACAGGTGCAACTGTATGGCTGAGGTAATCCTCTCCATCCCATCTGGGCCTCTTCCATATTCAGCAGGTCAAAATAAGGTACTCACAATAATTTCTCAGTTTTGAACACCAGTTGAGGAATGAGAGGAATTATAACATATAATTATGACTGTTACTGAAAATGGAAGAAACCTTTTAAAAGGGGACTAAAAGCTTTAGGCAAAAGGCTAAAATACTTGCAGTTGGTATGGTGACTGCTAAAAGATGGTCAGAGATACCAACTCTATTCTGTCTATAAAAAAGCAAAGGCCAAACAAAACCAAACACAATTGAACAGTCATTGCTAGAAAAGAGCATGAATTAGGCCAAATTAAAAGCAAAAATGGAATAAGGAAAAGATTTTGAATAAGCTGCCAAAGGTAAAATATAGAGAGTTTTTTTCCTTTTTTTTCTTCAAGTTGATAAACATGAAAGTTACCAGAGTGCTTGTAGGACAGATTCTCACGGCATAAAGGGAATGCTCAGAGGTGGTCAGCCTATAGAAGAAAAACCAAATTAGATATTTACCTTGATGTTTTCTAGAAGAGTACATGGGGAAGTCTTTACAAAGAAAGAGAAACCCTCTCAAAGTGAAGAGTCAAGTTAAATTTCTCAAACTGAAAAGTTTTTAGACAAATAGGTAAAATGATTAGTCATAAATAAAAGAACCGGGTGTTATTCTTTCAAGCATTTAAATGGAACTTTGAAATTAGGAATCAATCTAAATGGTATACAATGGTAGTGTAGTTGACTAAATAATTTCCTACATTAGAGAGCTTTAAAGTAGTAGGTGACGAAGGCAATGTAGAGGACTACAGACTAGACTTTGATTTTCCTAGTGGATATATAACAACCATAATGAACAGCAGACTAAAGCAAATAGAATTCAAGAAGGCAGACTTTCTTGTATAGATACAAGAATATGACACATGGTAAAGAATTAACAGAGCTTTCACATAGGGAATTCATGCCTCACAAATAACCCAGAGCTCTTTGAAGGAGTCAGTGATATATGAAGACAATTACCAAGTTGATCTACTTGGATTTTCAAACAGCTTTTGACATGATCCCTCATCAAAAACGTTTAAGAAAACCAAGCTGTCTTGAGATTAAAGATATTTTTTTCTTGTGACTTAATAAAAGCAAATATGATAGGAAACTCTGAGAGGGGAAAATGGGGTTATGTGGTTGCAAGAAAGGAAACAAAAGGTACAGATAAGAGAGGCATTACAATGGATGTTGCTTTTCAGGAAGTTTAGCTATTCCATGTATTCATAAATGACCTAGAAAAGAAAGTAAGTGCAGGGTGACAAAATTTGCTGCTGCTGAGATATTACTCAAGGCATTCAACTCTCAAATTGACTGCAAAGAATTACAGGAGGATTTCATGATACTGAATGACTGGACAGTAAAACAGCAGATGAAATTCAAGGTCAATATATGCAAAGAGATTCACATGGAGAAACACATCCTTAATTGTACATACAGAATGATGGGTTCTAAATTAGCTATTGCCTCTCAGGAGACAGATCTTGAAATTACTGTAGCTGGTGCTATTAAAACATCAGTTAAATGCTCAACAGTGGTCAAAGGAGCATAAAAATATGATAGATGGTTAGGAAATTAAATGAGAACAAAATATAAAATATCATTAAGCCATTTCATAAATGTATGGTGTACCACATATCAAGCACTGTGTATAGTTTGTATTTATGTTTCCTGAAAAAAGGAAAGAGTAACAAAAAAGGTCAAGGGAATGTTATCACACAGGTGGAATGGCTTCTCTCCAGGAAAAACTTAAACAGGTTGGGAAGGGGATGACTCAGGATAATATGCAATGTATATATGTTAATATAAAATAATAAATGTAATAGACAGGAATGGAGAAAGTTTCTAGCCTTGCCTTCATAGTGCATTATATAAAGGGCATGAATTAAAAATACTGGCTAGAGACAGAAAACAAGCAAATGAAAGTTCCTTTTTACACTGTGTGTAATCAAATTGCACCACTCCTTACAGAGAAAGTTGTGGTGATCAGATGTAGAGCTGGCTTCAAAACCTGCTGAGAAGGTGGCTGTTAAACACCACAATGCCTCTCGTGAATTCCATCCACTGCTCTTTGTTTGGGTGAGACAGAGGCAGAAATACGACACAGTCCTTGTCTGGTATTTTCATTCTTCCTTAGCCATCTGCCATGCAGCTGTCCTTGAGGGGATATTGAGGAATGTGTACCTTACTTCTTACCTGCTACAGCTATGTTTTGTTCCCTAACTCTTAATATTTGTCTTCTGACAGTACCAAGACAATGCCTTCTGACTAGGCACTCTACATGCAGACAGAGTGCCTCTCCTTGCCATTAAGCACTTACTTAAAAACCTTGTTAAAAAAAAAAAGATAAGGAAGTTTACCTCAACAAGATTATATAGCTTGTCCAAGGTTACACAGAGAGCCTGTTGCCTGTTGCAGTGTGTGATCACCCTTGCACTCCAAATATGGCTAGGAAATATGTCACAGACTTAGTCATGAGCATTTTTAATTATCTGGGCCCTGCCTGGATTCATTATTCAGAGTCATTTAGGATCGTGGTCTTATTAATTATACAGCAGCTTTCTGTATCTAGTGATTTAATTATAGAATATTACCTCATTAAAGACAACAAAACTGACCAAAATAAAGAATTATTTAATAAACATAATTGAATCCTTCAGCTTTTAATCAAATTAAACATTGATTATTAATTAAGTGAAATGGAAAGCACTGTCACCTTTACCGGAAAAAGTGGAGACGAACTAAGGCTTTGCATGGAATGTCTGAAGTTGGAAGTATTGGAAAACTCACAGATGCCCACTAGTGGGAATAGAGTCCTGATGCTGCTGGGACAGGCATGTATCCAGAATGGACATGACAGGCATGGCAACTCCTTCCATATTCTGCTCTGCACAACCGAGTCCCGAAGGAAAAGCAAGATCTAATTTCCCAGGTGTTTCATCTGTGTAGTGTGTTTGATGGCACTTCAACTCTTAAAGAAATTATTTCATGAATATCAGTATTTTAATTTTAAATCATTCAGTAGGCAGGTTGTGCTGTTAAAAATATATCTTCAGTCTCTTTTGTGTCTCATTTTTTTTCTACTCAAGTTAGTGCAGCATGGTTGGAATCCTATAATATCCCACAGTTTCCTCAATAAACAAATAAACTAAGGTTTTGACCTTTACTGTTATTCTCTACAGTTCCAAAGGTTTTTCTGGGACAGTGTTATGTTCTTGAAATTTCATGGAGATATTTCTTGTAATGGAACAACACAAAACTTTTTTCTTTCCTTTTTCTCCTTTCTAGTCCCTTGCCTTGAATATGCTATTGTCATGATCAGTCTAACTTACATTTTTTTCCTTCCTTTACTGCCTTCTTCATTTTTCTGTAGCACACCCACTGTGAGATTCTTTCTCATCTCAGCTGTTTCCTATGATTTTTACCTTTGTCCTGATACTGTGGGAGCAGAATTCCATGCTGCCATTCTTTTTTTTCTCTCCTCTCAACTTTATTGCCTTTGAGTGATGCAGGAACTGTTGCACTGTACCTTTACCATGAACCTCAGAGACCCAAAACAGGTCAGGAGAACTTGAATAAAGGGAGTAGGTAGCACTGTATACCATTTTGTTAAATAATTGATGCATATGATATGACCACAGATATGGTTCAGCTGCAATTAATGTTGCAGGTCAACAGTGTGTTGAAACACTCCTGAGGCAGGTTTTGAAGTCAAATGTTTCTCTTCCCCAAAAAATCCTAAAGGAAGAGCTGCATGGTAAACAAAATTATAATAACTCCAATCACAAACTGTCTTTTACTTCCTTTGGTCACTGAATGTAGGTGGTTGACCTTGGCTGGATGACAGGTGCCCAAAAAAGCAGCTCTATCACACCCTTCCTCATCTGGACAGAGGAGAGAAAATGTAATGAAAGGCTTGTGGGTTGAAATAAGGACAGGGAGAGATCACTCACTGTGTTGTCACTTACTGTCACTTACTGTCGTGGGCAAAACAGACTCGAATAGGGGAAATTAATTTGATTTATTACCAATTAAATCAGAGTAAGATAATGAGAAATAAATCCAAATCTTAAAAACACTTTCCCCCCAGCCCTCTCTTCTTCTCAGACTTCAGATTCAGTGTACCTTCTCCTTCCCAGCGGCACAGGGGGATGGAGAATGGGGGCTGTGGTCAGTTATTACGTGTTGTTTCTGCTGCTGCTTTGTCCTCAATGGGAGGACTTCTCATATTCTTCCCCTGCTCCAGCATGGAGCCTCATTGAGGAAAGGTTTCATGACTGTGGGCTGTACGCCAGTTTCGGATCTTAGGAGCTGACTTTTGCTTGCGGCCCATTTATGTTGTAAGAGGTCACGCTGTGAGAGATGTTTTTGTTGCACTGATTAACACTCATAGAATGGACTCAAGCCTTGGTCCCAGTTCAAGATTCACAAGGAGTGCCAAGCTCATCTATTTTCATGTTCAGAAAAGCACTAGCCCATATCAAATCAGTTATAACATAAAGCTGTTTCAACTTGTAACTATGATGTATTACAGTAATCAAGTTGAAACCTCAGCAGTCAGTTACTAATGTGATGATAGAGGTGTAAAATAGTAGTTGGAGGATGTTGTTTTATCCACCCATGACCGGTTATAGAATACTGAGAGAAGAGTGCGTTAGAATGTGCTAAGAAATACAGGAGAGCAGCCAAAGGCTGACTCAAAAAAGATCACAAAAGAGATAGAATCCCACCCATATTGACTCAACAGACAATAAGGGGTTGTGACGATTCCCGAGCTGCAAAGGTGACTGGTGCTCTCTGAAACAGTTGTCTCATATCTTTGTCACATTTTTTTGCTAATGTCACTTCTGAGCTTTGCCTGCCTAAAGGGGGTTACAAGAAGCCTGGAGAGGGACTTTTTACATGGATCTGTAGTGGTAGGACAAGGGGAAATGTCTTTAAACTGAAAGAAGGTATGTCTAGATTAGATATTGGGAAGAAATTCTTCACTGTGAGGGTGGTAAGACACTGGAACAGACTGCCCAGAGAAGTTGTGGATACCCCATCCCTGGAAGCGTTCAAGGCTGGCTGGTTGGGACTTTGAGTAACCTGGTCTAGTGGAAGCTGTTCTTGCCCATGGCAGAGGGTTAGAACTAGATGATCTTTAAGGTCCCTCCTAATTCAAACCATTCTGTGATTCTACCATGATTCTAGGAGGAGGGAGGAAGGAGGAACATCAGGAAACTATTGAGCAGGGCCAGCACTTTCCTGAGCTGCCCACTGTCTCTCCAAAGCTAGCAAGGGGGCTGGCCCCATGCACTGTGAGAACATGGGAGGCAGGATAAGAGGCATTGGGCTGAAGTTGAGAGCAGGAAAGGGAATGAGAGATGTTTTCCTCAGTGTTTAATTGTTTTTCTTAATACTTGAATCAGAAATTAAAAATTGATGTTAATTGGCAATAAATTGAAAATAAATGACAGTAAGTGCAATTCCCCAAGGTAAGACTGCTTTGCCCCCATTTACTTCTAATGGTGCTACTGAGGAGGAGTTTCAGTGATAAACGAATCATAGAATCACAGAATCAGTCAGGTTGGAAAGGACCTCCAAGATCATCAAGTCCAACCCTTGGTCCACTACTGCTGTGGTTACCAGACCATGGCACTAAGTGCCATCCAGTCTCATCTTAAAAGCCTCCAGGGACAGAGAATCCACCACTTCCCTGGGCAGCCCATTCCAATACCTGATTACCCTCTCTGTAAAGAATTTCTTTGTAATATCTAACCTAAACCTCCCCTGGCAGAGCTTAAGACCATGCCCTCTTGTCTTGCTGATAGCTGCCTGGGAGAAGAGACCAACCCCCACCTGACTATGACCTCCTTTCAGGGAGTTGTAGAGAGTGATGAGGTCTCCCCTGAGCCTCCTCTTCTCCAGGCTGAACAACCCCAGCTCCCTCAGCCTCTCCTCATAGGACTTGTGCTCGACTTCCTTCCCCAGCCTTGTTGCTCTTCTCTGGACCTGCTCCAGCACCTCAATATCCTTCCTGAACTGAGGGGCCCAGAACTGGACAAAGCACTCGAGGTGTGGCCTCACCAGTGCTGAGTACAGGGGAAGAATCACTTCCCTGGACCTGTTGGCCACACTGTTCCTGACACAGGGCAGGATTCCATTGGCCTTCTTGGCCATCTGGGCACACTGCTGGCTCATGTTGAGCTTCCTGTCGATCCAAACTCCCAGGTCCCTCTCTGTCTGGCTGCTCTCCAGCCACTCTGCCCCCAGTCTGTAGCGCTGCATGGGGTTGTTGTGGCCAAAGTGCAGGGCCCAGCACTTGGCCTTGTTGAACCTAATCTCATTGGAATCAGCCCAACTCTCCAGCCTGTCCAGGTCCCTCTGCAGAGCCCTCCTGCCTTCCAGCTGATCGATACTCCTTCCCACCTTGGTGTCATCTCCAAATTTGCTAATGATGGACTCAATCCCCTCATCTAAATCATCGATAAAGATATTAAACAGAACTGGGCCCAACACTGGTCCCTGGGGACACCACTAGTGACCAACCGCCAACTGGATGCAGCTCCGTTCCCCACCACTCTCTGGGCCCGGCCCTCCAGCCAGTTCCTAACCCAGAAGAGAGTGCCCCTGTCTGAGCCGTGGGCTGCCAGCTTTTTCAGGAGAATGCTGTGGGAGATGGTGTCAAAGGCTTTGCTGAAGTCCAGGTAGACTACATCCACAGCCTTCCCCTCATCCACCAGGTGGGTCATCTGAGCATAAAAAGAGATCAGGTTGGTCAGACAGGACCTGCACTTCCTAAACCCATGCTGGCTGGGTCTGATTCCTTGTCCATCTTGTAGCTGTTGCGTGATTGCATTTACGATTATCTTGCTCCATAACCTTGCCAGGCACTGAGGTCAGGCTGATGGGCCTGTAGTTTCCCAGGTCCTCCTTCCAGCCCTTTTTGTGGATGGGTGTGACATTCTCTGACTTCCAATCATCTGGGACCTCCCCAGTGAGCCAGGACTGTTGGTAGATGATGGAGAGTGGCTTGGCAAGCTCTTCTGCCATGTCCCTCATCACCCTTGGGTGGATCCCACCTGGTCCCATAGACTTGTGGGGATCCAAGTGGCTCAGCAGATTGCTAACTGTTTCCTCCTGGATTACAGGGGGGCTATTCAGCTTCTTATCTCTGTCTACAAGCAGGGCTAGAAATGATAGAGACTTCTCAAACAAGAATCTCACCGACCTCAGTATACAGAGGTATTCCTCCTTCTACTTCCAGCTTCCTCCTGCCCTTCTTCCTCCCTATTCCCCATTCCCTTTCCCTCAGTTAGGAAAGATAACACTGCCTCAGTCCTCCCAGAAGAAAGCAACTGTGGTGATGGGGCGCAGAGCAGACACACAAGAAGCAGAAAACTTCAGAAATGATACAGTGGAAGCTCTCAAACTGTTGGAGGAACATGTCCTTGAAACCATTACAGCACACGGGGTAACCTTTGAGGATGGATGCATGCTGCCAGTGTTGTATAGAGTTTTTAATCTTTCTTTAAACTACATTATCAAAATGAATGTAAAATAAACTACTATAATACCTTGTCTTTTCCCCTTTAACAGGAGAAAAAGGATGCAATTATTATCTGTCTAATGAATAAATGCAAAAATAAATCCTTATTATGCAGCTTGCTTATGTAGGTCTGTTTCAGATATTAAGCCATTATATTTTGCCTCTAAACTGCGTTATTCCCCAATGCAAACTGAAATTTTCACGAGGTGGCATTTTATACTACTACATTAGAATTTATATATAGTAAGGCATACAGTGTTCAACATATATCAGTAAAGGCCTTTGATTTATTTTTCCTAGAAGTAGGTCACATAAAGCATTCATTATAGAATGAGGATATGTATGTGCCTGCTTATACTGGCATCTTTGGCTCTGAATGAAAATGTATAGCTGTGTTAAAGAGATATTTGTCAAGCAAAATCATGGCATATTGTTTTTCTCTGAGTTAAAGGTGATAATTAGCCATGGTTTATATGAAGCTATCAGCAATACATGGATTCTTTGATATTGCTATTCACCCTGTAGGCACCCCTGTAAGTTTACCCCCAACGCCTGTTACTATCTTATTGGTGGTTGATCATCCTAAATAAAAATGAGTTATGGTGGGAAATGGCCTCCTGTGTCTCAGAGTTCAAAATTCTGCTACTGCAAATAACTGTACCATGTAACAGCTTTTCTTCACCTCATCATTCCCTGGGTGAAAACTCTAGTTTTGCTGGAATGCATTATTCTTCAAGAAATACTCTCACTTTGCTGGAGAATAGAGTCTTCTTCTCTTTGAGAAGCTGTTGGATAAATGTTAATGCTCAGTTTATACCCATTAATTCATGCACCTACAAGGACTTTTCTTTTTAACAGCTCCACTTCTTCTTGTAGTTTATCACAAATTATGTACTTACAAAACACAAAATAAATATACTCACAAACTTTATAAAATTGCCTAAACCCCCACGGCTTTTTCAAATTCTTATCTAATTAAATAGGCTTTTGATTCCTTAAATACCTGTACAGCCCTTGCATTAGCCCTTTGTAGCCTGTGTTCATCTTCTTTGAATATTGGTGTTCAAAGCATTGCAAATGGAGCCAAGGCAGTGCCTTGCACAGAGCCAGGTTGCCAAAATATTTCACCTGAATCTCATCAGAGGATCACTTTTGCCTTTTTTCTTGCCTGTGTTACAAAAGTAGTAATTTTATGACTGATTAAATCAGCAAATGCAAATGTTAGTAAAATTAAAACATTGAGGAAGTAATGGATTTTTTAAGTGGTTTGATTTAATAAAGTCTTAATTCAGCTGTTCTGACATTTTTTTCTTTTTGATGCTAGATAGGATTGAAGGCAAAGTTAGGTAGCAAAGCTTACACTGATTATAACTGGCTAGCTGATCTCCGTAAGTTAATAATCTGGAACTTTACTCTTACTGTAAGGCACAGATAAAATAATGAGTGGAAGGCAGACAGAAAAGTTGTGAGAGAGGGAATTCACAGGTTTATGCATGCTCAAGAAGAGGCACTGTCTCTGAGAAATGCAAACACAACCACTTTCCTTAGCTGACCCTTAACACTTGAAATAACTTATTTCCAGTTTGTTTCTAGCTGTATTTTTGGCTTCCTACCTTGCACTGAGGGGGGAGCTAGCTCTGTTCCTTAAGGCTGTTAGCTTTTGCTGCACAATCTGGTTTTGGGCTTTGCAGTTGGGAACATGGCAATGAGACATGGTAGGTATGAGTAGATAATGCAGCGAGGCAGGACTCCCTTTACACTGAGACTGATCTGAATAAATTAGAGGGAATGCTGTTAAAACTGTGGCTTGTGACCTATTTTTCTCTTGCATTTGACCAAGCAAGGGAGTCTCTGAGTCTTCTTCAAGCTTTAATGAGATCCTACTTTCTAGTAATTGAACTCTGAGAGGAAGGAAACATCTTAGTGAATAAATGCTAGGAGCCAAACTTAACTAGACTGTGTGAATGATAAACTTTTTTACTAGCAAGATTGACTTTAATTTGGTTTCATCCCAGAGGATGCTGCAGTACCTTACAGACATTAAATATCACAGGAATGGGCTTAGGGTCTGCTCTATTGATAGACATAGATACAGATATAGATACAGATAACCTGAAGGATATCTGTAAAGTAGGGGTGAAGCATGGATATGCCATTGGCAGGGGCAGCTAAAGCATACTTTTCATGTTTGAAGACTCTCAGGATGGACTTCTTGCCGTCAAATGTTATAGCATAGACTGCTTCAGTGACAACAATGAACTCAATAAACAGTGTCTTTTAAAAGACATTTACCACTATTTAGGCATGTGACTTTTGGAGGGGATTATGAGAGGTAGCGGTTGAGAGATGATCTGAAAATCAGGTGTGATAAGCCCTTTGTAGATGACATATAGACATGGGAGCAGAGACTCCAGAACAAAAGGCATGGTCTCTTCCTTGTGACCATGAAAGGTCTGACTTTTTTGACTTTCTTATTTTCTTTAGTGAAAGGCAAACATGAGACTGAACACACACCAATCAGTGAGCAACAGAATCCAGAAGGAACCAACCCGAGGGTTCTTTCCTCTGCTCAACAGTTCGCATCCAGCATCATCGCTTGATCTGAGACTTACGGCCTCAGAAGAATGATGCACAGGCAGTGAGACTTCTCTGTTACTTCCCCAGTTACTTCAGTAACTGTCTGAAAGTTACTTCTCTTAAACTTTGAAAGTTTAGATTTTTCTTTTTTAATTTTTTTTGTGTTACGAGCTTCTGCTGACATCACAGCTGAGCAAATACTCTCCTGGTAATAGGAATGTACTTTCATTTTTCCTTGCAGCAGCAGAGAATAAAGCACAGTCTAAGCTGGGAAAAGTAGATCCATCTAGCTCAGGGACCTGAGGGAAACTGAGACAACAGACAGTCAGCTTACCGTGCTGCTCCACGTATGTCTTGGCTGCAACAAAGAGCCTTTCCATTGTAAATGGACACAAAATGTTTTACAAGGGAAGGTGTTAGTCATAGTTGCTGAGGATGGGTGTGATCAAGAGTATGTATTGAGCTCAGTGAAGGAACTAGAAGCTAGAAATGTAAGATGGGGTTATTACATGTGGGCAGCATAGTACTGGTGTATGTTTTGGCAGTGGAATTTCCCATTTTGTTTGGATCAGATAAGAAATATAAAACTTTTGTTGTTGTTGTTATTTGTGCATTTTATTTATGTCTTGATTACTCCTCATGTCAGAAATAAGGTATGCAAGATGACAACAGAAACGTTTAAGATGCATTTTCTGAAGTACTAGAAACATTTAGGTATAGTTTTATCTGAATTCAAAATGATGATTGTTCTGAGAAAACAGTGATGTTCTGGATTGAAATCTTAGTCAGAGTCAGTTCTGTGACAGCATAAAAAATTTGCTTTCATATTTTTTCTCAGTTGAAATATACGACAAACAAGTTCTTGAGACCTATCATAAGGATACTCATTATTAAACTACACTATGTAATACATCCTTTTAAAAGGTCCTTAAGTTAGAAGTTTTTTCTGCAATCACTCTATTAAAACGTCAACCTGGTGTTTAATCCAAATGAGACTATGCAAATGATTGCTTGTATCTCTTCCTCTGATGCCCACAGTTTTACCTGTACTGCTCAAAAGGAGGATATTTCTTTCTTCCTTCCCTTTGAAATGGCAACTCCTTTGCCAGAGAATGTGTTTCTCGATTCACAGAATCACAGAATATGTTGAGTTGGATCCACAAGGATCATTGAGTCCAACCCTTATCCCTGCACAGAACCATCACCAAGAGGTACACCACATGCCTGAGAGTATCATCCAAATGTTTCTTGAACTCTGTCACGCTTGGTGCTATGACCACTTCCCTGGGAAGCGTGTTCCAGTGCACAACCACCCTCTGGGTGAAGAAGCTTTTTTAAATATCTAACCTTAATCTCCCCTGGCACAAATTCAGGCCATTCCCTTGGGTTCTGCCACTGGTCGCCACAGAGAACAGATCAGTGCCTGCCTCTCCTCTTCCCCTCATGAGGAAATTGTAGACTGGAATGAGGTCTCCCCTCAGTCTCCTCTTCTCCAGGCTGAACAGACCAAGTGACCTCAGTCGCTCCTCATATGGCTTCCACTCATCAAGGCCCTTCACCATCTTTGTTACCCTCCTTTGAACACTCTCCAGTAGCTTTATGTCTTCCTTATATTATGGTGACCAAAACTACACATAATATTCAAGGAGTGAAACTGACAGACCTGTAGTTTCCGGTGTCCTTCTTCTTGCTCTTCTTGAAAATTGGCATGATGATTGCCAGCTTCCAGTCACCTGGGACCTCTCTGGATTCCCAAGACAACTCAAAAATCACTGAGAGTGGTTTTGCAATGACATCAGTCAGATTTTTGAGGATTCTGGGATGAGTCACATCAGATCCCATAGATTTGTAGGGCTCCCACTGGAGCAGCAGATCCTGCATAATTTTAGGATCGACTGGGAATTGATCATTCTTGCAGTCATGGTCCTCCAGCTCAGGCCACTTCATGGACAAACAAAAACTCTGAACTGTCTCTCTGAATACATTTAAAAGTTACACACACACACACACAGAGAGAGAGAGAGAGAGATTCCCACTTTGGAAAGGCATTCCATATCAAGAAAGTATGAATCACAAGTTTTTGAGAGGTGAACTAGGTCAGAGCAATTACAGATGAAATTCAAAGCATTGCAGAGAACTCCTGAAAGAAGTCAAGAGTTATAACATAGAAATAATCTTCTACCTATTCCTTTCCTGTCACATTATTTGTGCTCCTTGTATCACATGCTCCTTGAATTACTATACATCCTCACATTGTTGTCTTCTTCACTAGAATTTTAAACCTTACATTTCATGGGCACCTAGTGCCCATAATCTCTCCTCTTTTATTTTTACTGTAATTGTTATGGTGTCAGCTGTGTTGATCACTTCAGAGGGCTGAGGTCTTAAAAGTGTGGATATACACATTTAATATTTATATGGTCTTCTATCAGGATATTTGCTTTTTTCATTCACTTGCTGTATCAGTCTAGAAATGAAAGGAATATTATTGCATGAGCCTTTGTTTTCAGCTTCTGTTGAGATTTTTCAAATAGAAAATGGTGTTACCTTTTAAAACATATCAGTGATAAGAAATGAACTCCAGATCTGTGTCACTTAAATTATTTAACCTGACACTTAACAAATAGAGCAGCTTAAGTTCTCCAGGGAAGCAGTTTAGTTGAGAAGGAGGATGTAAATTAAACCAGTTGCATATTTAAGTGTGACTGACCCAGTGTGTGAACCCCATCACACTATCATGTCAACTTTCAGTAGCCATTAAAGGAAGATGATATATTTTCTTCCAGCTTTGGTCATTTAGAATGTGTGTAGAAGATTTTTTTCCCCCTGCAAGCCCACATTATGCAGTCTTGTTTTTTTTTAAAATCCAATCTATCTGTGTCAGAAGCCCAGCGGTAAGTCTGCTTCTCTGTATGAGGAAAATTGTTTTCTACTAACTGATGACCTCAGCATAGCAGTTTCTTTTCCAGCACATCAAAGATCACAGTCAGACTTGCTGCAGCAAGTGCACTTCTGAGTGGCTTTATGACATATAAAGACCCTCTTTGGCATTCATACTGTGCTTCTCTATTGTTTACAAGCTAGCAGTGAATTATTTATGGAAGTTACTGGCTCTCCTTTTACCCAAAAGCTGTATTTTATCTTGTGGTGAGATTTTATGTGAAAGTTATTTTGGAGGTTTATGCCCTTTTTACATTTATTTGACGGGTTTTATGGTACCAATCCCTTGCTTCAATTTTTTGTTACTTTTAAAACCAATCTCTGAAAATGATTATTAAATGCACCACAGCATTAACTCAGCTGATGAAATTTTTCTTTGTATTTCTATTTTTGAGTGATTTCAGATACAATCATACTGAACAAACTGACATGAATATTCTTAGCAAAGGAGCAGACATTTTGTTCCTTTTAGATAAATTCATGTTTTTAATCCATTTACAGTCCATTGTGAAAAGTAGCTATTGAAATTAATCTGACTCCAAGATATTCGGTTCTTCTGAGCAGCACTGGAGCTTTCATAGTGAAAGATATGGCATGATCACATGCTTACCTTCATGGATGATGGGGTTAAACCTTTTTGGGATTGGTATGGTTTTTCAACTTGTAGATGTAAAGCTTTGCGTGGGAGGTCTTTTGAATATATAACATGGGATTTTCAGAAGTGAGTATGGCCATTAAAAATCTGTTTCATTCCATTATAAGAGAGCTGGATTAGCACTAAATGCTTTAGGATATACTATTTTTAGCATGAGCTTCTCCTCTTGGGGCTTAAGTATTTACGTTGACTGCTTCTTGTTTAAATTCTTTGAGGAAATATTTGATCTTCTGAATCACATCATGGCTGCCAGACTTTAATCCAAAGGACTCACCTGAGTTACCTAAACATTGGCAATTAATTTCTTTTGAAATGCCACAGGACATTCCTGACATCTGAGGGGGCTGATGTATTATGAGAAAAGAGAGGAATAGATGCGCTGCTGGTTTTGCAGCTGAAGGCCAGTCAGAACACCCCAGAATATCTCAACTGACATTAACAATCTATGCTTAGGATGTGAATCATGCCTTAATTTCCTTCTATAGTTTCTTTCAACTGTCCAGGTCTGGTACTGGAGCAAAAGAAAGTGGAATCAGCTTTGGTAATTACTATTGCTGTAACAGAGCCTTAGTGGAGATAAGGTACTTCCCATTTCTTGTCACAGTAGTCACAATTTCCTATTTGACTAATGTCTTGTATTTACACATAGCTTTAAAGATCTCCATGTGCAGGGACCTATTTGTATAGATAGACCACTGGCATACGTCTTGGCAATAACACAGATATTCCCATGCCAGAACATACTCGACTGTATAGGACTGTGAGTGCATTTGTCTCCAGAAGAAGACCCCCACTTCTGCTTGTTTATTCATTTTCCATTCAGAAAGCCCAGTAAATAGAACTTGGTCTTGATTCTGGTAGCTGGGGCATGGCATTTCTTAGACCCAGTGCCTACTTGACTGACATTTTTAAATTTGCTTCCAAACCAAGGCCTCCCCACTCAGTCAACCATCCACAGAACGGCATTTCAGAAATAAAAGTGTAACATCTCCACAAATCTGTCCCTGGTTACTGAAGCAACTC
Source organism: Chiroxiphia lanceolata (assembly GCF_009829145.1). NCBI lineage: Eukaryota > Metazoa > Chordata > Aves > Passeriformes > Pipridae > Chiroxiphia > Chiroxiphia lanceolata. Next base: position 13,186,341 of record NC_045638.1, on the reverse strand, counting down.
TCAGTCTCCAAGATAATTAAAGCCTTACCTGTGAGCTATGGTCTTATATGTGAAGTAAGACCTTGTCTCTCAAAATATCAAATATTGTGGAACCTGCAAAAAAGCTGATAAAGTTCAATCAGTGACTTTAAGACCTATTTTCTGCCTGAGTTAGGAGTCAGTGTAGAGACACGATGGAGCTAAAACCAGCAAGGAGTAACTTACTGGCCCTCAAGGGAAGCTTTCATGCTTGCTTATACCAGAATTCTGCATACGGAACTTCCATCGCTTTCAGCTAAAGCTGTATGTGAGAGGCAAGTATTAAACAGGAATTGATCCAGTCAAATATTGCAACCAAAATTAAAAAAGGATCAACCAGTAGAAAAAGCTCAAAGTGAAGAGAAAAATGTTAGGTAGACAATTATTTCAAAAGAATTTTGCAATTCCAAAATAATTTAAAAATTTCCTTAGGAAAGCTAGTTATTCAATCTCTAATGGGCCAAATTATCCTTTAATTTCATCCAGTTTTTGTCCTATCACTACTACTACTATTACTGTCACAAGTACTACAACAACATATTAACTAGATATATACCTGGTTAAAGTCACTTGATTTTGAGTACCTCTATTTTTTTCTTCTTGAAAACAGAAGGGCACAGTCAGGCCTATTGTCTTCGAAAATCCCCTTAACGATTAGAAGTAAAAAGTAGCCCTGTGTCTTTCATTGGAAAGCTGACGGTTTTGTTCAAAACACAGTCTATTGCTTTTCTCTTCCAGACTCCACTGAAGAGAAAAGACTTGATTCTTTAAATTCAGCAGACAAGCTTCGCACATCTGGTCAATTACCTGTGTCCTACTTGCCCTTTCTGTATAATCCCTCTGTTATATACAAGTCCTTTATGATGTGACAGTTGAACATTAAAAACAATGTGAGGTTAGATCACAGGCAAGCTGAAAGTAACCCCTGTCTGAATGACAGATGCCTGTGTGGTACTCATATTTTGCTTCTCCAGCACAAATGCCCATGAAGCTAATCTTTCATATATGACTTTACAGAAATTTAAGTTAGAACAAAACTTGTTGGGAGACCTTTTCAAAATTAAAAACACTGACAAAATGAGTTTTGTATAAATGAGTTTGGTATTTATTGGCAATGCTTGTTTAAAGGTGTAAGATCTTGTAGAATTCTTATTAAAAATAACTGAACAAACCCTGGACTTGATGCTTGGGCAGTGGAGTAAAAATAAAACACCTTAAGTGCCCTGTGCTGATGGATGACACCTTCGTGTTCTGTTTATGAGTGACTTTAGTGCTATAATTTTGGGACATTTCAACATGCAATTTAACCCCATCTGGAGTTAAGAAGTTAATTTCTTTTTGCCATAAATCTTTCTTTCTCCTATACCTCAGCCTTTCATACTCATAGTAAAAGTAACATAACTGTATTTTAACATTAGAGTTGTGACCACTATGTGCTTTAACTAGGTATGACCAAGAACATGTGTCCCTGGAATAAATATTTCCAACTGGAAATATTTTCTGGGAGCCATGGAACAGACTAAGACAGTGCCCTTGCACTGATCAAAAAAGAACAGTTTTAGAAGTTTTGCCCCATATTTTGACTCATATCTACATGTATTTAAATTGACACTCGGGAACTGTACTCCTGTGCCTAACTCATAGATCCATGAAGATCTGTCTTATTCTTCTCTTTGCTATTTAGTTAATCATAAATGGTTTAGATAAGATTTTTCCAAATTTTGATCTGAGGATGACTAGGGGACTGCAAACCTATGGAAATTGTTTTCTGGGTTTATTAAACAGTGTTTTCAATAACATCTAGAATTTGAAGCATAATGAGCGCATAACTATCTACAAAAAATGAAGAGAGCAAACAATGGCCCACTTCTCATTCCCAAATCGGAGCGTGATATATTCAGTCATTAGTGCAGCCACTGTGAATGAGGACTGCAGGTACTAATTCCCAGTCCCAACTAATTTCCATTCTGGACATTCCAGTTGGCTTGGTTTAATCCTCATTCTTCCAAAAGCAGCAGTTTTTCAGGCATACTGCATGATAGTCAAGACTAATCTAGCATAGAATTAACTGAAAATGTTAAAAATATGTTTTAATGTTTTCTCCCACACTAAATATAAACCTTATGATAAATGAAGAAAGGGTATTTATATCTGTGTTTTCAGAGCTCTCAGAGAACACAGGAAATCCATACATTCACTCCACGGTTCCCAACCCACTGCCATTTTCATGCCCTTAACATGATATTTATTCATTGCAAATTAAAGCCTTATCATTTCTGCATTCAATTCCTCTGTAATAGCAGAAGCAGTAATCTAAACAGGCTGCTAGATTCCAATGACATTCATCAGGACTGAATTATTAGTTCAGTACATTCTGAAAATAGGGACTACTTAGTACATTTGTACAGCTGTCATTCTGCTGCGGGCACAAACCAGGAAAGGAATGACTGCAAACCCAACTGCTATAGTTCTATTCATATCAGTTGTTTTGGTAACCATATCCTCCTTTCCTCCTCCAAATAGTATTCCTCTGACAGGATTTGCCTGACAGAGCAGAGGTGTAAGCTGATATTTAGAAATCAATCTAAGAGAACGAAGGAGGTTCAAAATGTTGGGTGAAATGTTACCTGAAACTAACATACATCAGAGAATAAAACTCACTTTCTGCAATATAATTGCTGTTTTAAAATGGTATAAAAAGCACAGAAGTTCACATCGCACCATATGGTGTTGAGTTAAATCTGCTTCATAGTTTTGAGTCAAGAACATATGCACCCAATGAAGTGGCAGTTGTTATAGAAAATATGACTGGTTTGTTAGTAAATAACATTAGAAAGCTACAAACAGTCCCTTAAGTGTTTTTTTTTTTTTTCTGCAGTAGATTATTATGCAGAAGAGCCACTATCATGAATGAGTGTTTAAAGTCAAGCGACTCCTAATCACTTTAGAGGGTGAAGGAGCTGGCTTGGTGTGCATGAAAGCCTACATAAACTTGCTTGTCTGAGGAGATCATGAAAATACATTTGTTATACTGCAGGTGGCATTTTAATGTTTCAGTTCCACCCTTTCAAATGAGGAGTGATCAGGCTGTCAATCAGAGTGGAGCAAGAGAAATAACTCCTTTTTTTGTCAGATGCATTTTTTCTTTTCATCCTATATGTCTTATGTGCGTAAACCAAGACATGAATCCCGCTAAGTGCAGGCTAAGTCAGGCTACATTTACCTATTCCACCAGGGCAAAACCGTAGCTGTTTTAGCAGGATGCTCTGAACCTGGTGGAGAGGTGTTGGTGCTCTGTGCTGGGTGCTGGCAAACCAACATGCTACAGCCTCCTGGCAAACTGGTGACGTTGTACACTGTGTCAATACTGGGTAACATCTCTATGGAGGAGTAGGGGAGGGACACAGAGACACAGAGGAAAGGACACAGATTTCAGAGGATATTGCAAGCACTCAGAAAAGTCTCTGCCATCTTGTTAACACAGTGGCTTTTACTGCGACTAGTCCCATTCTGAGCTTGGAAGCGCTAAGAGGATATTTTGGGTCCCTGCCACATCTCAAGTGAGGAATGGGCCATACTTGAATACTTACACATCATTGACTTCAATGCTAGTGCTATCTAAAACAGTAACTGCAGTTTCTGAAGCATAGCATGTCTGTGTGCTGTTAGGGATATGACAAAAGCTTAGAAAATGAATGGGGGGAGCCCAGATAACATCCTGCCCAGCTACTGCCAGGCACATCCCTGGAGACATCTACCCATCTAAGGCCCACTTGCACAAGTGCAGAGGAGCACAGGGACACAGTGACAGGTAGGGCTGAAACACACATGTGTTCTTACTAGTGGATTCTATCCTGCTTAGCCAGAGAGAGGGAAGCAGGATGAGGTATTTGGTGCTGTCTATGTTTATACATTGGTGCTCTGTCTACCTGTGATCTGCGTGGCTGACCATGTATACATATATATGTATATATGTAAATGTGTATAGTTGTTCATGTAAGTATATATGTGGTGTATGTATGTGCTCTGTGTGCATGTCTCTACAGGGAATACCTGTTCAACCTCACTACCAACTATATCATGGGACATGGATTGACAGCAACCTTACATCTATCAAGGCTCTAGATCCAACATGATACATTTTCCTCTAACATATTAATTATGTATTATGTTTATTCAACCTTTTATTTTCTTTTCTCACTTATTATTCCTGTTAAAACCCAGTTGCAAAGAACAGCTTCCAAGTGCAGCAAATGTCTGATGGTAGTGCTAGACCTGTGTTGCAGTAACACATATCTCTTTCTGAGCCTGTACCATTAGAAGCAACTATTTAAAGCTCATCCTGCTGTGATGCTGAAGGAATCTGCTGGAGCACATGGATGCTGGGGCAGACCCATGTGGTACCAGGAAAATTAAACTTTTTCTTATCTCACAAGCCAATGACCAGGAACAGAGTGCATGGAAAAAGGCTCATGACAGCTGTGAGTCTCCACGACTTGTGCTCAGCTCTCCATGGGGAGGAACAACTGCCTTTTCTCGATTAATCCTGACAGCAGAAAGATTGGACATGTGACGGCTGCCTTGACAAATATCTTCATCATAGTGCTTACTCTTTCCCTGACATTCTTCACAACCAATGAAACATAACTCCTATCTTCAAGCTTGACAAGATCCTGGAGAATTCAAACTAATTGGTAATATTGAAGTCTAAAACCTTTGAAAAAATGTTTACATGGTGTAATGGCATATATCTAGTTACAAATTTCTTTAACACCTCTAGGACACTGTAAGCGTTATTCTGTTCTCTGCTGAGGGCAGTTGCTTTATCGTTGCTTTTGCTGACCTTCCTTTCTTTCATTTTTGCAGTGCTTGCTCAGGTCCTGGTTTTATAATTCCCCTCCTGTACTGTAGCATGACTGTGTTTGAATCTACAAGATGATATTTGGTGAGTGGCTGATCTCTAACTAACTGGGGTGTTCATTCTAGTCAGCATTTTAGCTTTTATATGAATAAAGCATGATTTTGCCTTCAAGGTTCTGTGAAATTGTGACTGCAATATTAAAAAAAAATCTCTGGTTTCTTTCACGTCCTTGCCCCCTTTTTGCCCAAAAGAGGGCACTCTATACCTGACTTTCTTTCAATTCTTTTTACACTTTTTTTTCTTTTCTTACATTCAATCATTAATTGCACAAAAGATAGTGCCACTTTTTATTTACAGTTCAAAATATGTGAACTTCCTTTGTTAATTTCTAATGAGAAACATTCACAAGGTAGGGAAAAAGAAAACCATTCACTGCAATGCAATAAATAATGAAGCATGTTTCCTTTCCAATTTTTGTCCACAAGCAAAAAACAGGAAAAGGCTCACGATCTAATCTATAGTGTTAACCTGCAAGCAGTTTCACTGTGGAAGTAGCACTTGTCCTTTCCCCTGGTGGAAGGATAAAATAATCCAGTCTTATGCTTTTGTGTGGCTCCATATTGGGCTTCCCTCTCTTGATCTTAATGTTCCTTGACACAAAGGTATCACAGAATCATGGAATCATAGAATACCGGATTGGAAAGTACCTCAAGGATCATCTGGTCCAACATTTCTTGGCAAAACCATAGTCTAGACAAGATGGCTCAGCACGCTGTCCATCTGAATACTAAAAGAATCCAACATTGGAGAAATCCTTCACTTCCTTGGGGAGGTTATTCCAACAGCTGACTGTTCTCATTATGAAAAAATTTTCCTTCTGTGTCCAATCGGAATCGCCGCAGGAGTAACTTGTACCTATTACCTCTCATCTTTTCCATGGGACCCCTTGTAAAAGAGGGAGTGTACATCTTTGTAGTCACACTGCAAGTACTGGAACATAGTGATAAGGGCTTCCCTAAGCCTTGTTTTCTCAAAGTTGAAAAAACCCCATTCTCCCAGCCTCTCCTCATATGGCACGCTTGCCAGTTCTTTGGTCATCTTTGTGGCCTCTCTCTAGACCCTGTCTGGCCTGTCCACATCTCCTTGTATAGCAGGGACTAAAACTGAACACACTATTACAGGTGTCATCTGACCAGTGCTGAGTAGAGTGGGATAATGACTTCTTTGTCTCTGCTGGTGATGCCCTTGGTGATGCTACCCAGCATCCTGTTGCATCCTTTGATGCAGCAGCACCACAGTGTTCTCTCATATTGAGCTTGTTGTCCATTGGGACCCACAAGTCCCTTTCCACATATCTGCTTCCCACCTGGATAGACCCCAGTCTGTGCTGCTCTCCTAGATTATGTTTTCCCAGGTGCAAGACCTTATACTTGTCCATGGTAGCCCACTCTTCCAGCCTATGCCCATATTCTTGCAGGACAGGTTTCCCTTCTGAAGTGTCCGCTTTCCATTCAGTCTGGTATAGTTGGAAAATTTCATCAGAGTACATTTGATCACATCATCCAGACCACTTATGAATACATTAAACAGTTTTGGGCCCAATATTTATTCCTGGACACCTCCACTCATGATAGGTTGACAGTTTGAAGAGGAGTCATTTACCACCATCATTGGAGTGTGACCTGTCAGCCAGTTTCCCACCCACTGTGTGGACCATTTGTCTAGACCATCATACATCAGTTTCTCTGGGAGGACAGTGTGGAAAACTATATCAAAAGCCTTGGAGAAATCCAGGTAGATAATGGTACGACCACTAGCTCCACGTCAACTGATCAGGTTACTTTGTTGTAGAAGGCAATTAGATTTGTCAAGGACAACTTTTTCTTGATGAATCCATGCTGGTTTTTCCTAATCACATGCTTCATTTTACTCGTTATAGCCCCCAGGATGATTTATTTGATAACTTTCCCAGGGATTGAAGCAAAGCTGATGAGTCTATAATTTCCTGGATCCTCTTTCAAGCCGTTCTTGTAGATGGGGCTGACATTAGCATTTTTCCAGTCTTCTGGGATGTCCCCCAATGTTTCCATGGCTTCTCAAAGATTATGGAGAGCAGCCTCACAGTCATCTCCCCTAACTGCCTCAGATGGATATTGACAGGGCCCATCAACTGTATGGGTCAAGCTCCTGTGGTAGTTCACACCCCAGCTCTTTCTTCACTGATGATGGGTCTCTGCTTGCATCAACCTGGATTTTTGTTTCCAAGGCTGAGGACCCAGCAGTGCTGGTAAAGACAGAGGTGAAGAAAGTATTGAGAACCTCTGCCTTTTCCACACTGTTGGTGACTAATTCACTTCTCCTGTTTGACAGTGGACCAATATTATCTGCCTGTTCCTGCTTACTGTTTATGTACCTGAAAAACTGTTCATTTTAGCTTTTAATATCTCTGGCCAATTTCAATTTGGTTTGAGCTTTTTCTTTTCGAGGTGCATCTCTGCATGCCCTGGGACAATGTTGTAGTTCTCAATGAGTATTCATTCACTTTTCCATGACTGGTACTCTTCTCTTTTGGTTTTGAGCAGACTCAGAAGCTCACAGTTAAGCCAAGGGGGTCTCTTGCTCTGTCTGCTTCCCTTACCTTTAAAGAGGAGGAACCGCTTTTGTGCTTCCAGGAGAGTATTCTTGAAAAACTCCCAGCACTCCTAGCTCCTTTATCTTCCATTAAAACTGCCCACAGAATTCCTCCCAACAGAGCTTTGAGTGAGCTGAAATTTGCTCTTCTAAAATATAAAACCTTTTTCTTAGCACTAATCTTCAGCATGCCCAGCTGGATCCCAAACTCCACAATATTGGGATCCCTGCAGTCAAGGTTACCGCTAACCGAGATATTACAAAGCAGGTTGTTTAGGTTTGAGATTAGTAAGTCCAGCACTACCTCACTCCCAGTTGGTACATCTAAGATTTTTATGAGGAGGCAGTTCTCTATGCATTTCAGGAACTTGATGGATGACATGTGAACTACTGTACTGTTCTTCCAACAAATATCTGGATAGCTGAAGTCACCCATAAGAATGCAGTTCTGTTGACCTGAAGCTTGCTTGAGTGACCCAAGCAATGCGTGACATACTCAGGCACAGACCCCATGTAGTATAATGGAATCATTTATTACAGTTCTTTCACTGTTACATCGGCAGTAAATTCCTGTTAGCAACGTTTCTCTATATCTACTTTTTAGTTAAGCATTCACTGTCCATGAGAAAAATACTCCCAAGCAATTTCCCACACACAGGGATACATCTCACCACGTCCGCTTTTATCTTGCCAAGTGTCCTTTAAGTTTCTCTCAGGGTCATACAATCTCGGTTCCCTACGATAATGCTTCTTTGGCCTTATTATCTTGGTGTGGAAACCAGTAACAGATGCTACTGTAACCTCTGCATTGGAGATGACCCCTCGGATCTTGACCCAGAGGCATTCAATAGGGCTCCCATAATTGCCATAGTTTACTTCTATACATTCAAGGTTCTCCTTAACATAAAGTGAAACTCCTCTGGCTCTTCCTCCCTACCTGTATTTATGAAACAGCCTATTGCCGTTCATCACGATCCTCCAGTCATGTGAGTTGTCCTACCATGTTTCAGTTGTTCCTATGATATCATAGCTTTCTGACTGGGTGTGGAGCTCCAGTTCCTTCTGTGTGTTCCCTGCTCTGGGTGCACTGGCATACATACCCTAGAGGTGATCAATCTTCTGTTTTTCATGTTGAGAGGCAGCAAGGAACATTTGTTGCTCTGTTTGGCCTGTCTTATTCCCCAGTTGGTGGCAATGGTGTGAGCGTTGCCACTTTGGAGTACTGCAGTACTCAGGGGACTGTGTACAACAATTTTCCCCAGCACAATTAGAACTTACTGTCCCACCACTAAGTTTCTGAACCTCTGGGGATTTATGACCAGAATGTTTTCATGAAATAATGGAGCGTCAAAAAATGATAGACTTGATGGATAAAAGGCAGTGCTAAGAAATGGAAAAGTGAATGGATGGAGAGATAAGTTTCAGGGAACACTGAAAGGCCAAAGGAGAAATAAGAATGGGAATTCATATAGTGTTTGTGAATCTGTGTTAGAATGATTTTAAGGATGATTTTTGAAAAATATGAGAGCTAAATTCTGTGATTAATTTTGTCTTACCTAATGATAGACACACATTAATCACTGCAAACATAATACTTTATTCCTTCCCGTGATTACAGCTAAGGGCTAAATTCTGTCATGATCTGGTCTCTGCTGTACTCCATAGTTTGGGGAAAAACTAATCCAATGAATATAAATCATGTACAGGAGGAAAGAATCTCCATTTGCTTTCTTTTCAGAATCATGTCTTAAATTACATTATTAAAGCAGAATCTATGAATAAGAGTTATTATCACATTTATAAACTTGTGAGTTCTTTCCATCTATCACTGTGGAAGTGACTCAGCTACTTGAATTTAGATGTAGTTAATTATTTCTTAAGATTTGTCTTTCACCTTCTTTCATCAAAGAAAATAAATCTATGTTTTTGATTTTATCTGTAGGTCAAGAACTGTCCATTGGCTTGGCTTCACTTAGGAAAATCACTCATGTGATTTTTTTTTTTGTGTTCTTTTTTTTTTGTTTTCTTTTTTTTTTTTTCCCAGATGATTCTTCATTGCCTTTATATTAGGCTTTTACCTATGTCTAAACCTCTCTCTCTCTCTCTTTCTATCACATGATCTTTATCTCCCACATCTATAACCATACCCATATCAATACATTTTTTCTTTGATTCAGTTGGTATTCTTTCAGAACCAACTTTTAGAAAATCAACTAAACTAAGAGGACAACTATTTTTATACACACAAAACCTGGAAAGTTCTTAGTACTTACTGCTTAAAAAATGAGACCAAAAGTTTAATTCCACATATTTTATCTGATGACTCTACTGCTTTAGAGCACCAATGCTGTCTTATTAGCTAGTTTTACTCAATTCTCAGGGTCAGCTTTAGCCCACCTTTATGTTTCTTTGAGCCTTCTTGATTTTCATTTCGTTGTATGTGTCTTAAATCAGCTCTGAATAGGTCTGCCTGTTTTTCCGTTTGATATTCTGGTAGTCAGATCCCTCCTATGAAAAGTGTATGTGAAGCAAACCTACTTTTTGGAAAGTCGAATTTTTGTCTTCATGAAAAAAACTTTTGATTTCAGAAATGGCATTTGTCAGTATATAAAATACATATACTTTGAAAGAGTATTCAGGAGCTGCAAAACATTTTCAAAATTGCAGACTTGTATCTCTGGCTGCTCAGCTGCCTTTAAAAGTTGACTGCAGATACTTCAGTTAAAGCATCTTTACATGGGTCTCAGTTGAAGCACTCGAGGCTTTGCAATCTCTTCAGAGGGCCTGTGCTTACGCCAAAGGGATGTTACTTCCTCAGCCCAACATGATTTCAGCTAAATGGGGTAATATGCAAATTCATTACACAGCATTACCACTCACCATATGTACAGAGAGTCTGCCTTTCTCTTCAGTCATAGGCTTCTCCAGATTCCCTCACAGACTGACAACATTGTGACAGTGTTTTTAATCTAAACTTTCTATCCCAAACCTATACATCCTATTTACCTGAATAGTCCTGAAACAAAGTATCTTACATTAGGAAAAGTTTAGAATGCAATTGAGTTTATGTAATTTATATGCACATGTATACACACACATATGTAATTACACACATAGAAACACGCAAATACATATATTTGTATAAATGTACATACATATACCTCTCCCTAAAAAAAAATAATTCCAGAAACTGTGCAAGTTTGATAGTGGATTTTTTTTCCCCAGCAAGGATATTTTCTATGAGAAGTAACAGCTGATTAAATAAGAAAGTAATTGTGTAAAATGGAAGACAAGAAAGATAAAAAATCTTCTCTATTGTCTATCTTGTGCAGCCCAGGATTTTGAAATTCTTTATGATGAACAAAGCCTGTATAAAGCATGGAGAAAATGAGTCAGTGATCAAACAAGGTTGTTTCCTCCATTTAAAAAGTTGTGAGAAAGAGTGGATTTGTTGCATTCAAATGTAGGTTACTCAAAATGTGAATGGAAATATATTCTTAACATTTTGAAGTAAGGATAAGGAAAGATGTGTCAATGAAAGTGATATCAATTCAAGTAAACACTGTCATTTACTGCTAAAAATACACTGGTTTATATCCATTTAAATGTATATATATGGACTGACATGTCAATGTAGGAAAAAGAGACAGAACCAAACAGATAAAGGAATCAACTTGGTGCAGATGTGTGTGACATTCAGGAGGCCTGAAGTTACAGTATTAAAAAAAAAAAATCAATTCAAATCTGCTCTACAGATTTTCAGAAGTTACAAAAAGGATTGTATCAGGCATTATGCGATAAAGAATACTAAATTTGTTCACCCTGGAGAATGATTCAAACCTTAGGAACAAGGCCTTAGTAGGGCACATTTTACTCAAAATTAGTTACGTGATAAATGGTTTTCTGAAATGGAACCCTGTAGGAAAGTCAGCTAGAATTACAATCTGTTAGTAACAGTAATCCCGTGGGATATATTATTGGGAAAAGTGGTTTTAATAAATAATACATTTTTTTTCAGGGACACACACTGAACATAAATGTTCTGAAACAGGGTATTGTGCGAATGAAGAACTTGGAAACTGGGATACTGGTAAAAAAAAATAAAAAAAGTGTTCAAGAACCTTTGATCCAGCTTTCTTTTTCCAGCTCTTAACACTACTTATGGTTTAATACCATCTTATCGCCACTGTCATTAGAAAAAGTTACCTTACTATAGTTATACCACTGCATGCAGTGTTCAAACAGTCCTCTCAGAAATTTTCGTTTAAACTATAATAAACAAAAATGGATGTACCTCTATTTTGCTCAAACTAATATGTTATATATTGTGACTAAATGTGTAAGAAAAAAGAAATCAGGAATACTGCATATTACTTTCCCTGTGGGTGATCAAAACATTATTTAGCAGTTCTATAATTATGGTGTATTAGGAAAATTCACATTCAGACTTGCAACATCCACCTGAATGGGTAGACTAGTTAGAGAACACTGAGCTATAATAGAAATTATAAAAGAGAACAGTTTAAAACATGCTAGCAGACTTTTTATTGATAATGTATTCAACTAAGTTTGTTGTTAAAAAGCCACAGGTGTAAAGCACATGAAAGAGTAATTGCTGTGACAGTTCAATGCAATTGTTACATATTACATATTAGGGCATATTTTTACTATTTACTTAAGATATTTTTGCACCTGAGCAACCACATCTGAAACATCATAAAAAAGGAAAAGTTAAAAAAGGAACCATAAAGCCAAATGAAAAAGAGAACAAGAGTTATGAGCACAGTTGGTGAGAATTGTAGTAAGTGTACAAATGGACAAGGAACTGCTGAATGTTCTCATATGCACATTTTCCACCATAGGAAGAAACCAAAATGTACTTATCCACAGACTGCTGAACACTACTGAGCTTTCACTAGTCTCCTGGAACATTAATCACTTGCAAAATTTAAATTGCTAATGTGAATAGAAATTAAATATATAATCTTTTTCTCAGAACACAATTTCTTTACTTCTCTCAGAAATTATTCATCAGTCTGCAATTTTTTGTCTAGTTCTCAAGAAACCTTCACTCAACCTTAATGATGTCTCCATCTCCAATTTGAGTCAAGTGAATTAGAAATTGCAAAAACCCCCTTGGATTATAAAGCTAACAAGACAATACAGTACAATTATGGGAGAAAAAAAGCCATGCTTGTGCCCTCAAAAAGGGGAGAAGTAGAGACTTCAGAAAGCCTGTTAGGGACTAGACTGTGGTTATAGATTTTACATGGAAAGCAATCAAATTCAACAGTAAATCCCCTTCAGAGATAATTCTGTTTAAAGAGAAGACAAGCGTAATTGTTACAACCCACTTTTGTCTATCTTTGGCATGTAACACAACTACGTCAGCTGCCTAATTAATGAAGGCTGGCTTAGACCTAAGTCTAAGGAATTCAGGGGCTTGAGTTTTGGCGTGAGTCACAAATTGCACACTTAGGTTCAGAGGAAAAGTATAAGCAATAATATGATCACTCACACACTCGCTGAAAGATTTCAGCCTGCTGGATTGGGATTTACACATTTAAAACATACAGAAGTTCCTGGAGAAAACCTGTCTACAGGCACTGACAGTTTCTCTTCTTGAAAACCCTGTGGTTTGCAATCATGGATTGCCCAATCTAGGGGGAAAGCATACCTGACATATGGAATTCTTTTGCAACTGAAGCCCAGCAAGTGGAAATGGTGTAAATGGACATTTTTGCCTTCTGTGGACAAGTGAATTGGAATACAATTCTGCCAAAATACATGCAAATACCCCGAAGACTCAGATGAAGAAGAGCTGGAGTAAAAGACACCTCTATATCTAGTGGCTGGAAATGGGCTTTCTTTGCACAACCCAAAAATTAGAGAAGAAAAAATTAAAGGAGGCTGTCTGTTGCTCAGTGAGGAAGGATATCCAGTGTTGTCCCACAGAACAAGCTGTCTCTGCATATTTCCCATGGCTAGTGTCACACAAAAACTCTACACTCTCCAGGAAGTGAGACTGAAAATCCCAGTTCTGCTCACGTCTTGATATAAGTGAGAATCACTCTTGTGTACTGCTGACCAGGAATTACCTCCAGCCATGACTTATCTCATTGGCAATGGGATGTCTTCTGTAGATCTCTTAGTGTGTTATGTCTCCTCCTAACTCTGTAGCTGAGGGAGAATAAAACATATGACCCTTCTAATCACCAAATGACAAAACAAATACAGGCAGGATATTGCCTTTTTAATTTTTTCTTTTTAAAGACCTTGTCCTCTTCCACCAGGCACCTATTCTGGGTAGATGATTCAGTAGTTGGATTATCTGAGTCTGTGACTGGTACCTAGGGTTGTCTGTTGGTTGCCTTCATAAACACCAGGGAGGAACAGTTTCCTGAGGAATGTCTCAATGGACTTGGTTCCAGATCTGCTTCCAGAGGTCTTCAGAGGTGTTGGTCTCCATCACTGACTTTATAGGAAATGTAGGTGTTCCATTTAGGGGGCAAGGTGTCTGAGGCTACAAACTTCAGCCATGTTCACTTGTCTGGTGTCCAATATACCTCAATATGTTAAGGGAGAATGGTGATATTTGATAATTTTATACATTTTACTTATATACCTGTATAGAGAGAGATAACAGGTGAGGTGGAGGCCAAAAGGAGCCATTGGGGAAGGACGGAGTTTTCCTGAGGGTGATGTGGAACACCTAAGTAAAACTCCAGCTCCGAATTGCCCTATTTCTTTGCTTATTATTGTTAAGCTACTTTGGTTAGTAGAGGCAAATGTCTTAAAGCTGACTGTCTGAATACGAGTTTCTGTAGCCTGACTGCATGCAGCAATGTATGCAGTTCAGAAGATTCAAAGGTACACTGGACATGTTGCAAAGGTAGTATAAGTCGAAATATTTTCTGCTAGTCCTGCTCTCTGAAGAGGCCAGTTGGTTTTCTGTTCACTGCCCTTTGGTATAGCCATACACCAAGTGCTTCATTGTATGAAGCACTGAAATGAAAAAATCTGTCTTGTAATGTCAGCAGCACAGCACTGACCAATAGTAGGAGGAGATGATGTATTGTTTCTGGAACAATTTTTAAAAATTGTTCTTGGCCTGCTGATTATCAATTGTTTGCTGACTTCTGAAGTGCTGCAGCAAACTCATGCATCATATCAGGGAAGCTTTTTCCTTGTCTTAAAAAATATCTTCTTGATTTTACTTTGGCATTTATTGTGAATCAGAGTCTCATGGATCTGCTCATTATTTGCATCAGTTTACTCATTGGTTCATTACACAGCTGGTTGGAGATGCAACTTCATCTTTCTCAGAGGAAAATGGGACTTGTTTGAATTGATCCAAATGGTGGTAAAAAGCAAGCCTGGAAAATAAGATTTCCTTTGTTTTATTAGAAAATTATAATGTTCCCTTACTGATAATAAAAATTTAATGAAAAGCAATTAGCAAAAGAAATAATTTTCAATAGAGGCAGTAATGTTCTATTAAGTCATACTTGATAGCTCAAGAGAACTCTGTTTTATCTTCAGTATTAAACTCTATGACAAAGAAATTACAGAATTTCTCTCAGGTATAGTATGATTTATTTACCATGAACATGCAACAGTGACTGGTAGTATCTTTTCTATGACAGGATGAGAATCAAATTCAAGGCTTTCTGCAGATATAAATACCAAAGCACTATCAGTCATGAAAATTTTGTTGGATCTTACCTCTTATGGTGATTAACATCCTGTGATGGAAGTTTAGTCATGCTTTATTTCGAGGTTTCATTTGCAAGTGCTGTACAAATTAATAATAAATAGGCCTCTCAATTAGTGGCTTATCAGTTTCTAATGCCTTCTGGGTCAATAGACTGTCTATAATAATGGTTTATATGCATCTATTGATGTGCAGTCACTATCCATGAAACATTATATTACTGTCTGAAATAAGGAAATAATACCTATTAATCACATATTACCCATTGAGAATACATCCAATACATCCAACACATGAGGAGTGATGAGGGAGCTCCTCCTGCAAGATGTTCTCCTTCAGCAAAATGCCTTTGCCGAAGCTGGCAGCACTGTTTCCCTAAATCTCGTGTTGCAGGCATCCTCTGTGCAGCAGTAATCCCTTCTCATTTCAAACAGTTCATGAAGGGATGAAATAACAAATTAGTGTCTGTCTGATCTAAGGGACTTATGTATGTAATTATGATATTAACAGTCTTAACAACCAAAGTCCACCCCCAAACCTCTATATGCTTTATCGCTCTTCTTAGCAGTAAAGACTTAGAGGAGTACTAGGAAAATAAACGTCTCTAGTTTGGCTCACCCACTACCAAGGGGTTTGTTAATTTGGCTCCAGGAATGATCTCAGAAATGAAAGAGTGTTGCATTCCCTGTTACTGCCTTCCACGGTTTGAGTAGTGCAAATTTGGAAGGGAGATTTTACTTATAAACAACTTATGTCATCTAGGCTGAATTAAGAGATTGTTGAGATATAGAACTTTACAGTGACACTTAGAATAATTGAAGATACAATAAATGGCCTTTACAAAATGGAATAAAAATTGAGGGCATGGTGTACACTAGAAGGACCAGGGAAAATGACAGATGCTTGTCCTCTGAAGGCTTTACCCCTGAAAGGGTAAAATAAAATATCCTTCTGTGTTTCCAGACTGGTTTTAAGTTGTGAAGCAGTAAATAATTTAGTGTTTCTGTGATTCCAAGTATCTTTAATTTCTCAGAAACTCTGAGCATATTCCTATCAAAGTTTTAATTCCTCTCCTGTTTGGGAAATATTTCAAGTGTTATTTGGACTTGCTAATTCTATGTTTAATGTCTTAGAGAAAGAAAGAAGAATGTTAAATGTTAGCTCTCACGAAAGATAACAGTTATTTATCTTGTGTTACTTTGTAAAGAGAGGTTAGGAAAATTGGCACTGGTTGGAAAGGTCAGAGAGAGCTGGAAAAGAAGTGCCCAGGCTGGCAGAGAAGCAGAGGCACTGCTGGGATGGCAAGAGCAGATCACTGAGTTGTATGACATTGTGGCAGTGGAAGGGATGTTAGTGATCAAGGCGTTCATGAGAGCGGTGATGAGGAGGAAACTGTCATGTTAACTGTGTTGTGTCACAGTCACTGTGTCCTCCTGCTCAGCCAGAGGGAGCCAATGACCAATGCATGCATGGGTGACTCTCAGTGTATCTGCAGAGAAGAACAAATTTTCTATGCCTTTTAATATGATATAACAGGTTAATTACTATCCTAAGTCTTCACTCAAAGCACAAGATCTGGAAAAAGAGAGTAAGGGGCTCCTGGGTGTGGTGTGAGAAGGAGGCAAGAGACTCATGGGAGCTTTGTGAATGCCAGGGAGTGCTGGGGGGCGTTGACTACCCTAAGAAGGATTTTGCTTCTCACCAACAGCAGGTGCTTCTACCACTTGGCTCTTCTACTGGTTAGAAAAACTGGACCCAAAATTCCCCGGACAACCAGACATGTTTTGGGTTTTATTATTTTCTTAGGTCTTCTTGGATATATTGCCTCATTCAAAAATATCCTGGTGGGCGACGGAATGTCTTCTATATCTAATGGAGTGGGACTGTCAGTAAATGAAAACCTAAATTAAATGAGGATCCATGTCAGAAAAGGTGAAATGAGAGTTTCTCTAATTGCAAAATAATTTCATTTTGCTCCACTAATTATTGAAGTATGAGGTTCATGTAATTATACATGACTGGAAACAGCTCCAGCTAATGCTCACTACGTTTACCCAATTAAATTTTACAGCATTGTGTTTGAATACAGCCAGTTACACTCATTAATAAAACTGTAGGTGACAATAAACATGAAGGACTTTTAAAAGGAAGGTTAGCATTTGCTTTTTCTTCTTCTCAGCCTGACTTGTTCGTTCTTTGGGTAGTGAGTTGCCTCCGTATTCGCTTACTGGCCATGAGGCCTCTGGGAAAGTGTGGCCACCCTGTACAATATGGTGATGTGTCCTGCACATCTGTGTGCAAACAGACTCCACAGGGGAAGGTTGTACACTGCAGTCCCATATGAGACTTGCATCTTTATGCAGCCCTCATGCATATTATTGGCTGCAAAGGCCTTGCTGTCAGACAATTTTGCTTGAGTTTGTAACAGAAGAAAGAAGAGAACAGAGTCTTTTGAAAAAAAAAGCAAACTGAAGCAAACTCCAACAAAATACCAACTGGCCATGAAACCAATAGAACAAAACAGTAGACAGAGTCACCTGAGAAAATCTCATCTGATTGAATGATTCCTAAATATTTTTCTCTCCTTTCTCTGCTCCTTCATCACTTTTCCACTGATTTGAGAAGCCTAGAAAAACTCCCTCCTACTACTGACACTTTGTTGAATTAATTTAATGCTAACCTGTTTCAGCATTATCCTGTTTTTCCTCAATATTTATCAATTCTCTCACAGGTCATTTATGTTTGTTTCTGGCTTCGGTCCCAGTCCTCTTACATAGGCAGAACATGATAGTTTTAATGCAATTTTCTCTAGTCATTTATCTTTCTGTCTGCTCTGTCACTGAACTCATCCCACAGTTTCAAAAGTGTCAGTGGTTTCTTCACAAGTCCTTTGGTAGGTATGTGTGCATACACACACACACACACACACGCACACACACACACACACACACACACACACACACACACAGGTTATAAAAAGGGAAAAGTCTGTTACTCATTTAACCTTGATCTTTTCCCCTCTGTTCGGAGTTATGAGCTCCTTTTTTTTTTTTTTTACCATTTTGCTCTTTTAATATAGTCCTTTTTGATATTTAGTAAGAAAGCTACTTTCTTTACCTTCATTCTTTATCATTGAGGCTAATTGCATAGCACATGACCCTCAAAAATGCAGCAGTAAATATTAAAGTGATTAAAATTATTGAACCGACAGAAAGCCCGCATTGCAAATTTCTTTTGCCCTCCAACCAAAGACCTGGTCTATGCCTGATATCCAGACCTCTGAGGGTCACTCATCACCAGTCTCCACTCAGACATTGGCTGTTGACTACAAATGTTTGAATGTGATCATCTGGCCAATTCCTTATCCACTGAGTCCTCCACACATCAAATCCATGTGTCTCCAGTTTAGAGACAAAGATGATGTATGGGACACTGTCAAATGCTTTGCATAATCCCATGTAGATGATGTCAGTTGTTCTTCCCTCATCCACCACTACAGTAGCTCTGTCATAGAAGGCCACCAACTTTTTCAGGCACGATTTGCCCTTAGTGAAGCCATGCTGGCTGTCACAAATCACCTCTTTATTTTCCATGTGCCTTAGCATAGTTTCCAGGAGGATGTGCTCCATGATCTTGCTAGGCCCCAAGGTGAGTTATATTTTCGTACTTGCCAACAAGGAAGCATGGTTTAATTTCTAATTATGTCCCTGACTAATAAAATAAAGACATCAATGCTGTAAGTGGATAAGAATAAAAAAAAATCCAAAACCTAAAAAACTTTTGACTATCAATGTGCTCATATGCACAAAACTTCTATGACAGCATTTAAAGTAGATCCAGAATGTAAACTTAACTCCACCGATTTAATGGAAAGCACACCTATCTATGCTTGCAGAATACTAAGTGTATGTATAAATAAATACATATTACCATAAAAATTCTTATCAACCTTGTTTTTTAAATACTCACAACATATATTATCCATAAAGTGAAAGAAATAGTTATCAAATAAAAAAGGCCATGCTTAAAGAATCTGAGTTACTTTTTTGAAATCCCAAGACAGGTTTGCTCAGGATTGTCCTTCGACTGCTCATTTATGTGACATCTGTTACAGCAAATGGAAAAGAGGAGGACCAGTCTTTCATCATGCCTGGGTAAGGCAGTGTTTTACTGAGTTTGTTTTGTGCCATGTACAGTCCACAAAACCCATATAATACTTTTGTAATATGTGATAGAAATTAATTCAGAGCCTAAAAGATATCTTACACCAAAGAGAGTCCTCACAGAAATGTGTGTTTGTATCCAAAACTTAAAGGAGAAACAACAGTACTAGTTAGATTTCAGTTCCAGAAGGATAGAAACAAGGTACCAACAAAATTGTAGGTGACCTCAGGGACCACCTCCATGGCTTTCACCTGGAGGGCATGTGGAAGGATGGGCAAGCACAGAAAGAGCAGGGAAGAGCTCTACTGTTTAGCAGAGAGTAGGACTGCATTTAGCAGTTACTGCTTTTGCTTTTTCTACTCTGGTCACCAGATGTTTGCACAGCAACTTTCCCAAACAAACCTTCACTTTTGAGACCAGGGACCAGTATCCTCAAAGAAAACAGATGCTAGGAAGTACTTAAAAAATGGGCCAAAACCTTACAGGTTGGATTTAAGTATGGTTGGACAAGTTGGGGGACATATTTCTGTGGTACAAATAAAAGCAGAGGAAAAAAGCTTATTCTGACTGTGCTGTTTCACACTGCTTTTTATTTTAAATGTCCTTAAAATGAAAGGAGGCACCTGAGTATATTTGACCACCAGAGGAAGTGAGCATTCCCCTGGCTTTGGTTTTTGGCATGCCCTGCTTAGGGCATAGCTGATCATGGCACTGGAGAGTATTTCACAGGTCCCAGCTGACTCATCCTCTGTTTGGCTGAAGCTGATCAGCCTTTTTTGCCACTGTTTTCTATTTCCTTTTGTGCTAGCTCTGTCTTTAAATGTTCAAAGAACATGCCCCATTACACTTGATTACTGTGAACATCTTGCAGTCTCCTTTCAGAAGAAAGCAATGAAAATTTTACCTTACAAGGCAAGAACAGGAAATAAAAGGCTGTTAAAAAATAGAAAAAGAAAAGAGACAAGAAAAACAGACTTAATAACATAAGTACTGCATAAAATAGCAAGAAGACTGCAAAGTCATTTGAAGTTATGATTTAGACGAATATGAATCATTTGCATTTTCATCCTCAAACATGCAATTTCTTAATCAGAGTTTTTTATGTGATTACAGCTGCAAAAAGCCCAGAGGCTCACTTTTTTTTTTTTTTTTAGTATATTTTATTCTATTTTTATTTTCTTAGTATATTTTATTCTATTTTTATTTTCTTTTCAGGCAACTACAAATGGATCTGGGAGGAATTTTAAAGATAAGAATTTGTGTTTGGTTTTGATCACTAAAATTTTTATTGAAGTGCTTTTCACTACCGTTTTAGATAACAAAGCAAAGCTTCCCGCTGCAAAGTATTTTCAGTAAGACTTTTTTACTTGAAGGAATAAATCCTAAATTTTTAGTCAGTTTTATCAAGAGAAGAAAAGTTTATAATTTCCCCTTCAACAAGGGAATCTGTCCATGTAAATATTATACATTTTCATTTTCTCTGTATGTTCCCGACTTTGTGCTTTCCATTACTAGTTTCTATGCATCACATCCCTCCTGATAAAATACTAGATTGGTACCAACATGGTTTTTTTTCTGAGTCAAATGGTGAAGTCCTTCAGCAATTAAATAAGTTTTTCAGTAGTTTTGGTGTGCCGACTGTGCTGAGTGGAAGGAAGACCATTGAAAGAAATGGAGCAAACCTGGAATATGTATGACTCACTGCTGGCTAGAAACGAGAAGCACCTAAATTCTGCCCAGCTCCCCAAACCCAACCATCTCTTTACTGCAAAGTTTGTATCTACATCACTATTTGAACTGGGATCTAGAGTGTACTTTTGAAACAAATCTGATCAAGTCCATTTAGTGTGTTTTTTGTTCACACATTAAGAACAGATTCAGAGAAATGGATACCTTTCAGACAAAACAGGCCAGATAGTGCATTTATGCACACTGTTAGTGTGCCACTAACACACATCCAGTTTGTGGGAACTGATTACAGGTAGTCTGATGCAGAAGTTCCAGAACAAGTGCAGTGTGGATGTTGAATACTCAGCATTGTCTCTTACTCTGGTTGTTTCTCATGTCTTACTACCGCAGACTCAGCCAAAGTCAGTACTCAGTTCCTGTTCAACAACTTGGTGATATCAATAAAAGAGAAATCCTCAATGATATATATATAAAATATTTTCTATTATGAAAGTTGACATATTTTAAATCTGTAATTTGGCTAATGGACATGATTTAGCCATAGGAGTAGAGCCAGTTAGGTGGTAGGGAGTCAAAGAAGTTCCACCTGAAAGACTAGTGACATAGAAACTGAGGAATATCATCCCAAAAAAGGATAATTTGAGTTTTATTAGATTTACTTGTAGGCTGAAATTGTGAAAGCTGTCCAAAGCTTGTATGAGGTCAACAACTGTACAAGTGCAGTTTCACCTTCCCAAGAAAATTTTATACTATATGAATGTTTTCAAACCTTCTGCAGGTGAATTTTCTCTACTACTACACAGTCAGAAACCTTGATACAAAAGTTAACTGTAGTTCCACAGCAGTTTCCAGCTCTACATTTCCTGTTCAAACTGAATTACAGCTCAGGTTACTATTTAAACAAATCCTTTCAGTAGTTCTTCACCTTCTAAAATAGGGTCTTACTGTAGGAGAACAGACATAGTGTTACCATGCATTTCCAGGATGGTACTGGGATACTTGTACCCAGAGTAAAGTTTGGACAGCTTCCCATGTCTTATCCACGAAAGCATCCAAGGTATTTTCTGCCATATTTTTCCAAGATATTATCATGCCACAAACAAAAACATAATTGCTGAAAAAGAATGTCAGCATTATTCAAGATGAAGTAAATGTGCTAAAAGCTTGCACTAATAAACAGGAAGCATATGTTTGTCCAAAGCAAACACAATTTTTGCTGCATGGAAAAGTTGTGAATGTGTGCAAGGAGTCTCTGAGTTTTTTGAACATTTTTAATATGAGCTAAAGTAGCCAGGTTATAGACTTTGACAATGCTGAGAAGAGGAAATAAGAAGAGAGTCCATAATCTTTAGAACTATCTCTCCTCAAGTATCTTAAAAGACAAGAAATGGGAATTGGCTGTAGCCTGGCCTTGTGTGCTAGCATAGGTTCAATTGTAAGCAATGTTATTAGCATACAAATTGATATTGTCCAAATGCACTCATTTGTTCGGAGGTAATGTCCAGGACACTTTGCAAAAGAAGAAAAGCTTATGTTCTAATGTGGCAGAGGAAGCAAATAAGCACTTTACACTGTAAAAACATGCTGTTGCAGAAATGTGACTGGCAAAATGATCAATTTGTAAGCAATCTTTATGTTGATTTGGGAAGTTTTGGAATACAATTACTTCGTTCCTCTGTCCAATATTGTTTTCTGTTAAGGCACTTGTTTGTCGTGAATGGTTAGATTTTGACACACTTAGAAATGAGAGTGTCAGAGACGTGGGTCAGGATCTAAATGCTGAAATTAAGTAGATTTTTTTAAAATTTATTTTCAGTGGCAAAACACTGAAGTCTATATCATTAGCATAAGGAACACCTGCAGGTCCTCATTTCAACAATGCACAGGCAGAGCAGCACCTCTGCCCAGCAACACGTGCTCCTCCAAAAGGCAGAACCTTAGGAAAGCAAAGTCCTAATTCAGCAGTTGAGAGCTATGAGTATCTTTCAAGCACTGAATTAATTTTTATTAACCAGTTAGTGGAAGTTCTGTGGGAGTTTTAAAAAGCTTAAACACTAGGCATGAGTCAAAATATCTTGCTAAACGCAACCCAAGTGAGTAGCTAGACAGTGCTTCTTGATCAAAGCCATTTTTGGGTGAGATAGATGTTTCCACAGTTAAGCAAAGCATGGCTCTGTGCCTTTGCTGGAACTTTGCAGTGTGAAGAGAGGACTGCTTCAGAATGTTTATGAAAAATGATAATGCTATTGGGCATTCAGTTAGAGGGGAAAAACATAAACTGTGTGTGAAGATTATCTGGATAATTAAATTATTAAGTAAGCTTTATGTAAGGTGGGGGCAACGTGTTGTTATTAATGTTAATATTAAATTTTGACAGCAGAAGGCAGCCAGCTGCCTTTATTCCCCTCTAGGAGATGATTATCTCTTGATAAATCAATTTCCCCTCAGTAGCCTTATTGCAATTTCAGAACAGGTGTATTATTAACAACATAGTGTTGTACTATATTGGAAAAGATGGAGTTCAGCAGGCTGAACAGGACCAGCAGTGGAGCCGTATAAATCCCATGGATCAGTGTTACCACTTAGACTGTTAACCAGGACTCTCTCATTGCCTATTTACCTCTGGAGTGGGAATTTCCAAGGTTCATTTTCAGGGTATATTCTGATGGGTAAATCTTGCTGAAAATATGTTAAGGTTAGGAAATTAGAATGACTAACAGTGAAAGCTAACAATAGTCACCTTCTCCTTGTAGTCAGCCACACCTGGTGGCCCACTCTGGTCTCTGTTCATAAACAGTGGTAAGTTGGGCTGCCCAGGACAACCAGGAGTTCCATGAAACAAAGTGTGCAGCTGTGTAGGGTACAGGTTTCAGGGGAGAGAGACTGCCCAATTACCCTACACGTGAGGAGGCAGCAACAGACTTTTCTAGCCTGACAAGCATCACACCCTCAGAACCTTCTGCTCCAGTTGGACACCTGACCTTGTCTTCCCTCCTGGTAGCTGAGGAGATCCTGGGAAATGGGGAAATATCAGAGGGGGAAGAGACAGGAGGAGGTTTCTCCCTGGACAGAGGAGTGTTTAGAGAAAGGTGCCTGCCTCCTGTAGGGTTATCATGTAGCTCCAGAGAGGCAGCACAGCTTCTATGGCACAGCCATTCCTCGCTCCTCATCCTGGCTTCAAGGAGCTGCTCTTGGAAACCCCCTTTCTGATTGAGCACTGTGTCTGCCTAGTTCTGTCAGGTACAGATGCCAGCAGGTACATCTCTCATTTCTGGGCAAAATTTGGGATGTGATATATTGTGCTCTGCTGGGCATTTAATCCTGATAGAAAAGGCGCACAGTTTGTTTGATTGTGTTTGGAAGAATATTGCTGGCATCAGTATTTCTCTCTTCTCACGGAACAGAGAAAACCAAATTCCAAACCATTTTCATGACACGGGTTAATCTGCTCTTGTGTATTGGAATGATGTACTGTCTTTCCATGTTGAGTGAGTACGGGTATGCAGCTTTGCACATATATGAAAAATAAATGTGAAAAAAATTTTACTATTTTAGTTTTAATTTATACTGAAAGACAAGAGGCATAGTTTCTCTGCAATAGTTACATTTCAGCTATTTGAAGCCAGCTGAGAGCCAGCTGTGTACCCACAGCCTCTCAAGGGTGTGATTATTTAATGATAAAACTCATTTTCCTCAGTGCTGATGATTACTATTGCAAAAATTATTTTAACCTAAACTGAAGTGGTGAATTTTTAAGCTGTCAAAAGGCAGGGTTGGTTACTCAGAATACTGAGCAGCCTTTTCAGCTGAACTGTGGAAAGTCCCATAAAATAACACTACCTGTCAAAAAGCTAGGCTGAAATCTAGAGTCCAATTTATCTTATAATGGTAAATAGTCTGCCTAGCTGAAAAAGAAAAACTTCTACCACTAGAAGTGGTAGAAGTTATGTGCCACTAACATCATAACTTTTAGTTACATATTCCTTAAAGACAACAATCATTCCAGGTCAAATGGGCTGTATCAGCATTACATTTGACATCCTCTGAGGCCAAAACTCTGCATTGGGGAAGATCTTCTCTTCCATCCTGTTCAGAGTGAGCCAGACATTGTCCTTTGAATCATAGAATCATTTATGTTGGAAAAGACATTTAAGATCACAGATCCCAACTGTATTTGAAGATGAAGGCTGAATGATATGGCAGGTTCTGAATAGGACTGTAGAAAACGGAATGAAGTTTTGAGGCAGATGAAAAATCTGTTGTAGTGATTCTTATAAGCCACTTGCATATTAGGAAAAACATTTGCATAAATCACTAACTTTATAGTTCTCCTTAAGTTCTTTCCTGAGTGGATACATTCCTGCTGTTGAAAGGCCTACCAAGGACAATCCTGTCTTCAGCATTTGGAAAGACAAAGGCAATGAATAATTTCTTATTTGTCACCTGCCAATCCAGAAGTTATACACTGAAAACCAGGAAAAATGCATTTTCAAATTTGTGCAATAAATTGTGCTTAAGGTAGACCCAAAAAAAGATTTTTAGGAGGGATCTTTTGGCAAAAATGGAAAACTAAAAAAACCCTTTCAATTTTAGTAGCTTCTAAAATTTGCAGATCTTGAGACACTTTTTTAAAAAAAATTTCTCTTTAATTTTTCATTTCTCATTTAACACCTGGTACAGTTGTCAAATTTGAAAACAGAAAATCTGGTTTAAAACATTGTCGTTTATTAATATTTTTTTTGTCTCATTGAAATAAACCATTTGATTTTGAAGCACTTACATTTTCTAATATTAAAATATAGTTTTTATTTATGCCTCTCTAAAAATTCAGTATTTGGATAAGTTTATTAAGAGTTAAAAAAAAACCCCTCTTAATTTTTGTGTTCATTAACAGAGTCACCAGCAGACTCGTGGTTCTAATTGCTGAAGACAGCATAAGCCTAAAACACCATAGTTTTTTATGACTAAAAAAACTTAGTCATAACCATGGATTTTCTCTGGAGGTTTTCAACCATTCTGTGTTTGAGAGACCTTGCAGATGGCAGCTGATAGCAGTGCAAATTTTTAAGGACCAAGTGGTATCAGCATTTACTGTCTGATAGTTGCCTAAAAAATGCAGAATTAAAATTTCTACAGTTTTGGGTGTACTGCACAGAAAGAAGCAGCCATCTTACAATTACAGCCAAGGGATAGAGTACGGGGTAGAAAGACTGTATCTGAGAGTTATTATTACCATCAGTTATTATGTAAATGATTCTCCTTGCTCACAAACACACACACACTTTTTCCATCCCAATTTAAAACATAATTGCAGTCCTTGACAGATTGCCATTGAATTTTTTCTCATAGAATGAATTAAAATATTGAAAGTAGAAAAAGATAGAATGGAACATTATGTCCTATTATATTAAAACTAACCCCTCCACCCCAAAACCACCCCCTGCTGCCATCCACTGCAGTAAGATGGGTTATGAATGAACAAATCCACTTGGCACTTTGCAAAATGAGGTCGTGATAAGTACATGAAAAAAAAAATCAAAGCTCTTTATAGCTGGCAGGTTTCTGACTTTTTAGCAATGAGTTTAAATCAGGGCTGCAAGATCATGAAAGTACTTCCATTTCCTTTCAAGAGCAAATTATAATTTTCTGTTTCCTGACAGTCCTTTGTAGCTGTTGTGCAAGTTTGCTAAAAATACTTCACCGGGGCCAATAACATGAGTTGATTGAAAAAAGAGATATATCATTTGTCAGGAGGGTAGGTCTAAGGGAAGCTCTAGAAGATGATGCACTGTATGTTACCTCAGAGGCAGGAAATCCCTTTGTGACTCATGGTCAAAGGACAGGGCAGTAGAAGGATGGAAAATGGAGTAGCATCCATCTCTGCCTTGGGGCATCCATGCTTAGGACCTCTGTAAGACTTACTCCCCGTCCACACTCCTTCTTATGAGATCATTTCTGCAGTTACACGCAGTTACACTCTGGGGTAAAAGGATGCTGGCAAGGTCTTTCCTACTGAGAAAGATCCAGGGAGTAGGAATATAACTCACAATCTTCAGGAAGGCCATTTTTATGTACTGTAGCAATTTAATTATTGTGACAGTTAGTCAATGCCATAGAGTCTTTTGCTGGTGGTAACATTGTGTAAATGGTCAGCAGCTCTCTTTCCTTTATAAATTTACACTGCAGTATTTCTCTTCAGTTAGGGATGAAAGAACTTGGGCAACCTCAGGCTCCTCACCGTGAACTGCGTTTTTGGGAAGGTGAATTTCAATCCAGCCCGGAGCCCTGTCTTGCCTTAATGGACATGTTAAACCAAGAAATTAAAATAAATTAATAATTGACTTTGGTTTTGGATTTGTTGGAAAAGATTCCCCTACATGCATCTAGGCATGCCTCACATTTATGTCATTTGCATTATACATTACTCAATAATATTCAATGCATTTTGTATTCAGCGGTTTCCTGTAGTATTTCCCCTCCTGAACTCTAACGCTTTAACCAGTTCCCAGGTTTCTGAAAGATATTTCTAGAAATCATTTCTATTTCCTTTCGCTTTCCATTCCACACAGATGGAAATTCATATTTGCCAAATTGATCTTTGCATCATATCATAAGCGTATTGCTTAGGTCAGTGGTTTCTTATGGTATCTACGTATCCTGTAGTTGCTCCTCTGTACTCAGTACAGTGTAATATTCTGTCAACTTTCAAACTATTTGAAAATGCACTTCAGATATGATGACTAATTTTGCTTAAAGAAAAGACATAATCTAATGTGCCAACCTGAAAGGATCTTGTGAAGAATAATTTCAGACGTCTGCATACATTGAGGTGTTAAGAAAAATGTACTTCAGTCCTTTAATGTGCATACAAATTTTCAAGACTCGTTTCTAAAAATGTGACTACTCAACACATTATATCCTCTCAACTCGTAGTCTGAGTAATTCAGGTGTGATTCTATTTCAGGTAGCAATAAAAGAAAGATGAACAGTTAATAGCGGTAAAGAGAACAGAGAAAGCACTGTCCTCTTAGTGATGCATTTTAGACTGTGGCAAGAAAAGAGGATTGGCCTACCTTTTTGTATATTAAAATTTAACTTTGTATTTAGAATTTGCTAAGAGAATTTTAATTACGGTAGGGATTGATTCTTTCTCACTAATGATTTGAGAAACTAGCATCTTTTTTGTCACTGCTTGCCACTTAAGATGTCGAGATTGGGCTTCAGTTGCCTTAACACTGAATTTCTTACTAGTTTAGACCTTCAAGGGGTGTTCCCACTTCCCTCTACCAAAAAGATGCAAGTTCCCACCTGAGTTCTGGGCAAAACTTGCCAACACTCATGCCTCAGATGCCTGGGGTAATCCAGTATGGCACTAGGTGTTTGTGCTGAGGCAACTGAAACTCATCTTGGGTGTTTTTAAAATTCTAATTTAAAATTACTTTTGCACATTTGCAAAAGCTATTGATTTTTCCTGAATGGTTCACTACGGGCATTCAGCTTATTGCTTTATATCTGGAAACTGTTACTTGTGCCTTGTAACTGACCTCTTCTATGAATATTTTCCCTGCTTAATAATTTTATATTAGACATTATTAAATTCACTGTAACCCAGAAGTGACATGCAATTTTGGGGTATGTTGGTTACAGTAAGAATTATCCAGCCAGGACTCAAAAACTACACAAAGTGTCATTGGTGGTTTGTTATATTATTCCTGGTTTGTAAGCTATGTAAATGGCTTTACTGATTAGTTCCTAATAACCTAACTTATAAATATATAATTTTTAAAAAACACAGACAATAAATGTGATTTAGACTAATATTCAGTTTCCAGTGTGCTGGCTGTGCAGGAAACAGGACACCACAGCACGAATCATACAAATACCCAGCTCCATGCTGACTGCAAAACTAATACCTAACATAAAATTAAAAGTTTGCAGCTGACACCATTTTCAGCTAGCTTAAACTAAATACTGCCTTTCTGCAAGTTTTTGCATTAATGACATTAAAGTGCTTAATCTGTGTGGGAAACAAACTTGGGAAGAATTGTGAACTCAGTAAAATGAAAAGTCTCTTTTGAGAATGTTGTGCTCAGAAAGTATGGAGATGGGTAGCAGCATAAAATCTTAAAACAAATTTGGACAAATGTTCAAATATTCCCTCAGCACACATTTACAATATTTGCAGCTAGTCATCCGTTCCCTACCAAATGCTGTGCTCTGGAAACCAAGTAAAAAAACTATAGTAGAGAGGCTAATTAATCATAAATGAGTCTCATATTAGAGGATTTTTATTAGCCCTAAAAGACCACAGTAACAGCTCCACCCTAAGTACACAATAAGGATATGAAATGTCCACTGATTTACTACAGGGAAGAAACAGTCTGACCTTCTCAGAGGACAGTTCCATACAGTGACCAAAACTGTAAGCCCCTGAAGAGATGTAATTTTGATAGACAACACCATTTTAATTTTGTTTCTTGTAAAGTGTACACCATAAACACATCCCATATTTTATTAAAATACTAGAGAATAAAAAAAGTAGTTATTGGTGGGGATAAAGGAGTAATTTTGATATTCCCATTTAATGGTCTTGGACAGTAGTTTCTTGTCAAATGGTAGTAGACTATCATATGTAGATCGAGCTGCACAGAAACACAGTCTTGATATTTACTCTATTACTAATATCTGGATTATGAAATGAGGTTATAAATGCACATGTCTAAACGTACTAAGATTTCTGTACTGTCTTGCACAGTTTTTCTGTCCTTGAAGAACTGGTGTATATGAGTATCTGAAGATTATGAACATTTGAAATCTTTATTACGGTATGGCAGTTACGGGGAAAAGCAAAACAGACGTGCAGATCATCTCTCAAGCTGTGAGAGGAATTTGTATTACAATAAACAGGCAGCAGAAGGAAGTCAGCTTGGAAACTCTGCTCATTTCAGAAGGTTTCAATTGCTTCAAGAAATAACTCAATTAGGGAATACTTAGTGAGTAAATGCTATACTATCTGAACCAGAATAGTTTAATGCTGGTCCATATTTTAATTGTTAGAAAGGAACAGCTTGCGATGTTTTAGGTGGTGCTGTTTACTTTCTAAGGCACATTTACTCCTATTCTCCTCCTCTGTGTGCAAAACCAAGACCCTAACAATTAACCTTGTGGAATGGGTCTAAAAAGGATGAAAACCAGAGGATGAGTCAGGAAAATTTGAACACGAAAAAAAACCAGAGAATGAGTCAGGAAAAAATTGACCAAGAAAGGTGGCTGGGAAGTCAGTTATGTATTTTAGCTGCTCATTGCTTGTTTACTTTTTTGATTTGTTCTATATCTGTTTAAACATTTTTTGATTTTAAATTTTTCAAACTTAATTTAAGAAGGAAAGTACAGTGCCAATGGAAGGGTATTTCTGGGAAGGTTAATTTACATAGAAAAATGCTTCCATGTATAGCGCAAATCAGAAAGAATGTAGCTGGAAAAGAGTTACTCTTGTTACATACTCATTATAAATGAGCTTTAGTGGAAAATTTATATGATCATTTGAAAAGGATCTCTGTTTTTGCCTTGGAGTGCTGACTGGTAATTAGAATAAACAGTGTTCCTACAGTGGGGCCAAATACACTACCAAGGCTGTACTGCACAAGCCCCAAGTTTCCTTAGTGTGCAACCCCTAAGCATCAACTAATTTTCCAATTAGGATTGACTAATGTTCTCCCCTGTGCGGCAAAATTACAATCAGTCATTTATCCTTCCTGGAAGCATATGAACAGAAGCCACCACTCTCTCTCTCTCTCTCTCTGTCTATCTATCTATCTATCTATCTATCTATCTATCTATCTATCTATCTATCTATCTATCTATCTCATTGTAGCTATTTGCTATGATTAAATATATATCATGCTATTTTTTATTTAAAAACCCCACGAACTATTTAGGGTTTGTTATAATATAGCATAAGGTTTAACCAAAGCAAAACTGTTGGCTGTTGAGTAACAAAGAAGAGTTATGAAGAGATAACCAAAGAAATAAGCTTACTAAACTATCCATAGCTTTTCATGCATAATTTGCAGCATAAAAAGTTAAACCAAAGGCTGGAGCAGAGCTGCACTGGTTACTGCACTGTGTGAGTCCCAGCTAAAGGCTGTCACACAATATCAGGACTGAGTATCTGAGTATGGAAGCAGTATTAACTCTCTCAAAGTACATTATCTGAGCTTCTGGAAGCAGAAAAAATACCTTTTACGGTATATTACATTCTGTAAGATTATTTAAACAATGAGGTTTTACATAATTGGCCTCAGACATACTTCTGTGTTTCCTTCCATTGATGACACTAATGATGATCCCTAGATTCTCTTTGTTTCTGAGTCCCATGATAGAAATGGAAATGTGAGACAGATTAGGCATGAAAGAGTTACCCTTCTGGAGCCTACAGTGTTTTACAGTCATTGTAATCATGAAACCCATTCCCGATCATCAGCTTTTAAAGGTGAAATAACTAATTATGTCATTTTAATAAAATGCTTTTTACAAGGCTCAATAGGCCATGGAAAGTAAATGTGAGCACAAAAGGAAGAAAACAGATTAAACAATTCCTCCAGATTGGGTAGGATTTAGGGGTGGAGGTCTTAGAGATGACTGACATAATCACTAAACATATGAAGTAGCTATTACATAATATGTCTGCATTATGTACTGCTTTGCCTCAAATCTTATTCCTCACAGAAAGTGTCATGTCTTGTTTATTAGCCTCCTAGACCTTTTTCTTAGTTCAACACCACAAAATTCTACCTAGCTTGAATCTAATTGGCAGGATACCATCAGACATGGTATAGGGATAGCGCACTTTGGCTGCCACTTCAAATGTTCCTGAGCACTCTGCTGTGCCTTTGTTTCCTCATCCCTAAAATACAGATAAAAATAACAGCTTTTGGCTTTATTTTTTAAATCAAAAAACTCCAATACGTACTGGGGAAGTATGTATCAAAGTTCAGTACTACACCCCCTACTCCATGCTTAGATCTCATCTGTGGCCACCTGTCTCACCTCTTTTCTAGTTCCTGCATGCATCTGACCCATCATCTATGCTTCTTAAGGGCTGAGCTGCTGCACTTTTCCCGTGGTGGGTTTCTATCTACATTACCTGAAAATGTGCTTAGTTGCAGCAAAATCTTTGTTTCTTTTCTTCTAGTGTTTGCAGTATTTCTTGGATTAGAGCCCTCAGCAGAGCTACTTAATGCAGTCTAATGTATTGTATTTATATGTGTACGTGATTTGAAAAATGCTAGCTAAGTGCTTGATATTATGCAGTACAATGGGATTTCTCAAAGTTCATCAACTTAAACATATGTAGGATGTTGGCATGATTGAGGCCATTGATTTAGACTAAAACAACTTCATTCAAATGGTGGTTCTTGACTGAACAGTAAAGGCTGAAGCATCCTCAGGTGAGTAGGTGGTTCCTTCTTATCTTACTTTCACATGAAGAATAGTGTTTATAAAGGTGACAAGATTAGTAACTCAGACATTAGTATTGGTAATAAAACATCAAAGGAATAACTAGAGGGAAGAAAAGGAGTAGTAGACGGTAATAAGAGATGATCTGTAACTGGTTGACTAAGCTATACATCCTTTTTAGCCTTGATGATCTTTAAATGTGTCTGTGTCAACTTAAGTCAATTGTCCTAGAAGAGGGAGTAGATTGTGTGCCAGTGGAAGTTTGCTGCTGCCCACCCTCACCCAGGACAGCCTGCTGTCTACTGACAGCTTGTTTCACATGTGGTTTATAAATGAACTCTTATAGGTCTGATGTTTGGAAGTCCAGCCGAAAATTAATGTTTCATCAAAAAATCTAAACCAGATGGTACTTGGCCAGTACTGCTGTTTGGAGCATTTCAGTGTGTAAGTAGCCAGACAGTTTCTTTTGCTGAGTGTCCTCTTCTGATTCAATAAGCTATAATCCTCTCTTTAATGTCTGGGCAAATCATTCACCAGTGTCATGGCAAGAGGCTGTGATTAAATGTGCAGTTCTACACACCTCCAAAAATCCCTAAAATACCTGGCTGAAGCTAGAGTCTGATACACACCAGAAGCTGCAGGAAACAAAAATGTATTTCCTAGTCTCAGTGAAATGAACTAAATTAGAGCTCAGAAGCCAAACACCTTTGCTGGAAATAGTCTGATACCTACTGATGTCAGTAATTGCAGTTACTCTGCTAAAATAAGCAAAAATGATCATTGTGCCTGGCAATCTACTCTGAGGTAGCAGCTCTTGTAAACAAAGGGCTTGATACCAAGGCAGCATGTGTTAATGTCACAAGATGACATGCACAATTTCTCTGGAGGCTTCAAGCAGATATCAGACACCTGGCATGTCTTCCCTGTGCACCACCTGAAGGAAGCCATTTACTTGTTTTCTTTCTATGGTGGACTATGTTATGGGTTTGGGTCATAGTCTACATTGGTTGCAGGCAGTTTGGATACCAGCGTTTTGCTCTAAAACAGGTTCTTTGCCAGATCTTTCACTTCAATTGTACCCAATTTTTTTTAGTACAGAAAAACAGAGGGTTGAGCAGCTTTGAGCTGGTAATGTTGATAAAACACTGCAAGAGTCTTTTACCTTGTTAAAAAGGTATTTGGAAATAAGTTATTCTTATCTTCAGTTTAACAGTTCAGACTTTGGATGGTGTGTGCATTTATAAATATCTTTGGAATGCTACAGAAGCTGATGAGATTTTTGGGGACAATCAATGTGTTTTAGCTCTGTAATAATTTCCCTTTCCTCAGAGAACCAAGGCTAATATAGGTAATGCTTAGATTTTTCCAGCAGCGTGTCTCATACTGCAGCATACCAGGAGGAAAAGAAAAGCCCACGCACAATGCACCAGATGTGCACAACTATGTGTACAGAGTTGTGAATAAATCTTCAAGACAGGCTGCAGTACGGTATTTTTCTTCATCCCTTACAATGTGCTTGAGAAGAGTGCCTTCAAGGCACTGTGCACAGCAGAATGCAAAGAGGGATGAATATATATTATCCTCAGCCTGCTATGCTTCTGTGGCGCTGTTCACCCTCCTTGAGCTGCTCAGCTGTCCCCATGCTTGGTCCTGGAGGTGATAATGCTGCCTCATCTGCAGGGCACTCTGCTGGCTTCTTCCTTCTGAGGACATCCCTTTCTCATGCAATTCGTGGGATTTCTAAATAATGTAATTTATTGCTACTTAGCTGTCTAATAGCAAATAAGCTACTGTTAAAAAATTCTTAGAGTTTTTAATGTTGTTTGTGTGTGAGGAGGGAAGGGAGACTTGACAAACACTGCCAGTATGAGGGTTCACTTGTCACTGAGGTACTGCAGCTGTATCACTTGCAACCATCAGGATCTGCCACCATGCTTTGTCAATAAGACCAGAATAAATATTGCCTTATCTTCTGATGTATTGCTTACTAGTATGATTACATGTAATATATTATTATTTTTTTAAAAATCCTGGGTATTACAGGCTGTCTATAACATACATTGTGTTAGTTTTTTTGTGAAACTGCACAGTGGGGAATTTATTCTGGAAGTAGTTTCTTAAATATTCATAGAATGCAAGTAGCACCTTTTTTACTGATTTTGCCTTTCATTCAAGATAGGAATGCTGCATTGTATTGGCATGATTTAAAAAAAGAAAAAGGATTTTTTTCATGCCTCTTTTTTAAATGTTTAATATGGAATTAGAGTAGTGGTTCACATGGAAATAACCACCCTGAAATATATCCTGTTACTCACTAGGTACTTGTCCTCCCTGATGTTAAAAGGTAGGAATGTATAAAGCAGTCAAGAGGAATCCTACTTATTGCTCATTTTTACATGTGCAAATCTATACAGTTCGAGATCTACTATGAGCGGCTGACAGGTGGTAAAAATAACTCTCAGTTTAAGACCGTGTGTGCTCACCTGTCTGCAAAACTTCTGTAAAACTTCGTGCTGAATCTCATGATTTCACAGAGGTGTTTTTCAGCTTGATAATGAAACAGAAGATGAAATGCTTGGGAAGAATCTGCTCTTGCTGACAAAGAACAAATATGCATACATTAAAACAGTAGAAAAATAGTCTTAAGCCTTCAAGTTAAGCACAAAAGTTGAGTAAAGTTATGAAAAAATTACGTAGCAATGGGAATGATGGATATTTACAAATACATTGGTGACATTTTTAACACTGTTGTGAAATGTTACCTTCATGTAAAAGAAGCTATATTGGGCCCTGACTCTACTCACCCTCTCTGCTCTTGTTTGTGGTTCATTTCATGGGGAACTGTCAACCTGTGATGCATCTGCAGGCCACATTTTTAGTTCACATAGGCCATATCTAGCCACAATTTTACTGCAGTTTTATTGGGTAACATTCAATTATGCATTCATTTTGACAGATGCACTCCAAAGTTCTGTTCAAACTTCAACAAGAAAAAGACTTCTCATCCATTGTATAGCTCTTTATTATGTTGTGTCGGGGCTTGCTAGACAAAGAAACTACATACACTACACTGAGCACTGAATTAATCTGCTTGTATAGTCTTATGCAGAATAAGGCGTAATAGTTATGGCTACAATGTTGCCTGTGAGTCAAAACACATCAAAGTAATGGTACAATAAAGTGGCTCCAACCTTCAAAAGTGCTTTTATATACGATTAAGACAATATACATCAGAGGATCATATTCCCTCTGCAGGAAAGGTTTGTAGATAGGGCTGGAGGCAGTGTTGGGAGCAGGGACTGTACCAGTAGATGCTTAGATGAGTGCCAGTTCTTGTTTGTCCCTGGTAAAAGCTTGGACTTTTTGGGTAACAGCTTTATCTAAGTGTCTGTGCAGAGGGATGGATACGCTCTGTGTGGTGGCTTGCTTATAATCTTCTTCCACTTAGACTGTTGTATAAGCATGTTATGCCATGCTGACATCAAAAACTTTTAATGGAATGAAATTTGTAAAGATGGTAGACATAATTCTGAACATAAAAATGAGATTTTTATGCATAGAATGCATATGAAATGCATAAAAATGCATTTTTATCACTAAGAATCTCTGAGAATATGGTTTAGAAAATTAATGTGACAGCCCAAGTGAATTTTGTATTAATTTTCATAGAAAATATGATGAGATGGAGATGGAATTCTGCATTTGTCAGCCAGCTTCCAGAGGCATTGCATTTTGTTATCCTTTAGGAAATGCTTGAGAGGGAGGTATTTTCATGGGGCTTACAGGGCAGAATTTGGCACTCATGGTAATGATGAAGTGGTTAAAGGCACACCAGCATTTAATGGGGTGACTGTTTCAATGAGCTCTGCTTCTGTATTTGAAGAATTCACTGGTATCAGGGGCATGCTGGCTGCCTCAAGCCCAGAAAAGCTTTTTCCTGGGTGTTCCTCCTGTGCCAGGAGGCTTAAACTAGCAAAGAGCGATAGTGCTTTGCCCTCCTGAGCTTCTTAAGGTTTCACGGTTGTAGAGGCAAAGTGACTTACAGCTCTCCTACAGCCTTTAAGCACTTTTATGCATATAAAATTTGAAGTGCTGAAGTGCTAAATTGGCTGAGCTCTAAGCCAGTTTACCTCTACATGCATAATAATTTAAGCAGTTGAACATAGTCAGAAGTTCCTGTTCAGGACAAAGTGTCAGCAAAACTTCTGTGGCTTTGTGCTTTGGTCTAGCTTTTGCTGGACACCTTCTGTACCCTGACATAACTGCAAAGACACTGTGGCTTCACCGTGAGAGACAAAAATTCTGCTTATTTGAAGGCTATTGTACTTTTTATTTGGTCTAGAGCTCACTTCTCTAGATATCCGTTATCTATATATGAATGTGGATATCTAATTAGCTTTCCTTTGTGACTCTGGGGTCAGGGCTAACACTCTCACAGTGAGCTTGTGAAAGGTATGACAATGTTGAACTTTCTGTGACTGGGAAAAGATGTGCTCTAAACAACTGGAGCTACGGAATAAATTCTTTCTCTCAGTCAGTTTGATATTTATTCGCTCAGGAATTTTTCACGGGGCAGCTTGGTAGCCAGCAGTGCAGAAGGAGGAAGATGAGTTTCTTGAGTAACAGAATGAATATTGAACCAGAGATTGGAAAGCAAATGATATTATTTCTCAGCTTATCATCATCATCTTCATCATCAAAAAAAAGAAAAAATGTTGTATAGATGAAGCCCAGCTAAAACCTCTGTCCTTCCATATGCTCTTTCTGATGGCATTGGCAATGCAGTATCAACAGTAGTCCAAGTGAGGGTTGTTTTTCTTTGTTTTAGTTAGTTTAAGATCAGAACAGATTCTCAGTGTACACAAAGGGAAGTTGAGTAATGAAATGTTAGATTTGTACAGGAAATTTTCTGACAATGCTCATTAAAATCCTCAAATTTCTCCATATGAAAAGTCGTCAAGAGATCCAGGAAGAACTAAGTAAGAAGCCAGAATGGCAACTATTTGTTTCCAAACAAGGAGTGCTGAGTCAGGAGCTGCTTTTTAATATGTATTCTGCTGAATTCTGAAACAAGGTGAAGCTTATACAGCTTTCACGCATAAAATGCTGCATTATATGGTTGACTCTATTCTTTACTTCTATTCTCTCAGCTTTCACATTCAAAATCATATATGAACTAATTTTTAGGACTGAAATATATACTATGGAATTCTGTTTAGCCTCACAGGCATATGGTTTTGGATGTCTGGAACACCAAGAGAGAAGATGGTTATTGGTGTTTCATCTTCTTCTTTCCCAGTAGTGGTGGCATTTACATGACATTGGTGTGTTGTCTAAAATTGGAATATCTCAGTGGGACTGAACTCCATATCTGCTGGAACTGCAGCAGCCTGACTGAGTTGATACAGTAGAAGATCATTGTCTCTGTGAATTTAAATGTAAATGTTTATATGTGCTATTCCTCCTTCCAAAAATTGTAGGTAATGGACTTGAACTTGGAACTCAACTATTTTTTGATGTTAGTGAGATCTCTCCACTCCATATTAGACTGTTTGGGGTGTGATGAATTTTGTTTTCTTCTCTGCAGCACCTACTCCTGCTGTGCAGTTAGGAGAAGTCACAGTTTCACAGGCAGCAGTCTCTGGGGACTTTACCTGATTGCTATCACTTTTCAAATGCAATGGAAGGTGAGTTCATAGCAACATCACCCAGTTCCCTAAGGACTCTGAGATGCTTGTCATCTGGTCCCATAGACTCGAGGCTATTTAGCTTCATCAAGTGATCCTGAACCTACTCTTCACTCATAGTGGAAGGGACTTCACTCCTCCCACACCCACTCAGAGGATTGGGGCTTGAGAGAGGTGGGAAGCTTGATTTGCATTGAAGCCTGAGGCAAAGAACTCATTGAGAACATTTTTAAAGCTATAAACAACGCTAGATTAATTTGTTCTTTGGTTTGAAATGTGATATTTTTAATAGGAAATTGTAAATATACCCAAAGGAAATGCTGTAAATACTAAATGTATGACCAAAAGAAAATCAAATCAAGAGATGTTTTAACAAAGAAAAGGATGCATTTCTCCTAATTAAAACATCAGATACAAGTTTGGCAGTGATGTAAATTTTACTTCAAAAGGAATCATCTCTTTAAAAACCTTTTGTGATTAAGAAGAATATTTTTAGAACATGAATGACTTTTATACAAAATATAACAAGGAGAATTGTGTGGATTTGGAGCTTGTGAACCTTTAAACTCACTCACAGAAGTAGTTTATATTTTCTTCCTAAAATGTTTGGTAATAGCAATATGAAAATAAATTAATTACAGTAGGAGTACTCTTCAGTTTCTAATACTGACATTCTTCAAATGTTAATGAGAACGCAGATGATTTGAAGGTGATTTTAAAACAGAAATAATACCTAATTTTAAAGGTCATTGACTCTTGTGCCCTCTCAGACCTTGGTGATCTGTTGTCTCTGTCCCAGAGAAGCATTGGCTCCTTGTGCCCATGTCAAACAATGAACACACAAAGAAGAGAGGGTGAGACCACACAGAAAATACGAAGACGATTTAATAGGAAGATAGTACAGATCGCAAGGGCAGGGCTTGGACAGACAGTATGTGACTGACCATGTCTTCTTCCCCTTTAATTCATTCTCCCCCGCTTGTTCTTCCTTCAAATACCTTGATCACTCTCTTTTCCTGCCTTCTGCCCTTTCCATAAATATCCTATAATGTTTCCCAGATTTTAATATCCCCTTAAAACATCCCATAAGAAATTTTATAGTCCCAAGTATCCCATGAGATTGCTTTCACAGCAATCTTGCTTCTCTCCTCTTTATCAGCTACAAATTTGTGTTGAATGTTCCCACAGCTGCCCTTCACGATGCTTGCCAGAGATCCCAGCTGGTGACTTGAGAGGTGCAGTCCTTGAGACAGACTGTTGCCTACTGACCACTGCATGTCTGTGTGTTTAATTTTACTATTTTCCATCTTTGTCTCTTATACTGAAGGTATAGATGGTTCAGCAGGTAGGTATTTTTATAAATCTGATAGCCTTAAAATTCACATCTCCTTGCCACACAAATGCCAACAGAGCTTCAAAATGAAGCAAGTACCTGACCTCTGCTAGTATGAAAAATGGAGAGGGACTTCAGCATCATTGATGAGAAGGAGATTCAATAAATGCTGTCAAAGTAATCTTCCACTCTGCCCCTCAATGCAGTTAATGAGATACTGAAATTCTACTGTAATCCAAGCAACTAATAGTTCATCCTCTTCTATGCCAAACTGTTTTGACAGTGACTTCCTAGAAAGGAGACAAAATCTAACCTTCACCAGCAGGAAGAAATCTAATATGAATTAAAATTTGTTAATATTTCTGACAGTTTCGGGACTGCTCTTTAGATGATTTAGCTTTAAGTGAGTTATGAAACTGTCTTCACTTAGATAAAGCTTAGTTATGACTATTTCTACTTGCCAGGTGGGATTCATCAATATCTCTTGTCCTTGTATAGAAGATGTTAGCAATATAGGATGGAGCCAATATAGGGCTTGCTGCTATCTTGATGGGATGATTTTTAATTCTTGTTTATTTCGAGTACAGTCCCAAACACAGGAGGTTACCCTCAGAAATATGGTCCTTGTTAGAAAATTTCTCCAGAAGAGCATGAGGAAGAATTTATATATAAAATGATATGTTTTTGTTTTCCTTCCACCAAAATATTCATAATTAAGAACAGTTGTTACTTAATATATTCATTACATTTCCCAAGGTTTTCCAGATTGGAAAAATGGCACTGAAAGAGTTAACATTTTTTTCTTGGCAAATTATAAACCCCAACCCTTTTACTTACAAGGAATATGAAACTTAATTATCTTAATTCCAGACAATTCTATGTTCCATTCTCATTTAGAGAGGATAAAAAGTGTTATGACCTTAAAATTAATTTAAATAATGAAAAAGCAGCTGTGGTTTAAATAAAATTGATTCTAGAAAAGATGACAATGAGGTATTGTGTTTTATCAAATTCAGAAACTGCTTAAATATTCTGGTTTTCAA
This sequence comes from Chiroxiphia lanceolata, assembly GCF_009829145.1. Lineage (NCBI taxonomy): Eukaryota > Metazoa > Chordata > Aves > Passeriformes > Pipridae > Chiroxiphia > Chiroxiphia lanceolata. The sequence goes on along the minus strand of NC_045638.1, from coordinate 13,145,741 downwards.
ACAGACATCAAGAACCGGTGTGCAAAGAAGAAATAAAAATGGGTTGGGGTGAGTAAGATTTTGAATAAACAAAATTAATATGGAATTTGGGCTAAAGAAGTTGAAATAAAACCTAGACAGAGACTATGCACAATTGGAAGCAGCAGTTAATACTAAGAGTCCATCAAAATACAGAGGCCGAATTAAGATTATCAGAGGACAGAAGTTATGGAGCTGCTCCAAAACATCATTGTTGTGAATGATGGCATCCATTTCCTATGGATGCATGTCCTTTATCCTCTCTTTATGTGCTGTAGATCCCTTGTGCCTGCTCCCCTCCCCACAAATGTGAATGCTTCTGCCTTCTTGCAATTCAACCAGCTCCTCTATGGTGTCCCTTGCCTTCTCTGCAGTCTCCTCTGCTCTCTAGTCACCATCTGGGAGAGGCCTTCAGGATGTGGGTGCTTCCAGAATGCTTCCAGGTTGCACTTGTGCTGCTCAGCTGTGTATATGTACTGGTCAGTGTGTATTTGCTGAGCTGTCACCAAGGCAAATAGACAATTATTAAATTTGGGTGGCAAAATTTACGTGAAATGAGGCACCGATTTGTGCTGCTCTCTTCTGTTCAACTGTGCTCATGACAGTATTTCCTTTGAGACCCTGCCCCTGTGGCAGATCTGTTGAAATTGGCTAACAACTTCAGCAGCAAAGGGGAAAGATACTGGGAGGCTTAAAGAGAAAAGGGCAGGCACATGGTAATTTCACTTGCTTGAGAAGCTTAGCTAAAAACATAAAACTATTTTAAGAAATTTTAATATTCAGCATATGATTGACTGATTTTTCATATCTTGAGGGTGGGGATAGTGCAAAGCCTCAAGTATTCAGGAAACATAGCCAGAAATGAGATTTTTCTTTTCTCATCTGTACCTTTAGAAAGGAAGGTTTAGTGTGTGAGTCCCCAGCTGAGCAGACAAAAACCTGCACACCAGGGTAAAGTCACTTAGAACAGGAAAATCATAGCTGTAACAGTACATACAAGCTGCACTGCTCCAGATAGTCAGGCTAGAGAAAGAAGAGGAGGAAGAATTTAAGCAAAGCAAAGTACAGATGAGAGTAATATATGATAATATTGTCAGCTTACCAAATAATTTCATAAACCCCCCTAAAAGTACAGTACAGAAGTTTTGGCACGGTCACAGACACCCCTATGCCTTTCCTCCTGTGTCCCGATTCTACCTAGGAGAGAGTTTGTTTTCTTCTTAGTAGATGGTGCAGTGCTGTGTTTTGAATTCAGTATAAAAATAATGTTGATAACACAGTGATGTTTTAGCTGTTGCTGAGCAGTGTTTCCTCTTAATAAAAGACTTTTCAGTGCTCCACCACTGAGCAGGTGCCCAGTGTGCCAGGAGGCAGTATGACCAGGACAGGTAACTCGAACTATCCAAAAGGATGCTCAACACCATAGAACATCATAGAATATCAGACTCCTCTATGAACATAAATGCTGTCACTGTTCTTTTTGGAATTGAATTGATATGAAGTTTGAAGGCCTTGATAGTTCCATCTAATGAAACAAATTTTACCCTTTTATATTCAATTATTAAATACTTTGAGACACGTCCTTGGTCACTCGAGCTACGAGAAAGGTTCAGGTTCACAACTCTGATTTAATCCAAGCTGTTGCACACTTGCTGGTGGCAACATTTGTAAAGTCATACAGTTTGACTTTTGAAGACTGGTCATAGCTTTATTTAATCTATCTAGACAGTAGTTGTTTGTTTTATACTCTATGTTTCCAAAATAGATATCTAAATAGTGCTTTCCTTTTGCCTCTGACTAGCAAGGGAGACTGCTAGAGACGAACTAATTTGAAAGTCTTGAAGAGGCCATGACTGCTTGCAAAAATGAAAGTAGCAAGGCATCGCACAAGACTGATGGAATATTACTTCCCTGGTCTTAAATTCAGCGCATTTCATTTGACATACAGATATTTCCAACCTATTTTAGCAGCTGTCCTCCCCCTGATGCTCTGTTTCTGTCTGGTAACTGAGATTTCAACATATCAATTTTTATACCAGGAGAGATGGTAAGTTGTTAGTTGTGGTTTTCTGCACCATTTTCCTCATACGTCCTCCTTAAAAACCAAATTACCAGTAAGTCCACTTTGTTCATTTTAGCCTATATAAAAATGAAAAGATTCAGATTGGTTTAACAAAGCAAACTCTTTTTGTGGAGTACTGAATAATTGAAATACCATTGAAAAACACAGTGCGCAGAAGTGACTCCACAAGCCATACCTTTCTGCTGCTTATATGCTTTTTTTATGACTCCTAAATCCCTTGAACTTTCACTTCCAGCCATCCAATGTGTGATTAGACACTTCTCTGCAGGTGTTTGTAAATAATTCTATCTAAGTTGCATAAATTTGACATGCTTATATGGAGCTTACGTGGAAAGGCACTCTGGGTGAATTTTCTTGTACTGCAGAAATAGCCTGTAGGAGTCTTATAGTATTGAATATCTCTTGTTCAGGGCCATTCAGGCTATCATCCAGGATGTAGAGTGACCTGACAAATGTAGCCCTGATTTTATAGATTTTATAGATTTTTGGATCTTAGAGGCAGATTGAGAGTGACTTAGTCTTATAAACATCTTATAAACAAAATCCTGGATCCTAGTTACTTCTAAGCTTTTTTTAATATATTCTTCTCAATTAAATATTGTACTAAAGTTCAAATTTGGATAAAATTATACTTAGTGGATATTTAGATAAAGAATACAGGAAAAAATGTGATCGAAATATATTTTAGTAGGCTTAAGCATCCATAATACTCTATGAAAACTGAATTATTTTAATTCATTGGAGTGTACCATGTTGAAAAATAAATAAAAAATTGTAAACTGAGAAGCAATTTTGAACAAGACAGAACAAATACCAGTCCTAAATTTTTTAACAAAAGTAAATACTCCTCCAGAGTTTGAAATATGAAACAAAATAAAAAGTATCTCGTAATCTGTGGATAGGGCTGTGCAGAGGAGTGAGAGTGTTTATGGCAGTTTGTTTTGCAGTAAGTGATAAGGCAGAGCAGCGAAAAAGGGATCCCTGTTGAGCCCAGATAGACTCTGACATTCACATCTTATGTTGCAGTGCCGTGTTCTAGATGCCCAAGCTGGCTCTGAGAAACTGGTATGTGCACTTAGCACAGTGCAGAGATGCTACCTTGGGTCCCATTGACTGTATTGCCAAATGAGTGCAGCTTTCCACCTTGCTGAGAAGCAGAAATTTTACCTCACCAGAGAGACATCTATACAGCCTCTGTTTTGAGAGAAAATGTGGGTGTTTCTGTGCATTGTGGCGAACACACTGGAAAATCTGTGTTTATCCAGGAACAGGTTTGTTGTCGGCTTGATTGCCTGGGAGTTTGACTCTCGGAGACAACTTCTCGTCTTGCTTAAGTCTTATCACATGGGCCAACATATTCTGAGTCACATGGCTGGAAGAATGTGAGGCCACTTAAAGGGAGCTTAGACTGGGACATTTTGGCATTGCTTTGGTTCTAAAACCAGGTAAAAGTTGAGATAGGGTGAAGCCTTCTCGGATTGAAAAAATTGTCTCCATCAGAGGGAAATCTGTGACATAGCTAACACATTTAATTCAGATATTGTAGCAGGAATGTGCCTCTGGATCAAAATATGACATTAGGCAAATCAAATAGACTATGAAATACAATGCTACAAAAACTTCTATCTCCACCCAAGGAAGTTCATGCTGCAGGGAGAAAGCAGTCCAAGGTTTCTGATAGTTAACTAGATTCACACAAAAGATTAGAGTGTCCAGCAGAGTTGTATAAAAACTTTGCTTGCTCTGCTAAGAGGCCAGCACTTAGTACTTTATCTGGGTGAAACTGGAGACCACATTGTGAAGCTGAGAAGAAACAGTTTTCAAATTAAATTCTGCCTCCATAAAAGAAGGGCCAGAGTCCTCGTGGACTTTACTTTTACTGCCAATTTCATGTGAAAGGTATTCATACCTGTAGGATGGACAAAGGGACAAAACTTGTAACATAGACAGAAAAAAAAAAATGAAACTAGAGACTACTGCAGTAGTCTGTTCTTCAGTGAGAGTGTTTCTCTGTCAAGAATTGAAAGTTCGTACCATGGACAGCAGCATAAGATAATGATTGTAGATTATTATCTCAACATTACTTGGAGATGTCATTTGGCTCTATTAAAAAAAAAAAAAGGCACAAGTTTCCTGATTATTTAAGAATCAAAAATTCTTCTGATCACAACTATCCCTCAGTCTGTCATTCAGATGTGTGTCTGAGTGTTATTATGGAATCACACAAACATTCTGTGAACAAAACAGTTTAAAGAAATGTTATTAATAAAAATGAACTGAAAAAGTACTTAACAGAAAGTCTCTTTTCATCCTCTCCCCCTGATACTTTCACATTAATGTGTATTTCCTTGCATTTTGTCTTTTAGGTGATGTCAAATTGTGTTGAATTTTTGGAGACTGGAGAAAAAGCCTGCCTACATCAGAAATAACTGTGCTGTACAAACAGTGATCATCACTTTGGAGTAGTTTTTGTTGAATGTCTTATTAATGCAGATATATATATTTGATTCAAATGTAAATTATCTTGTCATTTTCCCAGTATTTTTTAAAGAACTTGTTTGGATTAATTTATTTTTACTTATTGTGTAATGCCTTAATGGCATAGAAATTTAGCCTTGAATGGAAAAGCTTGTTCTTGACAGCTTATTTGGATTTTGAATCTGCTCTGACTAGCCTGTGGGCATACAATATGAATCTAAATATAGGAAGTCTGACCCATCAAATGCAAACATATGCAGATGACCTGCATTTGCAGGAAAGGCCATTTGTTGGACTAGAGAACATTTGTAGAGGAAATGCAAAAGAGGTAATAAATGACAGATACAATGGATTTATTGCATTTATTCTGCATAGGTGTTCTTTGTTATGTGTTAAACTCCCTGAATTCAGAACAAGTCAGGTTTACTTTGCCCATTGACATGAACTGTGCAAATCCCAACTGTAATTTATATTTTATAGCTTTGGTGCTGCTGCAGAAATATGATTCTACCCTCTAGTCTCTGTATGTGTTTTGGCATCTATTTATTCCAACTCTCTAACAAACAGCAAACTTCATTGTTTTGCAATCACACTGACATACATTAAGGGAAGCACATCTTTGTGATTTGTCTCTTTTTAATGATCTGATTAAAAAGCATGAGGATGTTTGTCCAATTCTCATGTTAAATTTGATTTAAACCCTATGTACAAGGTATAAGACATTAGATGGCATTTTATTTCCTTTCATTGGTATATCTGGTAAAATCCATTAAGACTAATTCTAGATATATGTGTTGTAGACATCTGTATACGGACTTGCTACTGCTGCCTGTAGACCAGGCTTGTGTTACAGACATACAGAGAAAAATTCTAAAATATAGCAGACGTCTCATGCCTACAAGTACCTTTTTCTCTACCCTAGCTTTAAAGGCATCTCTACTGTGTGATAAACTTAGATGTACAGGTACTCTTTTGAAGATATTTAAAGTTCCTGCCTTGTTCCTTCAGTATCTTCTGTGTTAGCAGAGGGGTTAACACTCCTGGCGAAGAAGCTCTATGTATAAGAGCAACTTACAGACCTGATGTGCATTTACAACAGAAATGTTTCTATCATTATCAATTATTATGACCAGAGACCTGGAAATTGAGCCCAGGTATCCTCTCTTTCCTCGAGAAAAAACACCCGGAACTCTAATCTCTAAGTTTAGAAAATGTTAAGATGGAAAATCTAGCTAGATATGAGGAGTCAGTTTCGAAGTCAGGAAAACCTGGTAAAAATTAAATAGGTTTATAAAAAGGTAAAGAGAAGTAGAAACAAAGGATTGTTGAAGTAATTTAAGATTTACAGAGACTTGGTACTACTAAAATCTGAAAATACCAATTTTATTAATGGCCTTTTATTTTTTCATTTCACACAACTTAAAGTCTTCCTCCTCCCAGCCTAACCCCCCAAGTATGGAGTATTTATGATTGTGGTGAAGTATTACATCCTCTGAGTGGTAATTGTAGTTTGCCATTTATTTGCCAATGATTGCTTATCTTTCTGTTCCACTCTAGGGAGCATCTGAGGACACCAGCTGGCTGAATATTATTCTCTCCATCATCTGCATTTATAGGCAACAAAAGAAGTCTATGGGAAGAATCAATGGTTTATTTTAACCTTAAAGAATGCCCCTTGCTATAGCAGGACCCTTCTGTTTTGAATCCCATACTTTCTGCTTTGAAATTTTCATGACTACAGTATAATTCCTGCTACACCAGTACGCTTCCTAAGTACTTCAGTCTTCAGATTGAACATCAGGCATTTCTTCTCTGCCCGAAGTCTCCTTGCTCTTTTGATAGTAAGCTGGAAATCTAACAACATTTTTTCACTTTTAATTTCTGTGAAGCACCTCCATTGCAAAAAGACAATAAACCACTGTGCTAGTAGTTTGCACAGTCATTTGTCATCCATGGAGCAATTATGCTGAGAAAGAGTTGACAGAATGGACCACTTTCTGCAAATAGTGCCAACACTCTGCTTTAAAGCAGAAACTATCCACAGCCAAGTCCAGCTAATGGGTATGTGTCAAAAATGTTGTTTCTGAAACAAAATCTCTGGTACTTAAGACATTTCTATTCCCCCCCCCCCATCTGCTTAAGGTGATGAATGAGAAACTGCCACTCTTCTGTATAATTATTGTCTGAAACAATATTTGCTGACAGCTGACTGTCCTTAATATTGATTACATGGAAAGGTCAAAATGATTCCTTGATATTTTATTAGCTTTATAAACAGAAATGGCAAAGGCAAAACGTGAAAGGTAGCAGCAAGGAGATTCAATACAATTAAAAGTGTGAAAATGGGAAAGGCAGTGGAGATATCTCAGAAAGACCTATCTGTGCAGAATAGCAAGAAACTTGTCTTGGTTTTATGTGATGGATACACGTAATTAAAAGAAGTATTATGAGGACTGAGACAAAAAGCCAAGAGAAATTAAAGTATGTCACCAGAAATAATCAAGAAAAGGTCACATTCTCACTTAGATTTAGAAAGTAAGTATCTTAGATAGTGACATGCATAAGAAAGAGATAAAATGTGAAAGAATTGGCACATGCAGTGGAATCATGCAGGAATTTTGAGCTACATGAAGTGCCACAGCTATTAAAGTTAAAATAAGAATTTCAGTCAGCAGCAGCACTTTTACACCCAACAGGTGAAGTCTGAGACAAAAATATTTTCAAATCATTGCCACCTAAGGTATCATTCTATTATCAACAGATACAAGATATGCCAAATCAAATCTCTTTTTACTGCTACTAAGCAAAACTAGGACCTGTTTATCACACTGTATGTACATGTCTTGTAGTATTGTCATTTTTAAAAATGAAAGAAAACATACTCTGTAAGGTACAAAGAAACTTGAAATAGTTGTGAGAAACCATCCCTCCATGCTAATGACTTGTTTATGCTGCTTTAATTTGTGTCAAATGATAAGACTGAAGCAGAGAAGCCTTAGGGATGGTAGTGTTAGGAGTGTCTTTTGTCCTGGTGCTGTCCGAGATATTCTTTATATTAACATATAGTCAATACTCCAAAGGGATTCCAGTCCCTGTGTACAGAACTTCTATCCTTTCTCACTCATCAGAAATGGGACAGCTGCAAACACCCCCCAAAACCCCAAAGCCAACCTCTCCCCCTCCCCCACAGTGAGACTCCCTTCTTTAAACTCTATTAAAAAAAAGGATTCATTAAAATTTTGCTTGAGAGAAATGACATTTGGATTAGGTTGTTAATTTCAGTTTCTACTGAAGAAATTTCAGTTTACTTAACCTTGGCATTATTTTTTATTGGTGGCTTTCTAGATATTTACAAGCAAGAACTCTTTTCCCCTGAAATTGCTAGAGGACTGTGTGACTTCAGGAAAGGGTTACAGAGATGACATAAAGATCATTGTCTTATTGTTAAGGAAACTAAATGCACACTGTTCCTAGATACTAGGATGTGAATGGGTGTAAGAGGTCTGTAATATAAGATAGATCTTCAGCAGTGAGGGGAAGGAAAGAGACTAAGGTTATGGCAAGATGTCTTTTTTTTCCTGCAGCAGCACAGCTTTTTCTTTTCTCATTTCAAAGCCCTGCGGTTTGAGTTTTTGGATTCTTTAATGACTTGAGGATTTCAGATGGCACGAATCATCCAAGAGTTCAGCTTTTTCTTTTCTCATTTCAAAGCCCTGCGGTTTGAGTTTTTGGATTCTTTAATGACTTGAGGATTTCAGATGGCACGAATCATCCAAGAGTGCCATCTTACATTTGCATCAGGCTAGGTACTTATTAATGGCTGTTATGACCCACCCCAGGTGGCAAGGGTAATCCACGTTCTTGTTAATAGATCCCTTGGAGTTGATTAGAATGAAATGACATTGAATGATTGATATTTATAAATACAATGGATTTATTCGGTTTATTTTAGAACTATTCAGATGCAATGGAAAGGAGGTATGTCGCCCTTTTGGTCATTATTACCTACAGTAATAGAAAAGCATAACAATAACACTTAAGAAAATGTATAAGGGAAAAGAAAGAAAGAGAAAGAAAAGAGCAGAAACATATCACCACCCATGGATCTAGCTATGGGACTTGACTGATGTCCGTTGGTCAAAGTGATGGTCTCAGTCTTGATACTCTGGGGGGTGGGGAAAGTTCATTAAGTCAGTGTATGTTCAGGTATACGTGGGAATGCCCAAGCACCTCCCCTGGAGGTAGTGGTGGGGAGGGGAATGCATCACTGTGGATCACTCTGATGAAAGGCCTCAGAAATAAATCTGTGTGCTATGGCCTCCCCTCTGCTGACACAGATAGAACTGATTTTCATCACAGTTGCTGAGTTGGCTTTCCTTGTGGATACATTCTTCTCCCCCAGCCTCCTATACCTCTACTTAGACCTGAGACAACTGGACAATAGTACCACCTTTGTCTTATCTCAAGTTCCTGTTAGGTGGCTTAACTCAATTTCCCAGAATCCAGGAGTCATATTCAGCGGGATGGGCTACCGTAGTTGCAGATGGGCAGTTGCTTCTTTGCACAGTTTGCCATAGTAGTCAAAGTCCTTCAGTGATCTTAACAATGTTTGAGCCATTAACATCTCAGTCTCTCACAACAGCCCTCTCAAAAAATTATTTTACCATTGCAATTATCTAAACCCCCTTAATAAATCAGAGTACAGCCATCTGCTCTGCACTGGGCTAACCCTGAAGCCTAAGAAAATGTTACAACTCACAGCAATCACAGCTGCTTATTTACTTAATCATATTAGATATAAAATATTATCTCAGTTCTTTCCCAGACGAATGAACTTCACATTTTTTTCTGGAAAAAATTCAAGACATTTGCTTCAGACTGTGAAAAGCTTTATTGGTATTAAACACTGAAAACACTGTCACTGATGAAATTATAATATAATGGAAATAATATTCCAAATTTCAGCACCAGGTGGTTGCTGCAGATTTTTATAACACTAAAGCCCTTGACTATGCTTTATATGAACATTTGCTACAACTAGAAATTTACTACAGAGCATAATGAAAGGTATAAATTTTCAAAGGCTTGTGCTTAGAGGAACTTACTTATATGAATATTTATTTTTGGGTATATTCTGTTTTATATACGGTTTTGGGGTAAATGGACAGTTCATATGCAGTGAATGAACAGCTACATGAACATCAATAAAATGTACTCTAAGAAAGGGACACTGCGAGTAAATGGGAGAATCCTGAGGCAATGTATTTTCTCAAGTAAATCAACATAAACTAAAAATTAAATCCTTAGCCACTAACAGTTTCAAGTTGAGCGAAGTAAAACAGTGAATAGCTGGAGAGTAAACTCATGGAAAATGTCAGAGAAAAAGAGTTTAGATTTGGATATTCAAACTCACTGGAGGCATAGAAAGGACTTTTTGATAAGAAACTTGAATCCAAGTTACAAGAAGCCCAGTATATGAAATGTTTTAAGACGAAGTCTTAGTTCTCAGACAGTCATCTCTGTTCCTTTTTAAGCACTGCTGTTTTCTTGGCCCAAATTAGACCTTTCGTATAAAGGGAAATCTGGAAAATAAGAAGTATCAGAACACATATCTAGAGAAAACAAGGCTTCGTTCTCTCAAATATTAGTTCTTTATACTGATGACCTCTCGAGGGTGAGACTAAAGTTCCTGATCAAAGTGAAAGAGAGAATGAAAAGAAACAGTCCTAAAAACCAAAAATTTTTAAATCCTATTCAGCTGTTGAATTACTTTTGTTCCTACTGTTTTCCTACTGTCTCTGTATTACCTAACATAACTGTCTTTAAAAAAATTGTGCCTTTTTGAACTTTGCATCTTGTTGCAAATAACACTTGCTACAGTCGGCAGACAGCCATGCACTTCAATTTTTGACTATGCTTTCTTGTTCAAAATATGGTTTGAGAGGTGTACTGGAAAGGGGCTAATGCCAAAAGCACCACTGTAGGAACAGAATTTCTCGATTGCCAGGGATAACTACTAATCACAGCCTCTGAAGGAACAGATGGAGTCTATTTGGTATATAGTAAACTGACAGCCTAACATTAGCTCAGACATATTGCTTAACCTGATGAGAGGCCAACATAAGGATGACAGTGTTCAGGTGTTACAATTTGTTGAACAAAAGTGTACCTAAGTTCACAGTGCTGTGGGACTCATACTATTAACTATATATAGCTCTCCTTTTTCCAGTAGGCAAACACTGCTCTCTTTGGCAGAGAGTGAAGTTTGTGAGTTTTGAAGCCAGACATGGTCTGTGGAAAAGAAACAGCTGAATACAGAAGGCAGAAGATATTTAAGTTCAGTTCAAGGATTTACCTACTCAAAGACATTTCACAATTGTTAAGAAGTGTGCTTTTCCAGGAACCATCCAAATGTTTGTAGGGAACAGTTAACATCCCCTCCATTTTGCTAGTAAGTCAGTCTCGTTTATTCTCCCTTCATGTGATAATGACTAGCATGGTCAGGGGAACAGAGTGCCTTTCTCCTACATTTGTTCCAATTAGGATTCATTGGTTAGGACCATGAGTGACATAGGCGAACTACCATCAGACCTTCGTGATGCAGTCATCATCACCCTTTATAAGAAGAAAGGAATTAAATCAGACTGTTCAAATTACTGTGGTATTACTCTGCTCTCCATTGCTGGCAAAATCCTGGCAAGAATACTCTTGAACAGACTAATACTTGCTGTAGCAGAAGGAATTCTACCTGAAAACCAATGTGGTTTCAGAGCCAACAGGAGTACCACAGACATGGTATTTGTTCTCAGACAACTGCAAGAGAAGTGTAGGGAACAGAACAAAGGTCTCTATGCAACCTTTCTTGGTCTCACCAAGGCTTTTGATACTGTGAGCAGAAAAGGCCTCTGGCAGATTTTGGAACGCTTAGGATGTCCCCCCAAGTTCCTTAAAATGATCATCTCACTCCATGAGGATCAGCATGGCGAAATCGGATATGGCAGTGCACTTTCTGAGCCCTTTCTAATAACTAATGGTGCGAAACAAGGCTGCGTTCTTTCTCCAACCCTATTCACAGTCTTTTTCAGCATGATGCTCCAAAGGGCCACGGCAGACCTCCATGATCAGGATGGTATCTGCATTAGATATTGCACTGATGGAAGCCTATTCAACCTAAGGCGACTGAAGGCCCACACCAAGACCTTAAACCATCTTGTCCGGGAGCTGCTTTATGCTGATGACGCCGCCCTTGTGGCCCACGCAGAAGCAGCTCTGCGTTTAACATCCTGCTTTGCAGATGCTGCTGAGCTCTTTGGGCTGGAAGTCAGCTTAAAGAAGACAGAAGTTCTCTATCAACCAGCTCCTCAGGAAGTCCCCATATCACCATTGGCCAATCAGAGCTCAAATCAGTCCAGCAGTTTAATTACCTAGGTAGCCTCATCTGCTCAGATGGTAAGATTGATGGAGAGATAGACAACAGGTTAGCTAAGGCATATAGTGCCTTTGGAAAGCTTCATAAAAGAGTTTGGTGTAATAAACACTTGAAGAAAAGCACCAAGATCAGTGTTTACAGAGCCATAGTGCTGTCTACTCTCTTATACGGATCTGAATCATGGGTCATCTACTGCCACCACCTGCATCTCCTAGAACGCTTCCATCAACGCTGCCTCCGTACAATCCTAAACATCCACTGGTCAGATTATGTGACCAATACATATATTTTAGAACAAGCAGCAGTCACAAGTATTGAGGCCATGTTGCTGAGAACACAGTTACGCTGGGCAGGGCATGTCTCCAGGATGAAGGACCACTGCCTCCCTAAGATCCTGCTTTATGGTGAACTTACCACTGGCTGCCGCATGAAAGGAGCCCCGAAGAGAAGATACAAGGACTCCCTGAAACAATATCTCAGCTTTGGCCATATTGATCAACATAACTGGTCTACTGTCATGGTTTGAGATAGCCCCAAAAATCCAATTCCTTAGCTCCATTCCTCCTCCCACATCTCAACCGAATGTGAGACGGGTTTTTCCAGACAAAACACAACCAGACTCAGAATGGGGAAAGGGAATATATTACAATGACTTCCAGGGGTTTCCACCCCTTGGGGTCTACCACTTTTCTTATCCTCTGGAGGAAAACAAAGTCCAAACCACTACATCTACTCTGGCCTCCAGTTGGGAGGTCTGGAGACACGTTATTTATAATGCTGCTGATGCCTTTGAGAAAGCATGCAGGATCACCCTTGAGGAGAAAAGACAATGCAGAAAGAATTGTGCCCTGCAGAATTTACCACCTAAGGAGTCTTTCTGCTGTGCCTTTTGCAACCGGACATGCCTGTCTTGTATTGGCCTTTTTAGCCACCAGCACAGTTGTGTCAAACGTGGGTAGAGACCTTTCCCTAATCTTTGTTCGTGAAGCCCAGCCATGATGAAACACACAATAATTTCTTCTCCATTATAATTTCCAACTTTTGAGTTTTCTGCTTATAGTAGATACTATTTTTATTAGTCCCTAAGTGAATTTCAATATATTTTCATTATTCCAGATACCCTAATTTAAAATCAATCCACATTGCACGATAAGATGCCCTTATCCTCTTTTGCACAGACAAAATCACAAAATGTTCATGTCCATCTTTCTTAACACATTACTGCTTTTTTGTACTGAGGTATCTAACAAAAGTATAAGCAATCTTAATGGCAGATTCTTCAGATTGTGAACCTTTATCCAACACCAGTAGTTTGCTTTCAGCATAAACGTTATTGCCTCCTCATCAGGTAATTTTATAGACGTGTTATAAATCCTGTATTTCTCTCCATCTTCTCCAGCTGAACTAATTCCTATAGGTCCCCATGCCAGATGCTTTGTTGAAACATGCATAGGTGATATCTACTGAATTTCTCTGCTCTAGTAAAAATCAGTCCTTGCTAGAAAAGTTGTCAAGTTAGTCTGTGAAAGCCTATTTTTGAAGGTCTGATACCCTGAATTTCACTTTTTTAATTTAACACTGTGTCTTCAATTTATTCTCATGTTATTTGTCACCTCTTACTTCTCCAGCTTTTATCAAGTATCTTACTTTTGCAGTTTACAAAGCTGAGTTTGATAATTTTCTTTGTCTCATTCTCACTCCCTTTTTCTTTTTTCTTTTTTTTTTTTTTGCACCTATTTCTGAGGTGATAAGGCGATAGCCAGAGATTAAGCCTGACTTTGAACTTTTCACAATAGACTGTAAGAGTGAATGTAATCACTATTTAAGCAGGGAAAGGAAAAGGGGAAGTCTGCAAGTGTGACAGTATCAAGTGAAGCAGAGCTTCATGTCCTGTTATTCACTGATGAACTGCAAATGTCATACTCTCTATGCTTGCTGGATATGTCCATACTGTTTCAAGTGTCTAATCTAGAGCTCAAAGCTCTAATCTACTGCCCCAGGCAAGATATATACCCTGGAAGTGTGGCTGAGAGGTGGAGAGGGGTCCTCAAGGCCTGATGGGGATGAAGGTCACTGGTGTAACCTTTTGTGTAGACAGTTATACTGTCTGTGAGATGTGGGCTTCTGGACCTTATAGAGAGCATAGATGCTTAGGTTCTCTTCAAAATGCAACTTCATCCTGATATTGAAAAGTTTAGGACTGAAAAATCTCCAGCGAGACATATCCAGTTGAGTCACTCTAGGAATATATATTACTTGTTGAGTTTGGCTTTGCTGCAAGGTCACTTTGAAATCAGTAGGAGTTTTCCCTTCATACTGCATCAGAAGAAGGATCTGAGCTGTAAATATGTGCTGTAAGACTAGAAGCAAAACTTGAGCCCTTGGGCACCTTTGCCATGGAGTCAGGCTTGTTGGGCACCCAGACAGATCAAGAGCTACCATATGAAACAGTGTTGGCTTCTGTGCATGACAGACTATTTCATCCTTGCCTTTGTACTTAACAGCCATCAGGAGAAAAAAGCTAAGTGCAAAATGCCACATGATTCAATCTCCTTTCTGGAATATAAATCTGTTCCTATCAGCAGAGTTGGTCTTGATCTACACCCATATGAAAGAGAACTGCATCAGCTCTGAAAGTCATTCAGCACAGAAAATATTGATGGGCTCCCTGCTGTCTCACTGGGATAAAACAGTGCTTTTTAACTTCTGCTGCAGGTAACTAAATCCTAGAAATGAGGTCCAAATTATTTCCACCAAGGGAATGTTAACTAAGAAGTACGGGAATCTAATACATGTAGCTATAAACCAAAATATTCAAACCAAAATAAAATAGAGTAAAAAATGAAGTAAAGTAAAATAAAATTTCAAAGTTGCATTGGTGTTCAGACTTTCAGTGAAAAATGAAATGAGGTTGTAAAACTACTGAGTAACATCTTCAACATTTCCTCTAACTGAAAGCAAAGGAGAACAAATTAAACTTGAGTAAGATGTTTAGCCAATATTATTCTTAGTAGTAAAAACTAACCTGCTTCAAACAGCAAAAACTCAAGATAGTATTTGTCTTTAAAAGTTGTATATTGAATGCAGACATAAGTATTTTTAAACACAACATACTAATGGAGCATAAATGCTGTCATTCCCCTGTACAGAGTCCCAATAATTTGAGAAATGTACCTCCTGACTGAAGACTTCAATATTTCTGTCTGGTAATTTATTCACTTCCCAAATCTCTGACATTGCTAGGAATTATAAACTTTATCAAATTTATTGCCTTCATCAAGCAGTGATAGTGAGACAGCTAATGGCAGGCAGGCCACTACTATCTGCAGTGTCTGGATAATCCCTGTTGGTTTTTCGGTCCAAATACTGCCTACAAAAGGTCTACTGTATCAAGAGATACAAAAATTAAACAACATGAGAGAAGAGAGGTTTCAACTCTCTTTAAATTATAAAGATAATTGTAATTTATTAATTTCCTTTTTATGGTCATATTATGCTGTCTTAAGGCTGAAAACCAGAAAGATGTCCTGTTGCTTGCTCTGAAGAAAATGTGATATTCTTGATCTGGTAGAAAACCCTTGTATGGATGTTAAACAAACACAACAGTAATGAAGAACAATGAGCTATGTAACTAAGCATTCTTAATTGGCAAAACACTAGACTCTATCAGCCAAATCAAATGAAGAGTAAGCAGGAGGCTCAAAAAGCAGCTATGGTGAATTTTTACACAACATGGAAAGCCTGTTATAGCTTTACTAGCATAACGTATTTTTTTCTGGCAGTCCAAGCCAGGCATAGCTACAGTTACCATGAATTTGCAGTTAAGACTGAATAACTTTTTAGAGGAACACATGTACACACACATGCAATATGAAGCTCCTTAAATGTGTTCTAACACGGGTCATATGCATATATAAATGATATAAACTATGATATAAAAATGATTTTATATAAACTATAAAATGGTGTTAAAAACCCAAGGTCATTCATTTCTATACCTTTCTTAGGGCAATAACATGTCATATTAACTTGTTCCTAGCACATTAAATGTCTTTTTTTACCAGCTCTAGGCTGGCCACAGTGATATTTAGACCTTCATGCTGAGTGTACCAGTTGCTTCTATAAGCCTCCTTTAGTGTGTTTTATCTAAGCTGAATTTAACCTGCTGTACTGATAGTCAGCAACTTTGCTCCATCTTTACTACTTCTCATCAGTTTGTCTTGAATAATCTAAGTCACTTTATGCCTCCTGCGGGTTTTTCCACTCCACTTTACAAAAAAGTAGGACATCAGTGCTACAAAAGAAGTGAAACCTAGCATTAGAACTGTTTTATATGTATGCACTTTGATACAAGAGAACTTCAAATTGAGAGTTCCACTTGTGACCTGGGAAAAAGGCTTTCTCCTACAGATAGGCATCTCAAGGCTGATGCTGAGATTTTAGTGAATGTAATTAGTTCAAAAAGGAAGGGCTAACAGTGGAAATAAAGAGGATTTGTTACCACAAATGTAGGAGCAGCATATATAAGAACATAAATAATATAGCCATGTGGTTCAAACAGTAATGTCATAGGCATATTGGGTACCCTAAAACGAAAATAAAATATCCTACCAACTTTAATAAGAAATGGTAGATTTAGAGAAAGGGGAAACTTGGACTCAGGCAAGAGAGAAGATAATGAAAAAAAAGCAATTATGAGGTAGATTCTTTTTATAGATGGCCCAACTCTGAAAAGATCAAATAGTAGATGAGGTCTTCAAAGGAATCTCAACAGGCTACAGAAATGAGACAACGGAAACTTCATGAAGTTCAACAAGGGGAAATGCCTGGTTCTTCCTAGAGGAATGAACAACCTCAGGTACCAGTACAGCCTGGGCACTGTCCAGCTGGGAAGCAGCTTTGGAGTAAATGACTTGGAGGAACTGGTGGACACCAGGTTGAACATAAGCCACCAATGCACCCTTGCAGCAAAGAACACCTTCAGAGGCAGAGAGTTATCAGCAGGTTGAAGGAGGTGCACCTTCCTCTGGTGATTTCAATTTGAAATGAAATCCAGGTTTAGTTTAATAGATAGAATTTTCACATTCCTTACACTGTTTTGTGAATTTTACCACATATATAAAACTCACAAATATTAACTAAATTTTCACTAGTTTTCTCGCTCTCTAAAATTTAATTTCCCTCTTTTTTTTTGCATCTGCAATAACAATGGGAACAAAGAAACATCCTGATAGTCTATGATATCTCCTAGAAGACTTAATTCTTTATGCTGACTTTATCACCATATGCTTGTTATCCTCTTCAACATTTATGCTGCTTCTGTTGAAGTCAGATTGGTAATTCTTGAAGGTTATTTCTATTGTTAAGCTATTACAGTGATATAGATGTCAATATACACCAGCAATATAAGACATGCAGCATTTACAACTGTATGCCACTTAAGTAATAGTTTCAATAATAAAAAAATAAATCACCATAGCATAATTTGCTTTATTACAAAATTCAGTGTTTGCTTTTAATATTAAAGTTTTTACCTTCTGTACAGTTTAGGTGTAATCTTTTTAGCTGTACAAATTCTCCTCCTTATTAGCAGAATATGTAGTCCTGGAACCTGTCCCTTCTCTATATATTTTGTCCTTTGCTGAAAAATCAGTAGTCGTCTCCTAATTCAAGAGGATTCCCTTGAACTGTTATTTTAAAAGAAAGCTTCCTTCTTAAGAAGGAATAAATTTTGAACCTGAAATTGTCCCATTATGGTGTAATTGTAATCATATCATCAACCTTTCTGAGTTAATTTGTGCCTTCTGCATCACACATTACAGCTCACTCTTCCTTGCCTATAAGGATCTAACTCACATGACCTCTAAGCTTCTCTCTGACCTGGCTATACTTGTTTCAAATTTGAGATGTGTTTCAAGGCAAGGTTGTAGGTTTGCTAAAATTCAAAAGGAAGAGGAATGGCAAATTCAAAAGGAAGAGGAATGGCCCACTGATCAGCATTTGCTGTGAAGCTTGAGGAAATTTGCCTTTTCTTTAACTTGCTTGACTGGTTCTTCTCCCTGTACAGATTATTTTCATAGAAATGAAGAGGATCAGTGAAGCAAGAACACCTTGGTAGCCATTAACAGTAGGAAACATTTATCCACACAGGGCAAGGCCTGGCAGCACCATATGCCCAATTATAACTACAAGAAAAAAGGGATTAGGCAGACAAGCCAATATGTTGCTCTAATCTTTAAATCTCTAAAGAGTGTTAAACTTATTATTCTTGCTAACAGACATGCTAATGATGTTTTGCCTTTGCTAATGATAAATATGCTTGTCTGGAATCAATTTAGGCTCTTTTCTTTAGAATTTTCTCTACCAGAAATCTCTCTCAAGCTTGTCCCAAGTGATCCCAGGCATCAGTTTGAAATCAAGCATTTCTGAGTAGAAATCAAAATTTTTAGGCCTAGCCCAAATCTTACAATTGTTCACCTTCTACCCCCTGACTACAGCTGAACTGTTCCAGGGAATAACAGTTATAAGACAAACAGAGAACTCAAATTTTACACAAATTCTTTAGTTTTGGACTTGACAGGAAGAAATTCTCCACAGGTAAAAAACCCTCAAAGACAGTGGTTTTTGCCTTTTTCTTTCCCTTTCTAATCAACGCACTGCTTCCATCAGCTTCTGAGTTCTAGAATGTTGACTGAAACTAGAACCTGAGTCAGAGATAAAAGTTTTCAGGCTTTAGGATCCTCTACCACATTAGCTAAAAAAGATCTACTTTCCCTTGTATATTCTGCCTTCTAAATCAACCTCCTCTTCTTTCTTTTCTCCTAAAAACAGACAGGGCCTCATCTGCCAAAGTGGAGATAGCAGCACCGTTTCCATTTGGCTTGTTGATCTAGTAAGGAAGACTGATCCAGGTTTTTCAGGGATGGTGATCAATGCCTGGGGTGAAGGGAGGAAACACCCTGGGCATGGCACGACAGGGAAGTTCTCACACTTCACTTGATGGAAGCACAACAGAGAACCCGTTTGATGCTCCTCTACACATGCAGCTTAGGGAATAAGTAGGAACAATCAGATGTCTGTGCACAGTCATGCTGGAAATTGGTGGGTGGGATCACACAAGAGGGTTCCCTGACGTCAAGGAGGCTCAAGGCAGCTGGCTGATCAAGGTCTGCCTCCTCAGAACACAAGTAGGGTACACCCTCATGTGCAGGATATCAAAGGTCTAGGGCAGAAGACAAGGATGGCTGAGCTCAAGCATAAAGAAGAAGTTTTCAGAAAGTGAAAGGGGTACAGTAGCTGATAAAGTGCCCTTGGCCAGGCATATAGGAATGGAGTTAGGAGGGATAAAGCTCAACTGTCATTTAAACTCGCAAAAGATATGAAGGGCAAGATTAATTTTTCATGTTTCCTCACTTCTCTCTCTGACTGTAATTGTTGTTGTGCAGCAAGTTTTCCCCCTTCTTAAATACAATATCCCAGCGGTGCTACCACTCTTGCTGATGGGCTCAGCCTTGGCCAGCATTGGATCTGTCTTGGAGCAAGCTGGCTTTGACTCCATCCAACATAGGGGAAGATTCTGGCATTTTCTCTCAGAAGTCACCTCAGGAGCCCCCCACTACCAAAACCTGACCACGTAAACTCAATACAAAACAATAGACACAGCTTACAGCATTAGAAATTCTGATTAGACACCAGGAAAAAAAAGTCTCCCTCATTCACAGTAATGATGGTCGAACAGGGGACAGGTGCTCCACAAGTTATGAGATCTCCATCTTTGGAGATGTTCAAAACTTGACTGGACACTACCTGAGCAAACCTGCTATAAGTTGTCCTTTTTGTGAGCAGGGGATTAGACCAGATGACCTTCAAAAGTTCTTCCCTGACAGATTTATTGTATTCTAAATCTCAGTGAGTACTAGCTAGGAACTGAGGCTTTGCATTTGTACTTCCACACTTAGTTTCTCTTTTCTCCCTTCTTCTTTTTCCTGAAGTGCTTATGTCTTCCCTGATCTCAGTGTATTCAAAATAAATAGTTATTTAGGAAGTCAATCTGTCACACACCATTAGGAGAGACACATTTATGTTATTTCAAATTAGGGCCAGTACTCATCTTCCTTCAAACACTCAAAAACGCCCTTCAGCTGACTGCAAAGACAGGTAACTGTTTTTAGGCTTAGATAACATTTAAGTAATAAACAAATGAGTTCAAATTAACAGTGTCACTGATGAATGTGGAATTCAGATGTTACTTCAACATTGTTTCAGAATTTATTTTGATAGTGACAAATTGCATAGCATTTCACAGATATTTTTAAGCTCATCCAAGTCAGACAAGGACTATGTTGTCAGAGTAATATGATGCTGACCCATAACTGAGATATTTGATCTTTCATGTCATAAAAGAATCAATGGTTAAGAAGCAGAAAAACAAAACAAAACAAAGACGACAACCAAAAATCAAGGTAAAACTTTGTTCTTAGAGGAAACTATGTCTGAGAAACCTATATATCTCAAGTCATGACTTACACTAGGGACAAAGACTTGACAGCAAGCTTTTCTGTGGAGCCAAATCAGTGATTTTCTGTGGTCTACAGATTTTTACTATGCATGTAGGAAAAAAAGCATGTAAGAAATGCCTACCCCTTGCTCTTATGGTTAAAATCATTACCTCATTGACGGCATCTTCAGTGGAAAAAATTTAACTGTTTGCCAATGTAGCAAGACTTTACTTTTTTGTATTCTCCAGCTATACACAGGTAAGAAATGTGCATATTAGAGAAAAATCTGAATTTGAGAAATCTGGAATTTTTGCATACAAAAATTATTTCTTTTACAGGTGAAGAAATCCACTTTCTAGACTGATGAGTTAGTAAGTTCACTGAACCTATAAAATAAATTATAGTTTCCATTTTGGGAAAAAAGATATACTCTTTTGGAAATGAATGTGGTAGAAAATTCTAAAATATTCCAAGAGAAAAAATGAAATTTTTGTTTTGGTGAGTAAAGAAACAGAATTATGATGAGAATTAGAGAAATTCTAAGAAACATCAACATGATGTTGTCAGGACTAGTAGTTATGAAGAGGAGAACCATTACAAATACCAATATCACAAGGTTCTAGCCCTAGGTAATTTTTTTCACAAGACAGTGGATGTTTGGCAATAAATCATGTTAATAAATACCCTCAAAAAGCAAAAAAATGCATGCAGGTAGAAATAAAATATCACTATCATTAAATGATACTTTTAAAATGTTGTAAATCTACTGACCACTTGCATTTCATGTAATTTCAGGTTTTATACAATGATGCAGGTTGTAGAAACAGTGTTAGCATTACTTCTCAAATAAGATTAAATCAGGCAAATCCTTTGGTGACCATTTGAACAGACCAAATATGAATTAAATCTTTCCAGAAGCCTCAGTAGAACTCAAACTGAACAGAACCTTTGTGGATTTATTTAATGAAAAAAATTGTCTCAGCTTTTAAACCTGACCCTTGGTTACTCACTAAACATTACACAGGACTTTTATAATCTGCCTGTTGGACTTTTACGATGATCCATAAGATCTGTTAGTCTTCACACAGAGACAACCAGCACAAAGTGATATAAACTTAGCCTTTATGACAGTATGAAAGACAATTATCTAGCAACAGAGGAACACTTTGTGACATAAGTTCTGAAATTTCCACACCATTTTTCAACAACTTTCTCAGATTTTATGAAATGCATCACTTTGAAGGGTTTTCTGTTGTTCCTTCACCATCAGGGATATTTGAAAGAGAGAGCAGAAGAGGGGAAAAAACCCTGTACAAAAATATAACAGAACAAGCAACACTAGAAGAGCAGATACATCAAAGGATGGTGTGACTGGCCACTGTGAGGCAGAAGTTGTTTGGTTTATAGTGCTAACTCAGCCCAGTACATCTGTCCTTATGTTCCCATATAAACCCGGCAGGGAAAAGAACAGTAGCTATAATAAAATCACATATTTATCCCCACAAGCAAAAGACATCCACAACCACAAGACTGATTGGCTCTGTCCAGTTTCTGTTGTAGCTATAGTAAAGACACCCTCAAAACAAAGTTCAGCTAGTGTGTATGCTCTCTCATGGCTGTGGGTAAGGATGCAGGCTGAAATGTAGCCCAGGGAGTATTGTTCCTGCAATTGCCTGGCAGGTTAGTGAGCTGCCAGGAACAGATGCATGAGGCTGTTCACCAGCCACCCCAGGCACTGCAGCTCTTGTGTGGACAGATGCAGATGGGAGGTGAAGTGAGTAGTGCTGCTGGTTGCTCTTGGGAGTGTGTTTATTAGAGGAAAGATAAAGGCTCACAATTATGGCAGCTACATGACTGTAACAACAGTCTCCTTAGGAGCTGAAGAAGGCTATGAATAGTTGGATACAACTAGAAAATGTACATGGCTCACCCAGTAATGATCTCCTGCATTGGCACTTCTACAGAAGAAGCTTTGCTAATAGTGGTTGGAAAAAAAGAGTAGGTTTTAATTTTCTGTTCTCGCTCTGGATCTGTATCTGCTGTCCTACAATGGATTGTTTCCTCCCCAGGGCAGCCTGGACACATGGATCTAACCAGCCTTCACCCAACATGCAGATTATTCCTCCTCTTTCTCCTGTGCTCCTGCAGTGGGGGAGGGACAAGGCACTGTTCTTCAGCTGGATCACACCACAGCTGTAGTTCAAGTGCTTGCTCACTGAACTGACAACTATGTCAGGGAGGCATTTGTGCTGCTTACCTTCAGTTCACATTAGCACCCACAGCTGGTGCCCAAAGGAAGAAAGATTTGCCCGGTGCTTTTACAGCAGTGCCTACATGCTCAAAAGCTCAAAAACATGCTATGCCTAGCAAGTTCTTACAGCTTTTACCTCCAAACTCTCGTGTACCTAAGATCCCTGGCAGAGACAGTAAAGTCACAGTTAGTCTCTGGTTTCTTCTCACAGAGGCAACTCCCAGGCAGCCCCCCAGCTGCCAATATCTCGCCAGGTAATCCCAATACATCTCTGTTCTGAGTCCTTGGGAATAGCAAGGTGAGCTGGTTAGGAGTTATGATACTAAGGAGAAACAGGATCCTCGGGTACATTGGTTAATCTGCTTGTTAACATCAAGCCTAAACTGGAGATGAAGAACAGAACCTTTGAAACCATAGTGAATAAACATCCTAACTGGTTGCCATACTGGTAGTTTTGCTGGACTTGGCAGCATCATCAGCTCTGGAGGGACACAATAGTGTACCTTGGGAAGCCAAGTAGCCTGATCCCTGCCATAGGAAACAGCCCCTACTATATCTCTGAAAGCTCACAGGTGCTCATCTGTAACCATAACACTGATGTTGAGAAAGCTGAGTGGGAGCCAGCACAGACTGGGTATGACTCCTGTGGCTAATGACCAGATGACCAGGTCCGATGCTCTTTTTCACTGCTCTGGACCCTACGTTTACCTAGACAGTGGTGGGGTTTTGACTTCTCTACCTTCTCTAGCCCAAGTCCTATCAAACTCCTTAAAAGCTCAGACTGCTTATTACTGATACTTTCAATTTTTTCTTTTAATTTTTCAAGTGGAGTAACTAAAATGTGTATAAATCTAACATCTCCTGTTTTGTCAAAGTTCTTTCTCCTTATGATGAAAGACCACTTTTTGGCCTGGAGTGCCAGCATCTACTTGTCTACAGCCCAGGTGCTCCTTTTTGCCACCTTCCTACCCTCCTCTCCTGGTAGTAAACCCCTCATTATCTCTCAGCCACTGGCAAAATTGTGCAGAGTTCAGCTGTGAGGTCTACAGTTACCTCATGTCAAAAGGTCTAAAGTTATACTTTCCAAAGTATATCCAAGGCACTCCTCAGTCCATGCAGACACTGGTAGACTCTGCTGTAGCTGTTGCTGTGGCTTTAGTGGCATGGATACTTCTGTTGGTTGGTTCTGAATTCTGGCATGTGCTGAAGGAGTCTGGTAGCTGGGAGAGCTCAGTGCTGGTGAGCCAAGCAATTGGTGTGGAATAACCTGACTTCAGTCTCCCTAGGCTCCCCACATGGAAAGACACAAACTACACCAGGGTGTGGTTCAGAGAAACTCCATCTTCTTCTGAATGTCCCTGGAAATTGCCTCTCTTTCTCCATTGACAGTAGATATCACTGATGGCAGCCCCTTTCTGAGTTAACTATTGCTTTAATAGGGAGTGGGAAGGTAGGAGTCAGACACAGTAGAGTTTGAGAGCAGAGTGTGGACGAGAAAGAAGAGTTGCAGATAACATGTTATATAACCAATGTTGTTATGGAGATATGCATTAGCTGCAGAAAACCACTAATAGCTCAAAACAATAACTGCACAAAAACTTGTGGACAGATTTTAATATTCTTTTCTTCATACATCTTTATAAGCTGCTCATTCCCCAGTCAGCAGAAAAGAGTAGTATGCAAAAAACTGTAGAAAAGAAAAATATATTCTTATTAGCTGGATTGCATTTTTGCCTGAAGCATTCTATATTCCTTTAGTGTCACGGAGCAATAGCTGCTGAACTACCAGTGAAAGTATTTTATTGTGATCCTGTATATGTCATAGCCCGGCTGCCAGTGGCATGTGTACTCATCAGTCAAACAGAACTACCCACCATGTTTGATTTACTGTCACTGAATCAAATCTATTTGTGGGTTTCCATAACATAAAACATTTTGCTAGAGATTAATTCCCTGATTTGCATGTTGCTCTTGGGAACTATATTATTACTTCCTTGATGGATTCATTTTGAAGTTAAGAAAGATGCAACTTGATTTTTTACTCTGCATTCAAGGTGGTGCCTTGCTCTTCGTTATCTGACCTTTATATTAACTCTTCCCCTTGTTGAAATCAGAGGCATTACTCATATTTGTGTCTGCTAGTGAAAGATTAAGTGATTTTAGCTCAGTCAGGACAGTATGAATAGACTCTCAGAACACCTGTACCAGCAGATACCATGTTTCTGATTTTGGAATTGTGTTTTCTCAAGCTTACTGCTGGGAACATGCTAGAAAATAAAATTGTATTTGTTCACTGACATCTGTTTCAATTTATACTCCAGGATGAATATCCACTTGGATAAATGCCTACAAAATTGGTCACTTGCAAGGAAGGTTATGAATGGTACAGAAGTTGTTAACTTACTGTAATTTTGGTTAAGTCATATGAAATTCAAAATATTTTAGACTCTGCTAACTGGAATTTTCCATACATAAAGAGAATATTTAGTTTTTAGAAAGAGTTTATAATCTAATCCTCTTTTAATGCACATAACCTGTTGCTATCTGGGATGGTTTCCAAAGCAATGATTTATAACTTCTCAATTCAAGCAAGTAAACACTGAATTTAATTCAGCTTGGTAAAACCAACATTCTTGCTTGAGCTATCAAAATAATTTAACTGGGTTTCTTTCATTATAGATGTTACAAGGGCTGCTGATTTTTCTCTTGCTCACAACATTGCGAACCTGATATTCTTCATTGGTATCAATTGTATCACAGACGAGAACTCATTAAGCACTGGATTTTAGCATTACAACACTGGTCAAGGGAAACCTCAGTTTCAGTAGGGATGACAAAGTACAGTCATTAAGTGGGTCTCAGTGTCTGATTAATCCAGTCAGTACATCATTTGCTCTACATCTTCTCATGCCTATTCATGCTATGAGTATTTGCCCCAACAAAATCAGCAGAATAAAATAAATGCACTCATTCACTCCCCACTGAAAAGTTCCCAGAGGAGTCTAACCTGGTACTTAACTAGTGGTGCAGAGGACAAAGCTTTTCTGTAGTTCCTGTATCATCTCTGTTAATCTCATGCAGAGGTGTCAGATAGCCCAGAACAACTGAATGGCTCTAGGAGCATATGGTTAGGCAACTCAGTCTCTGAGTGAAGCCCCTAGCACTGTGCAGGACATGGAGTCTGAACGATGCAGTTAACAGCTACAGCTAGTAAGTTGGAAAGTTTTTCTAAGTCCTTTACCTGTATTGAGCAGATATTTAATTGCCCACACTTGAGTAACTGGAGACATCAAGGATACCAAAGACATACTTATGAGATTGGCTTCATACTTCTGAGATTGGGTCTTCTGGGGCCTCCTGCTCTTCTGGTGGGTGTGCTAGGGAGGCAGGGTGGCTCAGTGGCACTGGCTGCTCCTGTGAAGGCAACTGTCTCCAGTCCCAACCCTCTGTTGGCCATTAAAGCAGCTTATTCAGTGCACATATCTGTATCTAGATTTAGACACCTAAACCTGAATCCAGGTATTAGCAAGAAAAGCTAAATATTGATCTCAGGCATTTCCATGTATCTATGCCTAGAAATGAGGTATATTTTTGAAAAGACAGATACCTAGGTCACTTTTGAGACAGCACTGCCTGCAGGTATCTGTTGCTAATATTGTTGAGATATTATGTAATGTGAGGAAAAGGAATTCCCATCATAGAGCATAGTCATTCTTTAGCAGAAAGAGCTGGAACCCAGGCCTGATGCTTTAAGTGAGCAGGTAGAGTCCCTTTACTGATACAGACTTTGCCTCATTTGCTCTGAGTTCAAAGCAGGTGAACAACTTAGAGCTTTCATACTGAAAGCTCTTACAGGACAGTGTTTAGTGGTGTATTTTAAACACAAAGTTGTTAATCAGTTTCATGTTTTCATCAGCAAGGTTAATTTAACACCTTCTGAGATTAGATGTAAACTTGAAGCCCATCTTTCTTTAGAATGGGAAGAATCGTGTTTGGAGTTTACCTCCATCTGAGGACAGTTTAACTCAAATTCTATTGAGTTAACATACTTAAATTGAATTGTCTGAAAAAAAAAGCCCTAAACTGCATGAATTTCAGATTGTATTTCAGACATGCGTAGGGCATCATGTCATTAATCTTCTTCCAAGAGTTTTATGTTAGGGCCTTTTTTTTTCAGATTTGTGTTGGAAGAGGCTTTTGGTATTGTTTGATCTATGCACAAAAAAAATTGCTTAAACTTTTCTCACCTTCCTTCTGTTCTCATTTGGTTTTATGGTGACTGTAGCTAGAATGATTCTCTTTTAAGACCTCGTTTGCTGTTGAAATCAGCTAGGATGTTAACGGACGTAAATTCAGAAGCTGACAGGAATAGTCATGATTTCTGACAGTTTAAAACAAGATTGAAACATAACATTATAAGTGTTAGATTTTCAGAGAAAATATGCTATATTGGTGCACAGGGAAAGGGAATGGAAAGAAAACTGGAGTTTATCTATCATTGTGGAAAAATCTGACAAAATAACATGTGAATGTATTACTAAAATATTTTAAGGATTCAGAGAAAGAACCAATTAAAAATAGTAATAATTATGTATCAAAGTACTATTTGTCTAACACAGATGCTCTCCTTCTACAGAAACTATGCATTTAAGGCTATCCATTTTTCTGTTTTGACAATTTTTTTGGCAGGTCTTCTGATGAAGCTTTGTGACAGAATTCACTTTTCAATGCAGTGTGCCACCCTTACTTGAGAGGAATTGTCTCTCTCAAGAAAGAACAGCACATGTAATCCCTTTTGACCTCCCTCTGGCATAACTGAAATCCAGTGTAAAGCAACCTTGTCTGAGCTTATGCTGCTAAGATAATCACATGCCTGAGATGGATTGGGATGTGTTAAACACTTTTATGATAGAAAGAAACCTGCTGATGAAATTCAATTAACTTTGTAGAGTACAAAGCAAAACAAGAAAAATGGTCTCCAGAAATATGCTCTGGGAAAGTGTTAGTAGCCTATATAAAATACAGAAAACAGATGACAAACTTTTCCACATGGGTGAGAGCCAAACTTAATGAATACAGCTAATCAGAAGGATGATGTTTAATGAGAGTGATATAGATGGATGAAACACAGTTGAAAGGTACACCATTTGCTTGGTGCACCTGGGCATACAGAAATTAAATGACTTAAAACTCCTCAGAGAACAATAGAGGGGGATATAAGGAAAGATAAAGTAAGAATGAAGAAATAATTTATGCTTCCTGTTCCCAGTGGAGGACAGACAAGAAAGCTGTCAGTGTTCCCTGAAGGAGAGAAAGAAAGTACGAGAGAAAGAACCCAACTTGGAGGACAGGGAGAACGAAGCTGACTGAGCTTTGATGTTAAAGCCACAGTACTGCTCCAACTGTGCCTGAACTGATATTTTCTTCATTAAATTTTCTTTAAAGGAGAAACCTTAGAGTGAATACTAGGCCCCATGGAAACCAATTAGGGTTTTGTCAATGACTTAAACGGGACAGATTTTCCATCAAGCACATAGACATTCACATGTTCTTCCCCAGCTCTCTGTTGCTCCGAATAGTTCTGCTTGTTACACACGATGCATCTCAGACTTTGCAGAGTACTCTAAATATTAACTGGTACTAATGTTTGACCACATCTTCAAATTGTTGTACTAATCTTTGAGTACCTGGCACTTTTCAGGTGAAAGAAGTCATTACCATTAGTGTGGAGCTCAGTCCCAGGTTTACTAGAGTCACTGAAAAAAATTTTCCATCACCAATGGGTGAAAAAGCCCACCCCCAAAACAACAACAAAACTCCTGAAAAATCCATTTTTAGGTTCTCACTGAGTGCTGTACAAACCAAGTACACTTAGGGGAGTGAGGACAGGAAAGACACGGCCTGACTGGAGTTTGTTGGCCTACCATTATTTAGACTAAACTTTCTCTCCTTGCCCCTTGCCACCCGCAATCCGGATGGTCACAATTCTGAACTAGGTAGGTATAACTCTCCCATAACTACAGTGTTTTGAACAACAGATGATTGCGGGAACTTGGAAAAGAGTCATTATCAGACAGAATGGTCCCGGAAGAGGCAGTAAACCTTGAACACTTCATAGTACAAGACATGTCAAAGTTACTAGTGAGGCCAATAGCTAGAGAAGTTTCAGGATTTCCTTTTCAGAGAAGGTGTCATGATCAAGAATGTGACCAAAGAAACCATTCCCCAAACACCTTTTTAAACCAAGTAGGCAAGTCAACATCTCAGACTAGTAATGTTTCAGTAAGTCTAGGTTGTTCCAAGAAAAAATAGAACCGAGTAGAGATTTGAACTTCAATTGGAAGAAGATCAATCAGAAAACAGGAAAAACAAACAAAATGTGTGCAGAGATGCCACTATCCAGATCTAAAAAAAATGAATACATGGGTATCTAAGAGTTGCCTAGATCTACGCTGAGTTCTTGGTACGAGAAAACCCTGTTTTGCTTACTTTTAACTTAGAAATGTTTGTGCTACTACTGTGTATGTGATTTATGTGGCAAGGTTTTGATAGCAGGGAGACTATTGGGGTGGCTTCTGTGAGAAGATTCCAGAAACTTCCCTCATGTTGGATGGAGCCAGTTCCATCTGGCTCCAAGATGGACCACCACTGGCCAAAGCTTGGCTCAGCAGCAACAGTGGTAATAAACAGTCTCTGGGATAACATGTTTAAGAAGGAGCAAAAAATGTTGCACAGAAGAAGCCAGGAGAGAGAACTGAGATTATGTAAGAGAAGCAGCCCTGCAGACACCAAGGTAAATGCAGAAGGAGGGAGAGGATGCCGAGCAGAGACTCTCCTGCAGCCTCTGGTGAAGACCATGGTGAGGTGGACTGTCCCCCTGCAGCTTCATGGAGCTTCATGGGGGAGCAGAGATCCACCTTCAGCCCATGGAGGACTCCACACCAGAGCAGATGTATGTACCCTGAAGGATGCTGTGACTCCGTGGGAAACCCACACTTGTAGCAATCTCTTGGCGGGACCTGTGGCACTGTGGAGAGGAACCCATGATGAAGCAGATTTGTTGGCAGGATTTTTGGCCCCACGACTGAATCACACTGGAGCGGACTGTTCCAGAAGGATTGCACCCTATGAAAAGGACCCACACTGAAGCAGTTTGTGAAGAACTGCACTCTGGGAAAGACTTGTGTTGAAGTTCAAAAAGAACTGTCTCCTGTGGGTGGGACCCTACAGTACAGCAGGAGAAGAAAAAAGTGGTAGAGATAAAGTGTTATGAACTGATCACAGCTCACATTTCCTATTCCCTTGTGCCACTCGGGAAGAGAAGGAGGTGGAAAAGATAAGAATGAAGTTGAGCCTGGAATGAAACAACAGGAGAGGGGGAAGCTTTTTTAGATTCATTCTTGTTTCTCATTATACTGCTCTGATTTGATTGTTAATAAATTAAATTAATTTCCCCAAGTCAAACCTGCATTGAGTATGGCAGAGAGTGTTCTCTCCCTGTCCTTACCTCAGCCCATTTTCTTCTCTCATCTTCTTGAGAAGGGGGACTGATAGAGCTGCTTGGTTGGCACCTGACAGACAGCTAGGTCAACTCACCACATACCTGCATACTAAAATTTTAACAGTCATTTGCAAGTCTGGCATCGTTTTTTATCTTGGTGATATGGTTTGAAGCTGGCTCCCTGCCAAGTTTCCAAACCTTACCACCAGAAGCCCCCCCCCCCCCAAACCTCAGGGAGAAGAGGGAGAAAGAAAAACAACCAACTAAGAAAACCCGAAACAAGAGAGACAGCTAAAGTGATATATATAAATATATTTACACTTATGTTACAATTGAAATATATATACAATTTAAAAATATATAGAATTTCACAAGGGAAGGGGAAGGGGGAAGGGAAAGGGAACAAAACCAAAATAAAATATATATATATATATATATATATTCCAATCAGTAGCCCGAGATCTAGTAACTAAGAGTTAGCAAAGAAATATCCCACCACTCTCCTTGGGACAACTGAGAGTCGCTCCGGTACGATCGCCGGCAACCTCCGCCTCCCAAGGTCGACAAGGCCTTACCAGGCCTTGCTCCCCAACACAGCAGACTCAACAACAGGGAACCTGCACCTCCAAGCCGCTGGAAGGAAAGAGAGCGAAGGCCTCTCCTCCTCTCTTCTTATAATCTGGCTTATGTAAAAATCGTAGGGAATACTGGGTAAATCTGGACCCTTCCTTGGTTACAAACTGGTCACCAAGGAAGGCCTAGCCCAAACCACCACACTTGGTTACTGAAGAAAGACAGAGGATCTTTTGACAATCACTTTACAGCTCATTACCCACACATAGTATGAAAGTAAAGAAGGAATTCCTAAAGCCTCTATGCAGTTTACTGGAAAAGAAAGGATTTCTTCATTTTTGTATGGTAACCTGAAATGACCAATTCAGTGATGTCCGTTACTGGGAATATATTGTAGAATATGCCCTGTGACACTTCTGGAAGTGTGAGTTGTTTCTGAAGAAGAAGAGGAACTGAAAGTGTTTCCTTTTTCTTTTCTAGGACTCACAAAAACACGTCTCTGCAAGCCAAACAACAGATGCTTTATTGGCAGGCTGTCATATTGAGAAACTGTCACTGAGTCTTGGTAGAAGATATTCCTCTGTGGTGTCCATTGTCTTGTGCATCTGTGCTTGCTCATAGACCCAATGCGAATTGTGCATTAATTTTCATGTGTCATACACAAAGAATTTGGAGGAAAAAAACCTTTAGAGCAATGTTAATTTTCTGCATGTAGTATCCCAAAGCTTTTATTATGTCATAGCTTTTAAGCTTTTTCAAAGTATTCCTTAATACTGCTGAATATCTGATCTCCAGGATAATTTATTAATGTGCATTTTACAAAGCTTTAAGGATCTGATAAATATAGGTATACCCTTAGCTGTTTTTTCTGCATCAGATCAAAATAAAACCTCAAAATTTTAAGGTAATGATTTGTGAATTAATGTATTTGGAATTTCTTTGTCCAAAGAGTCCCAGATTTTCTCTGGAAGGTGGATGTTGTAATTTATTGTGACAAATTGGTTTTCAAAACAAATTCCATACTGTGTATTTTTGAAGAGTCTGAACATCAAACTCGTGTCCTGGTATACTGGCATGATGTGGAGAAAGCTATTCATTTGTCCTTGGCATAAACAAATCATACAACTTTTTAATAGGAATGCCAATAGAAAAATTAGTCATTTGTAGATTATTCTGTCTGACGAAACTCTCTTCTCTGCACCAGACCTCCAAATGGCAATCCCTTCTGACTCTTAGTGTCAAGAGGAACACAGAAACATCAGCCAAGGGAAGAAACCAAACCCGTGTTCAGGACTATTATTTAGGACCCATGCTACAGTACAGGGATGGTCCAGATGTTTTCGCTGAGTGCTGCTATGGAGTGACAAATATCCAGATTTAATGCACAACATGTAAACCTGGGTCAGCCATTGTACAGGTGAAATTAATTCTGCCCTACACCAACAACCTGTGCAGAAGTTTAAACTGCATGTCTAGTGGTAGATGAGACGCTGCTTATGATTTTTCCTCTTGGTTAGTGATTTCACTTTGGGGGTACAATGGTAGGTCAGCTGTAGTCTGAGGCAAGAGGAAAAGCTTGGCTTTTTCAGAAGATATTTTTAAGAAGTTGTTTCACAAATTGTATTGTTATTTTTATGTAAGCTCAAAATATGTTTATATATTTGAAAAATAAAAATATGTATGGAAGTACATGGAAAAAAATTCAAACTGAAAAGATCAATCAATTGCAAATAAGGCTCAACACTTTGATAGTTTTGATAACTTTTATACAAACAAAGTGTAAACCAAACCTATTTGTTTCCCCTCTTGAAAATCTATAGGGTCTTTTCTTTAAATCATTGGTATTGTTATGTAAAAAACCCCAATGAACTATGCAGTATATCTCTAAGGACCTTGAAAGGACAAATGGAAATGTTCTTGCATGTTGTGTGCCTTTTTTACAGTGTTCAAACTCTTCCCTGGAAACACCATCACATCTATAGTACTTCAAAGAAATGCGGAGGAGAGGCCTATGGAGTCTCCTCCCTCTGAAGTCTTTGAAGGACTGAGAACTGTTTTCAAAGGAGAGAAATGTGATGTTGCAAAAATAGATTTTGGGGTCCAGATTCTGATCTTGGTTTTATTAGTATGCATAGATGGGTAGATATTGACAGAGGCAGTGGAAAATCTCTATAGTTCCTTCACTGTAACTAAGATCATATTGCGTGTAAACCTATTTTCAAGCAGGCTATGGTTAACTTCAAAGTCAATTCAAAAAGCAGGCAGTTTTTCTCTACTGAGACTAGGCCACCCTTCAGTCAACAATAGAGAGAAAAGCAAATCTTATGGCTGGAGTAAAATTTTAGAGGGACAATGTCATTGCACACAAATGATCAGGATTTTTGGTACTTTAAATATTTATAATGCATGCTGTTCATTTCAAGTTAATTAAAGTGAATAACAAGTATTAATACATTTGAAAATATCAGTTTGTTTGTTGACGCTAATTTCTTTCCTAAAACTGGAGGTTGCTGAGTGATTCAAGCCTGTAAATCTGTTGGACTAACATGGAATTGTCAAAATACTCAGTGTCAATGTAAACATGTTTGTATAAGAGGTACTGAGCAATATCACAGTGGGGTTGTGGGTAATATTTTTAGCTTTGGCTAATCAATTCCAGAAGAGACTGATGACCTGTCTTGTGCTTCAGGGACAGTTTTTCAAATGAGTTCTGACAAAAAACATCACAGATGGGAATACAGAGCAGCCAAAGGGTTTGATCAGGTTAAAATGAAAGGTGTGAGTACCAACACAATTTTCATTGGAATCTATACTTAGTTACCTAAGGGGCCTTGCTTGAGTCGTGGTTAGAGGAGAGAAAAAGGGGGTCTGTACGATGCCTCAGGACTCCTGTGTGCCAGTATCTAGGTCTTACCTACATTTTTCAGACACTCTGTGGAGAGGTCCATTTCTCTCCAAAGATCGGAAAGAATTGGGGAATAGAGACTACTACTTGAGGAACCTAAGACATATTCTTCTTTAGATGCTTGTGGAAATCAACCTACACACAAATGAAATTGAGGAGAGAATGATTTTGACTTCAAAGCCCAAATTGATTTACCTCTTGTGAAATCAAAAGCCAGCTCATTCATTTGTTCCTGTTCACCCGTGCTCTTTAGAGGAGGTAAAGTGAGCGAGTAGATGGTGAGTGCTAAGTTTCTGGTTGGGATCAACCTGGGATCTAAACTGGACTGGAGGGGCAGAGGCAAAGATTGGTATGAGGGTCTCTTCATAAGTATGTCATAAAATAGAAATTTTGGAATGGAATTGCTATCAATTTTCTCTCCACCCCACTGGAAGAAAAAATTTTGAATGTTACGTTGCTGAGTGACATGATTCTGCCTCTGCAGTGATGTCATCCCTGAATTCCCCCATGATCAACAGATTCACAGAAATGAGTGCTATGAAGAACTTGGAAGATAGCTATAAATTGTTATGAATGGATATCTCACTTTTTATTATTGTTATGATATTGTTTATACAATTGTACAGGAAAATATTGGCAGGAATGGACATGGCATTTGTAGGGGAGCATGGCGTTTAGTTTCATGTACCACCATTTGGTGGCTTCTCAAAGATGTCACTGCAAGGTGTTTATGTCAAAGTACCCATCTTGAAACCTCTCAAAATCTGCTGATTCCAGGTGGAACACAAATCTTTGGAACAGATAAATAAGCTCTGAGATCTTGACTTTGAGTGAAGGATACTGGGATCCATGCAGTTGCTTTGTAGCAGGAGTCTGTTTCTGGAGTATCAACTCAGGCTTTTGAACAGACAACTTCTACTTATATAATACCCTAGAAATCTTCCTGCAGCTGCAAACAAGCAATCTTTCCCCTTGTAAAAATATTGTGGCCTTAAATGTCTTCAACATTATGGTTTGTTTGTAGGTAAAAAACATAGCAAAAGGTATCTGCCCAAAATGCTTGTATTCACCTGTCATTCCTTTATTGCAGGTGCAATAGAAGAGAACTGGGTTCAGCTTTCTTTGGAGAGCCGCTAACTAGCAGAAAGGCATCTTGCTTCATTGAGCCTGGTGTACTATGTGCATTTCAACCAAATGCTTTACAGGCCATAGCAAAGCAGATGATAAGCAAGTCTGGTTCACCTTCAGTTATCTCTCAAATATTGTTGCATGATCTTTGCCCATAAGTAGAAATGATTTAAAAATATTTATAATCCCATAGACAGTCTGGTTTCTTCTGATTAGATCAAATACCAAAGGAAAGCAAGCTGTGTCTGCCACTGTGAGAAAGCAGTTATGGATTCCAGTATTTTTATGCAGTCCTCAATGTACACAAGGTCCTGCTACTCTGAACAACGTGGAAAGCAAACATCAGGCAGTAATATCTTTTCTCAGTGAAATTCCAGGCAGTGTGAAAACCAACAATTCTTACTCATATTTTTTCGGGGAGAATACCCTGCTCCCTGGACAACACTGCTAATTTACCTGCATGTCCTTGCTGTGCTGCTGATCTTGCTTTCCGTGTATACTGCACTGAGTAAGCAGAGCTCAGTATCTTGGTTTTTTATCAGTCTCCCAATACAACTTTTGTGCCCACCACGTTCAAGACTGCAGGCCCATTTAGCATGTGCCAGAATTTCAATGTGATGTTTTACCTTATTTCTTCTTTTCCGTGGAGGGATGGTTTCTCACAGCAGTTCTGAATGAACAGCAACTGTTAGATCTGCTGTCGTCAGTGGGGTTCTGCATAAGCATTAGCATAACAACAGCTATAGGAGGGGAAGAAGAAAGGAAAAAGTTGGTCTAAATTCACATAATTGTCCAAACAATATCATGTTAGATTGTATAGTCATTTAAGAAGACAGTTATCGGGACTATTTGCCTTTGTAAGTACTCTGTATTTGTCAGCAGATGGCATTCATTGCACATTAACTATTCCACCAATATTACTACAACTACTTTAAAGCACAAAGCATATGGTTTCCTCAAAGAGACACATTATTTCCTCATTTGCAGTTCAGTGTTAATTGTGAACTATTTAGTGACAAAAAAAGAAGGTAATTTTTCATCCCCATTTACTTCAGTAACAGAATTAATAGTCTACCACTGAGCAAAATGTAAATAAGACCCATGATGGCAAAAGGGTATTCTGGATATACAAGCCTAATTGAAGGTCACACATTGGGTTTTGGCAGCAAACTTGACAGCACTGCTGAAACATTTTGGATAAGACTAATTGAGAGGTTCCAGCAAACTGCCAAAAGGGGAAAATTTCTCTTTTGTCCTCTCAACGTGAGTTCAGAAAGCCAAAAACTCACTTCAAATGACTTTAAATATATTTTTACACTTTCATTGTTAATGCAGGCCAAACTGGAATGGTAATAGCATACCCCAACCTCATAAAAGTGCTGATAATCTGCACAGACTGCCCTTTCATTATCTCTGGGGAGGAGCCTGGCCCTTCCACACAACCTTGATGTGCGCATTGTTCTCTGGCATGCCTTGAACCTCATATCCATCTGTCTAGATGGCATTATGCCCGCTGCTCATAAGGTGTCATATCAATTTTGATAGGGCATAAGTGCCAATTAAAGACTCCTTTGCAGCTAGAGTGTAGAATGTGAAAAGTGTCATTATCTTATCAAATAATCAAATTATCAATCTATCAAATAATCAAGTTATCAAATAAAGATAAAATGAAGCTAGTGTTCTTCAGTTCTTTTGATTACAAGTACTAATATATTTGGAGATATGAAAGGCAAAATTAGTACAACAGAAAATTTGCAAAATGCTCATCTGTTTTCACTCATTTAATGAAGGATTTTACGATACTTTACAGCTTTGTTTCTCAAAGTTGTCTATGAATACAGAAATAATTTTACATTATTATTATTGGTGATACCAACCATTTAACATATTTACTTACACACTCAATTTATTTCCTTTTTTCCCAATCCCTGTTATTTCATTATGCAAATTCTATTTTTAAATAGTCATGAGCTAATTGAGCTTGTTCATCATCTTCAGACTATACATGCTTTCTACCCATTCGCCAAATTCTGCATGCATGGAAAAGCTTAAAAACTCAAACAACCATTACCAGGAATGTATTCATTTAAGATAGGAGTGTACGTATTCTAACAACTTTTCCTCATCCTCATTTTTCTTCTTCTGACTGTGATCTTGCTTAGACAGAATTATAGGTGTACCTGCTCAACAGAGGATAAACTCAGCTATGTTTTCATTTAACAGATCTCACACAGAAGTTTGAAGTACAAAAATATTTAGATATCATGTGCTGCAATCCACTATTAGGCAGCTCAGTTCAACAGTGAGGAGATAAAGAACTGTCCTAAATGATAGTACCTATTAAACATGCCAATAACCTATATCTGCAGAGATGTCATTGCAACATCTAGATGCCAAATACCCTGAGTTCTGGCACGATATTTTTAGTATGCACAGGAGCCAACTGGCTGTGTGTTTGGGAGTCAAGCTTGATGAGTTTGGATGGCACACAGTCATATACTTGACTTCCATAACATGTTTTTGCAATGCAAAAAGACTACAGTATTGCGTAGGAGAGCTCCTTCCTACCCACCTTTCTCCATTCTGCCAGGAGGAGGTTCTCCTCCTTCTCACAGAGGAAACAAGTGAAAGAGCTTACATGATGACTTGAGAATTGTTATATTAATGATTTTCTCACAGGGGAAACTTTCTCTGCTGAACCTGATATTTTGGTATTTGGCATCTGGACCAAAGTGTCACCAAATCCCTGGTTTTTTTTTAAAAATTGACAATTCTTTAACAAGTGGCAGAGTTCACAGCTGTACGCTTGTCTTGTATTTCCAAAGAATTTTGCTAATCTCCATAGTGAGCTTCTAGTTCATAATTGCAAGAAATCTTTTTGCACAAAGTGAAATGGAGAAAAATTTCAACAGGTCTATGTTTAAAAGGGTACTTCTTAACCTGTAGGAGGCAATCTCAGATCTTTTATGATGACCTGTGCTATTTTTCTGAACCAAAATGGGAAAATTTTTAGCTGTGTCTACATGACATCTGGGATATATATACCCCACGGTACTGACATATCCACAGCTTCTCCCCAGGTGAGGATATATAGAATATTTCAGGTCACTGACTCAAATGTATTTTAGATCTGTTAAGTGAGCCATGAAAACTCAGTCAGCGTGATCACCGGTTGTTGATGTTCCCCGTTACGAACAATAATTACAGCAGTACTTACTGTGACCAGTCAGAAAATATCATCCAAGTTAGAGAGAAGCATATGATCCAGGGGTAATGCCACTGGGAGTTTATTTATGCAAGAATTCTCATTCTGGCCTGAGCCTAAAGATCCAGGCTAGTCCTTTCTTTATTGTCATTATATATTTGAAATTATTATCTCTGTAAGTCAATTCCTCCCACACACAGGGCATAAGGTGAGATGTGTCTTTATGATCTGTAATTACTGGGGATAGGAATTGGAGCAAATAAAGCCAGAAGCATCAATGACTATCAGTTGCGATGGAGAATTTTTGTCTCCCAAATCAGTTTTAGGTTCTGCAGGTTCCAAGAACATAAGCTATGACAGAAACAGAGAAGAGCCATCTGGTCCAATTTGTCTGCACGTTTGTGCTGTTCTGAATCCCAGCTCTTAGTTTTTTCTCCAAATTTCTTATTTTTCTTTCCTTCCACAGATACCATTTGATACTTATCACAGATGTACAACCATTTGCTTTCCACATTTTCCTAGGTGATTTTGAAATTGTATGTCTGACCTCATTGCCACATTCTCCTCTACTGCATTCCACATGTGTTTTGCTTTTGGTTCCTATTTTTCAGTTAGCATTCTGCAAAGCTTTCAGCACATTACCAGTGCAAACTATCTTAATACACGTTATTGCTTGATCTGTCCTAGGCTTTTGCAAGCTTCTGTGATGTGATCTTTCAGCCTGATCTATTTTCTGTAGCTATCACTCAAAAGCCTTTGTTGGAACAGTACATTTTATTTGGTTATATTGTTTTTATTTCAGTTCATTGTTATTGTATTATAGAGATCAGTACTGCGACCTACATTCAGAGAGAACATGTTTGAAATGAAGCTGTGAATTAATCAGTATTACTAGAAAACAACTTATTTACAGTTACACGGTCTCCCTCCCAGTCACATGCCTCTCATTAACCTGACAGAAAATCCATCGTTTCAGAAGATCTGGATGCAAGCTTTCCTCTGCCAGTATGATAGAAACGTCTGAACTTCTGACCTTCCGAATTTCTGAAGCAGCCAGGTTCCAGAAATACATCCTTGAAGGACATCAGACTGCAAACAGCTGAACGTTACGAGAACCTTTCTATTAATACTAATATAAGGTAAGGTGATGGATCATAGAAACACAGAATATTCTGTGTAGAAAGGGACCCACAACGATTGTCGAAGTCCAACTCCTGGCCCTGCACAAGGCAACCCCAAGAGTAACATCATAGACCTGACAGCATTGTCAGAACA
The DNA here is from genome assembly GCF_009829145.1 of Chiroxiphia lanceolata. Lineage (NCBI taxonomy): Eukaryota > Metazoa > Chordata > Aves > Passeriformes > Pipridae > Chiroxiphia > Chiroxiphia lanceolata. The sequence goes on along the minus strand of NC_045638.1, from coordinate 13,106,397 downwards.
CTTCTTGAACTCTGTCAGGCTTTGTGCTGTGACCACTTCCCCGGGGAGCCTGTTCCAATGCCCAACCACCCTCTGTGTAAAGAACCTTTTTCTAATATCCAACCTAAACCTCCTGTGACACAACTTCAGGCCATTCCCTCTGGTTCTGTCACTGTTCATCATAGAGAAAAGGAAGTTGTAACTGCAGTGAGGTCTCCCCTCAGTCTCCTCTTTTCCAAGCTGAACAGACCAAGTAACCTTAGATGCTCCTCATATGGCTTTCCCTCAAGGCCCTTCACCATATTCATTGCCCTCCTTTGGACTCTCTAATAGCTTAATATCATTCTTATATTGTGGTGCCCAAAACTACACACAGGTGAGGTCACACCAGAGTGGAGTGGGACAATCCCCTCCCATGTGTGGCAGTAATGTCATTCTAATGATTGGGCTGGAAGATCATCCACCATTAGAAAAACAGTCATCACCCAAGTTAGATGTGATTAACTTTTGAAAAGTAGCTACTTTTCTTAATTTTGCTGGTGTTGAGCAAAGAACTTTGATGATTTGTGGATGAACACCTTTAGCCAAGAGATGAGTAAGGGTCAGAAGTTAGCTCACATCATCAACATTTCAACTTTGTCTGAGTTTTAAATCGATAGCTTTCTTCTATATCTGTATGTTTACTAAAGTTTTCAAGAACAATTAATTCATGAGAGATTGGATGAAACTCTGATCGACTTTGTAGGTAAGATGTTATGTGGAAAACCAGAATACCAGGCTTCATTCCAGCTCCTTGAGAAGCTGAGTGGCTCAATGAATCCCTTTCCTTCTCTATGTCTCAATTTTCTGTCTATAGAAATAATATATGTGCCATCTTTTCTTGCTGGTGTTTACTCTTCTCCCTGATACATGACAAGTTTAGGAGTAGTCTCTTGACTGAAGGTGTTGTTTAAAACTTACCAGGATTTTGTCCTACCTAAGGGAAGACATCCACAGCATTTGTTAGCAAAATCCTCACATGAATTGCTCTGATTTTAGATTGCTAGAACACACACTGAGAGCCATGTCACATGTTTTCAAGGTAATCAACTGACTTTGTAGTGTAAAAAAGTACTTGAGTGGTCAATCCACTCAAGTAGGGGTGAGCTGCCTGTTTCCTTATGCTCTGGTGCTTCTTTTGGTGCTTTGGAAGAGATTGTTCTGCATCCTATCAGTTTCTCTACAAAATTATAATACAGCTGGAAATAATTCCCTTGAGTTGCAGACATTCAGGACAGAAGAAAATAAATTTGTTCTGATCTGATTTTGTTAATTTCTCTGGTATTATTGCCTTTATATGTGAAATTTCTTTTTGTGAAAGCAAAATAAGGCTGCAAAAATACTGTCTTTAAAACAAGGTCATGGGTAATTTCCCACTTATTGTGGGAATGAGCCTCTCTGCAGTCAACCCACTGAACTTTTCCTGCAAGAAGTGTCCAGAAACATCAACATTAGAATAAAATCCACTGACTTATTTAATTACAAAAAGAATAAGTGAAGTGTAATTCATTGCTTATAGACTTTTCCATATAAAGAGAGCTGAAGTTATTGCTTCAGTAAAAATTCGCCATGACAATAATCCAATTACTGATGTCTGTGATCTGCTATAAAAGAAAAATACTCTTGATGGCAGCAGAATTCTAGTCACAGGTGTGTAACTCATGCCAGTAGTACAATTAAGTATTTTGTACCATGTCCCTTGCACATATAGGAAGATGAACAAGCTTCTGCAAGCTAAGCCTCAGCTATGAGAGTTCTTGCACTGGTTTCTCTCTCTCTTTTTTTTTTAAATTTATTTAATAAAACTCACCAACTAGTAAAAAGTAACTGAGATGATGAAATCCCATCAAAATCTTGTTACTTGAATGATGGTGAAGATGAAGGCTTTTAGTGGGACAGTTTTTTTTTGTTCTGTCACTTTGAACACTCTCTCATATACGTATTTCAACTAAACAAGCTCACTGAAATGAATGGAATGATTTGTTATAAAAAATTAACTTTTGCTCTTGTTTACGTAGGCAAAGTAGGTAGAAAAAGAGTAAGCTTCATATGAGTTACCCCATGCAAGAAAGATTTTTTTGTTGTTGTTGTTATTTTGGTTTGGTTTTTTTTCTGACTATTACCAGTTTTCTGCTGTGGAATCAAGGATTAATTCCATATGAAATTCATGTTAATGGTGTGGAAGATATTGCATCAAAACATAAAATCAGACAAAGACAATGAAGAAGTCAAATCCAGCATGAAACCAAACTATTATTAAGCATTTCAGAAGTATTTCTCAAATAAAAAAATCAGTTCAGTAAGAATAAAAAGAAATTATTGTCTGTTGGCTCATTCTAAAGTTGTCTCTGAAAAGAATAAAATTTTATTTGGACTGTATGTGTTTAAGAGTAAACCTGAAGAGCCAACAGTCAACAGCAATTTAAAATGGAATTTTATCAAAATCACTTAACTCAGTTCTCATTCTCAGGCATCCTGAAATTTCTAATTTATTACTCTTTATAATACACAACTACAAGGCTGGAAAACTCTTACTTCTGCTCTACAAATAAGTAATTGAAACCAAGCACCTGAAAAGTCTTCGTTTCATCAAGTGGTGTCAGAGAAAAATCATTAAAACTCAAGAATGGTCTTGCAGAGGAGAAACTTGATATATTTCAAGTATTATTTTCAGTAAACTGAAAAAGACCTGGAAATAAATAACTAATAGATAACTATAGTCTGAAAAATTGAAATTGTCTGGGCTTAGTCAAGGCTGGATGTGTCAAACATATTCTACACCATTCTTTTTGGAAGGGTATAAACCTCCTGGAGTAATTGTCAGTCAAAACCTGTCTTTTTGAAGGAAAATTATATGTATGAACTGTGTATGGAGGGAAGTGTTACTGGTAGTTTTGGGAAGGCTTGTGTATGAAAAGAGAGGTAGCAGAAGGACTGTGGAAACAATCAATGGAGTCCGAGAGCAAACGTGGGCACATTTATCTGAATGCCATCTCCATTGATGATTTCATGATTTTTTTAATAACCTCACTAGTAACTATGGGCAAAACTTCTCAAGCTGTTCCATTTTAGAAGGGTTCAGGGCTAAACATGCTATAGATATGTTGTACAAAGTTATGAGTCCCATGAGAGCACTGTGTTTCTATTTTACCTTCAGCTCTGGTAACCATTGAGAAGAGCTACTGGGATTCCAAGTATGCCCTTATTAACCAATACACATTAGTTGTTATTCATCAACATCCCAGTGATGTTTCTTGGGTAGTGAAGAGTGCTTTTCACTGAGGATGTTACATCAACATTTAAAATTTTCTTCTTTTGTGCTGCAGCAAACAAACCCCCCTGCGTTGTTTTTTTTTTAATCAGAATGCATTGTAGTAAAATTCCACAGGATCATCCCAAATATAAGCAATAGTCTTTCCTTAAAAGAAAAGTAAGGAGGAGAACACTGTGGGATAAAAGGAAATCCCGTGTGGCTATAGTATGTGCTCACCTACAAATTGGGAATTCACTAGTTGTGCTACTGACCATGCCAATCTGACATTTAGACTAAGGAGAGGTGTGTTGTCTTAGTTCTGGGTCATATCCCTGACTCTGACAAAGTCTGTGATGAATCCAGCTGAGGCCTCAAGTCAAAATGAATTGGGGTATGTTAAACAGTTAGTCCTTCCAATACTTATTTGAAATAAGATACTTCATGGAGACCTAAAATATCCTCTGGAGATTGCAGAGAAGAAGGCTTGGATAGACCATGCTTCTGAATCTGCTGTGGCTGCCCCACATGCCACCATTTCTCCTTCCAGGATTAGCACTAGAAATCCATGATTTCCAGGATTCTGATACAGGCAAAATCCTATTGCAATGTGCCTGTTTCTTGCTGCAATTTACCTATCCATGGTGTCAGACACGAGGGCAGCAATTATTTTTGTCAAAGGGTCAACAATATATGTCTGAGCTGTTATGGAGGACATGTTTTCTTCTGACAGCACAACTGTCTATAGCCTTATATAGCCACTGTCCCTTCTTGAAGCAAAATTAATTTCTATGCAGTTTTTCCAGGAATGTCATGTCTGCTTTCTTGAGGAATCAGATTTCGTTTTTCTTTCTCTCTTTTGATCAATCTTATTTAAAGCAGTGTTTTGTTTGGTTTCTTTTTTTCTCCTTAAAACTGACGTATGTAGTTATTCCACTTCCCCACATAATATGATTTCTTTTCACGAGGAAAGGGGATTAACAATTATTATGTAGATAGCCTTTTCTGTCACACACCTGTGTGTGAATAATCAAACCAGATTAGCAATGTCCTTCTACTCCCACCTCATCCAGGGTTTTCCTCATATGAACTGTTGGTGTTACCAAAATATGCTGTACCCGCTTACTCTTTTTTCTTCTTGTTGTCTATTGATATCACATATCACTTCTTGACTAAGAGTTTCTGAATTGTCACAGAATAATAAAAGGCCTTAATAATATATTGTACAAGGAACCAGGCTTTTCATCTTCAAGTATGTCTAGCCAACCAAATCCTCTGACTTTTATCTGGTTTTAGACAAGGCATCAACAAATACCACTTAAGCACTCCTGCCTTTCATTTATCTTTCCTAGGTCAGCAGTCTTCACAGTGTTGTATGTCCTCACAATTAATTTCACTGCATTGCTGAAGATTTAAGATGCCTAAAGGAGTGTCACTGGGTGGATGTAATTGGTGTCCTTGTGAGTGCTGATTGCTAAACTGTCAGGGGAGGGTCAGGAGAGGCTGTGGTTATGTGTGTCTCTACCCCAGCTGAGCTGATACTGAGCATTGTGGGAGATAGAACTTCAAATGCACTTTGAGAGCTCTTTGAGAGACAAGTTGCAGTATCCTGGGTCCTGAAGACTTTTGTGACATCCAGAGATATTATCAAGGCCAAGATGCATCCTGCTTTCTGTGCCTGGGACAGAGAGCCTTTTGAATGTCCTGTTGGGTTCTGTAACCCAGATTACCCCAGAATGCAACCCTTATGCTTCAGTGGGTGTGGAGAAGTGGAGCTGTCACATAACTCTGCTTTTTCAGCTACAACACTATGACAGCCTGACCTCTTATCGCAGTCCTGAAAACTGATGCACAAACTCCTCTTCTGCTCCTCTACCCCATTTGACTGGCTTTTCTGTTGTCAGCATTCCTTTACTCCCAACTCTCTGCATCAGAGTTTTCCAGAGATTGATATTTCTGCCTGTCATAAAACTATTTGTATCTGTCTCACAAGTCTTGTATGAGTAAGTTTTAACTTTTTTCTTTCTTTAATCTCTACTTCAAATATTTATAAGAAATCTAATTTTTCATCCAGTTTTCTCTTTGGACAGCCGATTGTTGGTTGTAGTATTTCTTTCCTCTTCTTCCTCTGACACCCTAGTCTTTCTAACTCTGTTTCCAATTACACACTATGTATCCTTCTCTAACAAACTGTAGTTTCTCCTCATGCAAATCTCTCCCAGTAACTTCCTTTTTTCCAGGAGGCACGTGCTATTTTAAGAACTGTGCAGTGTCACCTTGTGGATTCCTCTCATGCTTACAATATAGCTTTACAGTTTTAATTTTCACTGGGAAAACAACATGTCTTCTTTGCAGATGGAGTGGCAAGGGTTTATAAGAATGGGACTGCTACTGTTTCTGGACTCTGGATTTTATGCCATGCATGCATTATAGGCATCTGAGTGAGTCATTCCATGGCCTCTGTAGACAGTTGTCCTGGTTTCAGCTGGGATAGAGTTAATTTTCTTCTTAGCAACTGGTACAATGAGGTGTTTTGAATTCACTTTAAGAATAATGTTGATAACACACTGATGTTTTAGTTGTTGCTGAGCAGTGTTTACTCTAAATCAAGGACTTTTCAGTGTCTCATGCTTTGCCAGCGAGCAGGTGCATGAGAAGCTGGAGGGGATTGTGGCCAGGACTGCTGACCTAAACTAACAAAGGGATGAATATTCCATACCACAGAACATCACACCCGTTGTATAAACTGGGGGAGTCATCCAGGAGCCTCCAATCACTGCTCAAGGATGGGTGGGACATCGTTCAACAAGTGGTGAGCAATTGTATTGTACATCACTTATTTCTCTTGGATTTTATTCCTCTAGCTTTTTCCTTTTCATTATAATTATTATTATTTTTGTATTTTCATCATTGATATAATTATTATTATATATTTTTATTATTATTCTGTTTTTATTTCATCCCACGAATTTTACTTTTTTCTTTCCAATTCTCCCCACTTGGGGCAGCACTTTCACAGCAAGGCAGTCAGCCCAGCTACCAGGAGTAACATTTGAAAGACACAGGTACAGCAGGCAATTTCCACAGAGACCTTGGGCCAAACAAAAGAACCCTTCAGACAGGTGACAACTCTGAGATGTACTGCTAGAAATTAATTATTTCGTAACTCTGTAGTATTTTTTAGGAGATTCAGTAGAAAAAGCTGTGTTTAAGAAATTCTCCTTGAACATTTGTTCTACTTGTTATGTGATTTACAAGGGGCTAAAGCTGGAAACAAGATCAACAGTGATGAGAACCTGAATAATATGGAAATAACTGGAAAAGCTTTATTAGAATTAGTTTTCGAAGACCGAAGCAGTTCATTGTGGAGTCCTTTAGCCCACAGAGGAGAGATCTGATCCTGAGTGAGTGGTTATGTACACCACAACTGGGATCTATAAATATACATTGTTCACAGCTAATCAGTTCAGAGAGATGTGTGTGGTGCAAAGGTTTGGTCCAATTAACACAGTCTGTTGACTTTCTATATAGAGGATTTAGCAAGGACTGTGATTAAGCTCAGAAATGCATGCCAATTGAATGATTTCTATGCCTCAGAAGAAAAAAGGCACAGGTGAACTTTGTTAATGGAAGGAGACAAATATTTTAAAACAAGATCTACTGTGCCTTTGAGATGTGTGCATGACAAACAGGAGCATTAGAGTTGGTTGTTGTCATATCCAAATTACACTTTAAATTACTCTGAGTATAGATGCATTCTTTCACAGCACATTTTATATACTTTTCTTCCTGCATAGAAATATAATTAAATTTTTTGTGTTTACTGCTAAGGGACATATTAAGATGTCTATACCAGGAAGAGGAAGAAGGTGCATATCCATCACTTTCACTTAGAATACTAACAAATAATCATGTTATTAATTTCGGAGTAATTTCAACTCTCTCCGCCTAAGAGTGCTTCAGTTATAAATGGAAGTCTAATATTAAGTGGAACCTGCCGTGTCCCTATGTCATGTGAAACATTTTTTTGAAAATCTGTCATTTCACATGATACAAAGAACCACTTGCACACTGAACCCATGACTTCAAGGATACGTGTATTTCTGTCTCAAAGGGATAGAACCCCATAAGAGTTTCATAGCTAAGGCAGTGCATTTTTTTCTCTTTCCAGAAACTTGGGAGCAAAATAGTGTTGACACTGCGGGAGCAGTGTTGAGTGAGAAGAGACAAAGTTGTAGACCCATAGAGACTGGAGAAGCTTGGTGGCCTTAATGAAGTGTGGCTCTGTGGAACCTCTCTTCTCAAAAGAGGTAAGATGCATAGTTCAAAATTTGTAAACATGTTTCCATGGCATGGACAGTGCTATCTTTACTGCAGACTCAGAACTAATGGGAAATCAACCCTGGACTTATGGGAAATGACTACAGGATATTTGCTTTGGGGGCGTCAGTTTATGAGACTGATTGCTTCTGAAAGGTCAGCATAGTGTGGTCTAACCTTGCTCCAAGTATGCGTTCATCTTAAAATTCATGATGTGTAATATGTTATCAGGTATCCTAATGGTACAGCTGATGATGTATTTCTACACTGATCAGTTTTTCATGGTTATCCTTAATTATGTCAGTGAAAGCAAAAGTTCTTGGATCTCTGTTTCTGCTTGCAAAATTATTTGCTTTATTTTCTCATTATTCTTTCACCATTGACTGGCAACAGGCTGGGGAGTAAATGTTAAGATGATTTTTAGATATGTTTGAGAAATCTTTTCATTTTATATGTGACAGGCTTTAAGCATAGAGTCATGAGGTTTTTCTGGTGAGCTGAGTTGCATTTCTGCTTTAAGGACAAAGATAAATATGTCCTCAAAACTACAGGTTCCTTGTTGGCTGTAGAGACAGGCTTTATTATTGATCAGACAAGAAATGTACTTTGGTACCTAACAACATTCCTGATATTTTTTAGAGAAATCTATTTGCAAATGTAAATGTTCTCTCAATGATAATTAATGCCTGGGAAATATGTCAGCAAAACTTAATTTGTTTACACTATGTAATTTGTTTGTTAATGAACTGTGTATGAATGGAGCACAACCTCAGCATATACATTTTCATTATTCAGATTTATTTGTTGAAATGTGTTGTTGACAGGGTTTGCTCCTCATTCGTGATTAACTTGTTAAACAAATTTGTTACAAACTAGTTTTAAAATAAATTGTTCTACTTCATCTCAAGAAGCACATTGTTTGACTCTTCCTTAAATTTTTAAGTGCTATAGTTTAAGTCAGGATATCCATGGAGATTCTTTAGCAAAGAAATATGAAATAATTTGTAGAATTAACCTGGAATACATTTTTTGAATTTCATTATTATTAGCATGCCTGTTTGCTAAAATGTCCTTTAAAAAAATCCCATATGTGTAGTCATAGTAAGTTTGCATAAAAAATCTGAAAGCCATTTTATGGAGAAATTTTGCAGTGAACATTCCAAAACCACTCATAAATAGCAAGAGAAGTAGGAATAGTTTGTTTACAGTTTCAGTTGCATGTGATGATATTCCAAGTGTCAAGTTGTTGTGGAGGAAGAAGGAAGTGTAGATGTGTGGGAACTTTTCTCTGGGGTTTTATGACTAGAAGAAGAGATCCAGAGTGTTATCTGTTAAATCTGAAAATGAAAATCCTCATGGATTGATTAGACTACTAGCTGCTTTATGAAAAATGACTCGATGTTAATTTTCAAATTTTAGGGATTAGAACATGAAGTGTGTAGTTATCCTTTTAAAATAAATTAATAAAATTAATTTGTGGTTCCAGTGTTGCTATGAAATACCAAGGAGCTCATCCTTTTTTCCCTCTATGACACTGTAGCTATAAATAATTCAGTCTATCTTTTTCCATCTTATGCTGTGTTAGAATGTATTTTGCTTTATATCATAGTAATATATATTATTTATTGTAAAATTTAAAGACTAATATTTTTTCAGTGCAATAATAAAAGACAGGTGATAGAATCAGGAATAATTTAGGTTGAGATGGAAACCTAATTCAACTCACCACACAAAGCAGGGCTCGATTTTTGAGTATTTCCAAGTATGTAGTTTATATCACCTCTCTGTGTACCTGTTCTGGTGCTCTACCACCCTTGCTATGAAGACCTTTTCCCTCATACTCTTCCCCTTGTGGGGCAGTTTATGTCTGTAGCCTCTTGTCCTTTTGCTTTCAAAGTGCCTGGCTTTGCATTCTTTGCACTCTTGCTGTACTTTCTTCCTTACTCTACTCTTCCAGAGTGAACAAACCCAGGTCTCTCACCATTCCTTTTATGCCATGCACTCCAAACCCCTGAGCTGTGAACTGCCACTGGACTTACTCCAATATGTTCATGTGTCTCTTAAACTGGGAAGTCAGAACTGGATCCAGCACTCTGGGTTTGTTTCACCAGGGTTGATAAGATGGAAATGTCATCTTCCTCATCCTACCAGCTACACTTTTGACAGCACAGCCCAGCCCAGGATGTGGTTTGCTTTCTTTGCTACCAGGGCACACTGCTGACTCTCATTCAGCTTGCTATCCACTGGAACACACAAGCCTTTTTCTGCAAAGCTACTTTACAGCCAGTCATCCAACAACCTCTACCAGTTCTTGGATTAGTACTCTGAGGTACAGAACTAGACATTTCCCATGGTTGATCTTGATAAGTTTCCTGTAAATGCATTTCTCCAGACTGCCAAGGTCCTTCTGAACAGCAAACCCGTTGTTGGTTTGGTATCAGTCACACTCCTCCAGTTTGATATTATTCATAAATTTCTCAGGATGCATTGCATCTCATCATTCAGGTCATTAATAAAAATAAAAACCAGTGTTGGCCTCAGTATAATTTCCCCTCTTGAGTATTACAGGAAATTGGCCGCTGCTTGGCCATTGCACCACTGATTACACAATCAAAGTCATATTTCACCAGTTTCATAAAAGACTCTTTGGGAATCTACTGGCAGCCTAGCTATATTTAAGGTAAATGACCTCAGCTATGGTCCTCTTGTTCACAAAGCCAATAATTTCTTTGCAGAAAACAATGACATCATGATGTTTTCAGCCACAGCCTTCCTGTGTCTTTTGCCATTTAGTCTTTGGCCCCATTAAACAGTGGTCCCATACTTTCTGTACTCTTAATTCTGTTGGTGATGCCCCTGTTGATGCTCTTCACATCCCTTGCTAATTTCAGATCCAGCTCAGCTGTGACTTTCCTAAATCCTCTCCTGTAAGTTAAAACAATATCTCTGTATTCCTGGTAGAAGTACTGTCCTTGCTCTGTGCTCCTGAATACTTTTTTTTTTGAATTCAGTCATAAGTCCCTTGTTCACCCATGCTGGCCTTTCACCACTCTTCCTTAGATTTCGGCGCATCAGTGGTTCATTCTTGTGCTTTGAGGAAGTTATTCTTGATTATCAGGTGTTCTGTGCCACTTTGTCCTTCAGAGCTGCTTCCCATGGGATCCTACCAGCCAATTACCTCAAGCTAATATATTCTCTTCTGACACCAGCAAAGTGATTCAGTGATGATCATCAGAACTTTTTAAGAGAGTTTTAGTTCAGTTTTACAGTGTATTTCAAGGGTTTGACCCAGCCCAGTTATACTTGGTCCCAACCTAGTGGTCTGAGCCAAAGATATATTATCATTCTATCTGATAGAAACACTAAAATCTCTGCCCCTGAAGATATTAAGATACCTACATTGATCTAAATGAAAATTAGAATATTTCTACACAGATATCTGGGTATAGTCCTAAAATGCCTTGCATTTAGACAGTGTATTATGCTAATGAACACTTGACTCAAAGATGAATTTCAGCAAAACTTCAAGTCCAAGGAAATGAACCAAATTCACAGACATGAGAGGGAGTACACACCATAATGATGCATAGATAGGAAGGAATAAACCAATCCAGATGCAGTCTGGAGAAGTGGAAACAGGAAATACTGAAAAATCTTTCTTCACTTAGAGTTGGCAAGTGTTATCTATAAGATGAGTGATAGGAGCATCTCAAATTTCCCGTCAGTTTTTTTTTGACTGTGCAGAGTCATTGCTGGTAGCTATCTATGGAAAGCTAAACAAATTAGTTTAGATCATTGGTACATTTGAATGACTACAGAACTTTAAAGATTGTCCTGATTTTGTCTTGTCCCTCTATTTACATCAAGACTCCCCTTTTATAATGTTTGGCCCTTCACAAAAGGGTGGAACCTCCTCATGTTATATCTAGGGTTTTGGTTACTGTGGTCATACATGTAAGGCCTGTTCTCTTTTATCTTTATTTGTATTATTAGGGGTATGAAAGTTAATATGCAAATAGGGCTTAATAAGGGTTTAGTTACTTTCAGTCAGAATTTATAGCTTACACAAGATGTAAGATAAACACTGGTCCTCCTCCACATAGTGAGGTGGCAGTAGAGGTTGTCAGACCTTGCCAGAGTGTTTTTTCTTGCATCCTTAACTCCTTAAAGAACCAAATTTACAATAGGACTTGTTTTTCAGGGTGAAGGTGGAGTAAGGCCAGTGGCTGATACAGAGGTCCAAATGCTCTTCTGTGCCTCACTGGAACAACATCAGTCCATGAGGCCTCTGATTCACCCCAAGCATCCTCCAGTTGTTAGCCCTTGCTTTAGCCAGGTATAAGGACGAGGCCCCAGCTTGTGATTTTCTCCACAATCCTCGTCAATTCTTTGCTGAATTCACTTTGTAGCAGGTCTGAAAATTTACCACATCTTTTCATTAAAATTAATATTATTATTCACTATGAGAGTGATGAAGCACTGGAACAGTTTGCCCAGAGACGCTGTGGATGCCCCATCCCTGGAAGTGTTCAAGGTCTGGTTGGATGGGGCCCTGAGCAACCTGGTCTAGGGAAAGGTATCCCTGTCTGTGGCAGGGGGCTGGAACTAGATTATTTTTAAAGTCCCTTCCAACCCAAACCACTCAATGATTCTGTGATTACTACTATATTTTATTTATTTCAGTTAGTAAAGTGTTATCCTTTTTTCTGATTCTCATTCTCATCCCACTGGGGGCAGAGAGGGGAGCATGGGTGAGCAGCTGCATGGCATTTCATTGCCAGCTGAAACTAAGCCACAATAAAGACCTAAGATGAAAAAGGCTAACATGGATGTTATTCCCCTTCCCAAAATCCACCTTCCTAGGACAGAAAGAAAAGCAGGCTTATATATACTTTTTCTGGTCCTAATCCAAATCCACTGAGTGCTGCCAGAAAAGAAGATTCAAGAAATCTTTGTGTCGTGGTTCTCTGGAAAGGCAAGTGACTGCTTTACTTGTGCTGTGTCAATAAACTGCCCTGATCTGGGTCACTAAAGTAGTGAGAAAAAGCCCAGCTGTCTGTATGGCCACCTGAAGGGGCTCTGTCATTTCAAGCTTGAAAACCAAGAGGTATGTGAAGAGAATGTGAATGTGGCAATGAAGTTTATGTTTGCTGTGTGAACAATGTGAAATTTATGATGTCTTTACTACTGTTTATAGTTTAATTTGCATGGGTTGTGAGCAAAAAACATTTTAGGTAGATAAACTGTCCTCAATGAACAATCTGATCAAGTGAAATTCTGACACACATGTGAACCAGCACTGACCTATACTTCAGCTCAGATCTCTCATGCCTTTTTCCTTGATCTTTTATAACCTTTCTGGGTAGAATAAGAAATATTTTCATTAGATAATAGTAGTTTTCATTCTTTCTCTTGTCAGGGGCTTCAAACTATCACTAGAGAAATGTATTTACCCTTTATTACTTTAGTCACACTAACTTTACAATTCCCCATGACATTTGTTCTGTGCGCTTTTATGTATTCCTGAGTTAGATAATGTATTTTTTACTTGTTTAGAATAAAAGTATAAAGTTTAAGATATCCAAATTTCTGCTGAGTCCTTATTAAGAAGGAGAAATCAAATCATAAGACCTTTTTTTTCCTCAGCTGTCAACATCTACTGAAAATGCAGCAGAGAAAAAAAATCTTTTGTTGTCTAATTTTGTTTTGTATTGTTAATCTACCTTTCTTTCTGAATTAATGGCTTTGTATGTGCCCTTCTGATCCATGCTGTTGCAAAAGGCACTACAGCATATATACGATACCTCAATTTAATAGTACATATAACATAACTTATATGGCTTTAGACTGATTTTTGCCTCCAAAAAAAAAAGTCACTTTAAGAATATATTTTATATTTGAATTCATTAATTCAGAAGAAGTCTGGAAGATAACATTTTATGACATAAGTTAACATTATATAATGTAGTCTGAAGTACTTATATGTAAGAATCTTCTTACTCTGTTAAGAGGTGTCCTTAAAATCTATTTGTTTGAAAAACAAGTAAATCAGAAGGGTGCTCAGAAGGCTATTAACTTTTTCTTGGGAGCGTTTGGAACTCTTCAAAACAATTTCTGTGTCTAGAAGATAAGGAAGATGAGTAAATCAAGATAGTGCTGGAAGTTATTATTCCCACTTATAATAATAATCCAGAACTGGTTAATTCCCAGACTACCAAATGATAATCATAGCAAGCAGAACACATCATTAAAATGGGAGTTGTTAGTAAGGTAGGTGTGATTTTGTGCCTGATTTCATTTGTTTATGTATTTTGTTAATGAATTGTAATTAATTTAGTCAGATGGATAAATGTATTGTTAAACTCTCCAATGAATTATATAGAGTTATATAGACAACAAATGACATCTTGTCATTATATTGACATTGAAGAGTGAAAATAATTACTTCCACTGACATTATAGTATAGTATAGTATACACGCAGGCATATTGAAAATGGATTTTAAAAGTGCTTGAAAGCTCAGGTCATTAGTTTGTAAAGAATACTGTAAAACCTCATTTCTACAGCAGGAAAGACCAATGTAGGCTCACAAAATTTGAATATCTAAAGACCTACATTTACAAAGTAAGTAAATACTTAAACAAAATATTTACTACCTGTTTCATGTTCATTATCATACAATGTTTGCTGCCTTAGTGGATGTGCCCTCACATCAGCAGTGTGCAGAAAAGACATGGATTTATCTCACAGGCAGCAGAGGAACCTCAGGCTCTACAGCCCACCAAGATTGCCCGGACTCAGCAGTGACTCAGCCTTTGTGGCTGAGTGAGGCTGTTTTGTGTTTTAGTTGTCTCCTCGCTCTCACGCTGTGATACTCTGTCTGTAGTGTGAAGGTGAGTAACCTGAGAGGATGCACATTTTTGACAGAGGAGGGAGTGCGTATACAACATTGCAAAGTGCACAAACTGAATACATCTCTCTTTGGCTCTGTTATACAACCTTATTTTAAATGTAAGAAACCATATGATTGCTTTTCCTTTCCTTTTGCTGTTGCCTTTCAGATTTGGTGTGCTCTTTTCTATAGTGGCTCCCCAAGGTTAATTGCTCAGTTATAAATGAGAATTAAAGAGGCAAAATGTAAAATGAACATCTCACAGATACTGTCTGGTCTTTTTCCCTGTGTGCTGAAATTCCTCACCTCTGCTCCTCGAGGTTTTTTTTTTTTTCAGAGTTGCCAAACACTGGACAGGGAAGGGAAATGTTATGTATTTTCACAGGTTTCATCCTGAGTTGAAATATGATGACAATGGGGGAATGAGAACTGGACATTGCTCTCACTATTAAGACAGTTAAAAACCTGACCTTTTATAATGTTATCAGACCAAAGACAGAATAAATATGCTGGTGATGTAGAGTGATTAAAGGATTGGGAAGGACTCTTATAGATGTATTAGTGGACACCTGTATGGATTAAAAAGGCAGTTTGGAGGCTAAATGTTGCCCAGATTCTCCTTTCATATACACCTATCAGACATATCATACCTGGTAATGTTTTCGCAAACTTAATTTTCTTTCAGAAACCCATCAAATTGATAATTAACAGGTTCATGCATGGGGAATTTTTATTTTATTTTTTTACTCTTATGGTACAGCTTAGCTCAGTTTTTCCTTAGCATGGTGGATGTTGAGCACTTTGGACCCACAGGTACGTCTTCAAACAAATGAGGACCTTGGTGTCATTGCACGTATGTCTAAATTTAGTGATTTGATAACCTGAATCCCTGTAAATGACCATGTGAACAAGATATATGTAATTCTTCAGTTTATATGAGTCCAGTTTTGGAAAGTGGATCAAATTTCTACTTCGCTAAAATAATATGTTTTCTTGTTAGGTTATTATTTTCCCTAAGGCTGATAGGTTGTTTGTTTTCTTTCCAAGTAGATATGGAGAAAAACCAAACAATGCAGCTAAAAAAAGCTTTAGTTTATTGTTTTTAAGATTTCCTTCTCTGGTGAAAATATTAGACTGTAGGTGTCTATAGAGACTGCAGTGATGATGGACCTCTGATTTACAGGTCCTAAGGAAAATTTGATGAAGTACCTGTGGGAGAAAATGATGCACTATAGTTTTAAAATCTGCTTTTTCTGCAATTCAGGTTTCATTTGTCTGTTGAATTTGTATGTGCTTTCTGTGTTCCTCATTAGTGAAAATAGCACACAAAAGGTTTGCAGTGAAAAATAATCTGACACGTTTTAGAGGTATTTGTATTTACTTACTATGTTGGGATGCACTGAAGCAGGCACAAAAGCAATGATTATGATCAGATCTGATCTCCTCCAGCCTCACCGTGCCTTGTGAACACTTCCTACAGCTCTGTTTTAATAAGATCCTTTGTTGAGAATTTGAGAGAGCAGACCTAGATTCTCTTCTGCATTACAACCAAGGTTAGTAAATGTGGAAAAAGAGTGCTTTTTAAATTTTTATTTATTTATTTATTTATTTATTTATTTATTTTTAATTTCATGCACATCAACATTTTTCCTCCTTGAATTATTGATTTCCCAGTCTCAGATTCTCTGTATTGGAAAATGACTTACAAATTTATGATAGTCACAGGGGCAATACTGAAAATCTTTGTAACACATCTAACTCTTCCCTGAAATTATTACTCATAAATATGAATTAGGCATCAGATATAACAAAACAGAATGCTCTTCTGGGAAAATCTTAAAAAAGGTAAGGCATTGTTTAAAAATGAAATTTAAGAACATCTGGTTCAAATGAAACACAGAGAAAAAAGGTGGCTGAGAGGCACTTACTCTTCACCTGTATGCAGCTTATAAGAGGAGAATTTGAGAAGTTTCTGAGTTCTCTTCAGCCAGTTTTCCCCAGCTGCTCAGGCTGCTGGGAGCACCTCTCTTACAAAGAAAGACTGAGGGTGATGGGCCTGTTCTCTGTCATCTCTCAGAGATGAGACTGAGAGGAACCTTCATCAATGTCTATAAGTATCTGAAGGAGGGATGTCAAGAGGATGGAGCCAGGATCTTCTTGGTTGTGCCGAGTGCTAGGACAAGCGGCAACAGGCAGAAACCAAGGCACAAGAAATTCCACCTGAATATGAGAAAGAATTTCTTTACTGTATAGGTGACCATGCACTGGAACAGATTACCCAAACATGGTGTGGAGTCTCCCTCACTGGAGATATTCAAGAACAGTCCAGACACAATCCTGTACCATGTGCTGTGGGATGACCCTGCTTGAGCAGGGAGATTGGACCAGATGACCCACTGTGGTCCCTTCCAACCTGATATGTTCTGTGATTCTGTGAAGACATAGCAGACAGGTTCCACCAAGGAATTGACTTTTTCCAGTTCTGAGTTCACACTGGCTTAGCAAGACAGTCTTCATCAGTTCACAATAAATAACCTGCCTACACACTCAGAGTGCCCAGTTTCAGCTCCTATATGTTGTATAATTCTACTAGTTGGCCACATTGCACACCACAAATGCTCTCACCTTTTCACTTCCTCTTATTCCTTATTCTGCTTCTTTAGCTTTTCTGTTTTTCACCCCTCCTGCTTCCTCCTGTACAGCCTCAATTCAGCAACTCTATTACCATACTACATGTCTTGACTATCAGCATGGGAAACTCAGGTTCTTTTCCCATTTTTTTTTTGTAGGCACAGCTAAATTGTTATTTTAACCCAAAAGTTAAAATCAAGAAAATGTTATTCCTCTCCTGGGTCACAAAGATGTGCAATATATTACAATGCTATTGTGGCTTAAGTGCCATTATAATGCTGCCTTAACTGCTTTTCTGATGGAGCCCTATGCTTCCTTTCACTGTATACAGCTTCATTTACTTTCTGAGCTTTCTGTCCTTTGATTGCTTTTCCATTGCAACTGCAGTTAAGAATTAGTGGAACGTTATTACTTACTGGGACTTACTGATTTTAGTGTGAGTTTTGGTAAGAACCATCTGTAATGAATGGAAAAGGATGAGAGAATTGAGAGAGTCAAAACTCTTGAGTTCAATTCACTCATGTTGCTCTGTCTGTATGATCTTTGGCATAGCTCCCTCTATACATTGCATAAAAGAGGAAATGCAGTGAGGACTGCAGAAATTTGCTGTTATAGAATTGATAAACCTTAGAGTTTCTTAGTAGCAATATGTAGTTGATAAATCAAGTGAAAAAAGAGGAAAAATATTAGGAATAAAAGATTACAACAGGTAAATTAGCTAAAAATTTTGTGATTCGCCTAAAATACAGCAAACCCCCCAGAATTTTGCTCCATGAAGGGGAACTTCCCAATTTATGAGGGACTACTGTAAGACAATGCTTACCTCAACAAACTCTCATGATAAAGGCACAAACCAATCCCTGAGCTGTCTCTGGTATCAGATAGCATTACTCTTACAACTAGAGTAATATCCTGGGGGACCAATAGCCTCAGAGTGTCCTACTGCCTTGATTTAGAAATTCTCAATATGAAATTGGGGAGGCGCTGTTCACTGATAGCTATTTTCTCTGAAGTCATTATGAATAAAAATAAGATGTTTGGCTACAACATATAAAATGGACAAATCCTCCCCCCAGACAAGAAAACAACATCCCCACAGTTCATTTGCTTAGCCCTAAATGAATTCAAAATGACTCTGTCTCATTGTTTTGATGCAGAAGTCTCCTAACACTGCCTGTAGTGCTGTGCTGGCCTTCCTCAATATGTTTGCCATAGACTGTGTCTCTTAATGGGACTCACCTTGCTGCCAGAAGCAGTTTGTGTCTATAGGTAACTTTTGGAGGCTCAATATGCACCTTGCAGCATGAAAGGCCTTCATCTACTGAGCTGTGTGTTCTTTGTCACTCTGCAGATTGCCCGAATAATTGATGCAAATGCTTAAAAAGACTGAAACCCTGACAACTGCCTGATGCTGAACATGAGGCTATCGAATGTTTTCAGGTTAATACAAGCTTAGGATGACTGACAGGTGTCCACTTTTCTTTCAGGGATACCATAAAATAAATAGCAGAAAATTCTCTGTAAGTAAAATACCAACCCAAATGTTTGGATTTATTAAAATTTCTTATACTTTTTTTATAGTCTAACGGTATTTGCTGAAGTTTCTTTGTCTTAAGCTGATTCTAATAGGATGCATAATCAGACTTAACAATTCCTCTTCTTATAATCACACATTGTTCTCAGACAGACATTTAACTAAACTTTATTCAATGTTTCTAAGTGGGCCAGCAGTATAAAAGAAATGAATTTTAAAAAAACTACTCAAAAATCTGTTAAATCTTATAACTTCTTAGAGAATGGAGCAGATATTGTCAATTATTTAGAGTTAAAACAGTTGAAAAAATGTCTAAATAACTGTGGATAAAGACTCTAAAAGCAGCATTAACTCTGAGCTCTGTCTCTTGCAGAAGGTAGAAGAATGAGATCCTAGCTGATGAAAGGGGGAATTTAGTGTGTGTGTTTTTTCCAGGAGGTTTTTGTAAAATCAAAATAAAGAAGTAGTTTTAAGATATGTAAAAAAAGAAATTATCTTTTGAGGAAATCTTATATAAAAAAACACTTCTCTAATTTGATTTATATTTTGCAGAGAGCTTTTTACAACCGTTACTCTCTTAAGCACAAGTTTAAATGAATGTTCTAGTTACCTAGATCAACCACACAGTGGTCAAAAATGTTATCAATCAAAGCAAGCACAAAACCTAAGAAACCCATTACTAAGTCTATAATGGACTGAGTAATTCCACTCATAATGTTTTTGAGAAAATCAGCTCAGCTAAATGCAAGCTGGATCTAATATATGGATGTATTTAATAATTTAGACATTTTAAAATAGGGTTTCTTTAAGATGAATCTATGAGGAAAGCAGTACAGGCACAGGTGCTTTTTCTTTATTTACTTATGAAAGAGTTTATAAATAACTATTATAAAGGATATATATAACTATTAAGAATGGAAACTATGGTTGTATGGAAAATATTTGGAGATACAGTAATTACACACGGTGAGAAAAGCTGAGTTTAAAGGAACATATTTACAGTACTAGGTTGGATTCATAGTGATAAAATGCAGAGTTTCACTCAGTTGTCAGGTGTGTGATTGCAGAACTTTTGCATCACAAGTTATTCTGGTTTTCACACTGTACTGAATTATGAAGAACATTGCTTTGTACTTGTGATGAAGAGTTGACCTACTTTTTAAAGCCTGCTCTGTGTTATAGTCACATATATTGAAAGAATTCAACTGTAACCTTCTATAATTAAGAACAATGCCCATGCATGAGATCTGAACTGCTTACAGGACTTAAAAATCAATTAATTTCTCACTAGTTGTACCATACCGATTAAACTATTAAACAAAATACAAAATAAACTTATGAACTGAGCTTTGTGAAATAAACCCAACCTGAGCTAATAGTTTTAACTCCTTTCTGTCTCTGATTTATTTGCATTTGATCCTATAATCCAAGTTGGAAATGGAGAAAAAGTTTTTTTAATCTTACCTGATGGTGTAACCAAGATAATGAAATATCTGCAGTGTTGTAAATCTGGCTAGCAACATAAACCTAAGTATATTATACTGTTTAAAATTTATTTATGTACATGTAAATAAAATACATCACAAGAGTGTTGAAGTTATGATCTGAAAAAGAATCAAACTTGTAAGGAAGTATAATTGAACATAGTCACTTCCAGGAGCTTACCAAACTTGCAATTAAAACTGTTTAGATTTGCTACCTCTTGAGGTTTTTCCACGTGGGTGGAAAGAGATATTTGTGGGTCACATGTGGCACACTAAGGAGCTCTCACACAGGGGTGCACACTTTCACTCCAGTTAGCAGCTCTGTCCTGCAGAACCTCACTGCTCTTGATGCAGAAAACCATGTAGTTTCCAGGCTAAGTGTATGGATTGTCTTTATACACTCATTTTGTTTGTAAGCCAAAATAAAATTTTTTGTTAGTTCATATCCTGATCTTTCCTTTGTTGATATTAACTTTCAGTTTCATGTCACCAGGAAATGTCCGAGGCATATTCCTGTGTGTTACCAAAAGGTTATGAATAAAACAGCAAGCAGGAATGGTTCTATCAGTGCTTCTGAAATACTTGTGTCCTTTTTCAATAGGACATTTTGTCTCTCACTTATGTTGGATTCCTCATTTTTGTCACTCCCTTACCCAGCATACATTTACTTTAGGAACTTCCATCATTCACATATTTTTCAAGAGTTTTCTACAAGACATATCATCAAATGCTTCACTGAAAATCCTCACAAACCTTCTCTATCATATTTCCTTTGCTTAGAAAAATCATTTTTCTCATAACCTTACCTTTTCTTTTCCAAGCACCTATGTTACAATGCAATGGCAATCACATGACCTCAGAATAGCACTGGTTCAAAAACACCACTTCTTTCTTTGCAGAGTAGACAGTAGACGAATAATAAGGAAATAATTGAGTTTTAATGTGATTATGAAAAAAAATTAAAACCATGTACGGCACATCTTGTATGAGTTTATGAACTTTTAAAACTCTTGAGTGCCAACACAGATTGCATAATGGTAACATTCGATTCAGAGTATAGTTCCAAATACGAACTGTGAACTGCTTCTGCATTAGCCCTGGTAACGCTGCTTACATTATTTGATCAAGGTTGAATGAGGGCTTATTTTTGCATGTTTTTCTGACAGCATAGTGAGGGAATGGGTTTATAAAACAGCTTGAGTATCCATTTAATTTTGACTATAAGAGCTATTCCATTCAAGTCATAGGCTCTGGGGCAGTTCTGCGGTGGTTTCCACATGCTATTACATTTTGCACTTTTTTGTGTTTATGTGCTGAAATGATCCAGTATATTATTAGGCAGTATTGAACTAAACATTTCTGAATTTGCACTGAGAACATTCTCTTAATTTAATCATTTGTAGGCAGGCAGATATATAGTTCAGTGGTCTACTTTTGGTCTTAAAGAAAGGACCATACGTAAGTGCTTTGCTGGCACAGGACCTTAATGTGCCTTAGTTCCAGAAGGATTAATGCCATTTGTTCAAATAATTAAAACCTTCCTATAATGCATATTCTCCTTTTCTCCCAGTTGGAAAACTTAATATTTGATGTACAGTTTCAACACTGTGATTCATATGTTTTTGTTTTATATTAATTTTATACTTATTTTATTTTTGTTGTTGTTGTTTTTTTGTTTGTTTTATTTGTTTTTTGTTTTATATTAAAACTTGTTTTGTTGGAGTCTGAGTTTAGAATGTCCTACAATTATTCTGAAAAGTGCAAGAAAATGTATCTAACAAAAGTGTCTAAGAATTATTTTATGAAGTAATTTGGGATTTTCACCCCTGTGGTTTGGCATTCAGAGAGGTGGAAGATAGCGCAATTAAATGGAAGATAAGGGTGGTATCTCATCATACTAGATACAGCATGTCTCTTGATGTCCCCATCTTGTTCCAGTTATCCATAAAGCACATATTTAAATACCGAATAGAGGTGACAAAAATTATCACTTTTTCTCCCCTAAAGGCCAACTATCCTGTCATGGGCTAAGAGTTTAAATGTCCAGAAATCTTTCATACTGCATGACATTAACATGTTCTGTGTATCTACTTCCTTAATTTTTTTTACAGCTTTAAGGTGGATTATATTTATATATACACCCAAGTATATATACCTAAAACAAAATAAATGTTCATATACAGAGGATAATATTCTTACATCTTTGAAATTGTTACTAATATGCTTTTACTTAAATGTCGTCACAATCTCGCATTTTGTTTATGTTGTTGTTACATTGTGAAACCAGTCACTTCACTAAATGATTAAAATGTTCTGCCACTGCAAAATGCCTGTTTCAGACAGACATTTTGTGGAATGACTCAAATTTGTAAGTATTTAGTGAAATGACTGGAATAATAAGTACTTTGTTACTGACTTGGACTGCTCCACGCAGTCGTTGCATGAAATGCCAACATGTTTTGAGCAGTTCATAAAATCACTCGCATTAGTGAAATCCAGCATATTACAAAGTGTAGCATGTAGGATGTTCTGCTGCAATACTGCTATAGAAAGTAAAATCTTCCATCAAAATGGTACTCTCAGAAGCTTTTTACAGTCTGATTTACAAGCTGATTTAATTCAATAGTACTTCTCTCCTGTTCATTTGCAACCCATTTCAAATGAGATTCAGGGTTGTGTAGGAGAAAGGTCACTGAAACTAGAGGATGGAAGTTGGGATTTTGGTTTTCTAGAAGGGAGATTCATTACATCCACTGCTATTTTTTAAAAAGCAAGTGTAGGTTCATTAGGTCATTGACGGACTTGGTACATTAGGAAAAAGCAATAAACTATTCTTAGCACAGTACATTTCCATACTTAACGCAGCTGCGATGGGCAGGGCACGTCTCAAGGATGAAGGACCACCGCCTCCCTAAGATCCTGCTCTATGGTGAACTTGCCACTGGCTGCCGCATGAGAGGAGCCCCGAAGAAAAGATTCAAGGACTCCCTGAAACAACATCTCAGCCTTGGCCATATTGATCACCATAACTGGTCTACTCTGGCCTCCAATCGGGAGGCCTGGAGACACACCATCTATAACGCTGCGGAAGCCTTTGAGAACTCACGCAGGATCACTCTCGAGGAAAAAAGGCAACGCAGAAAGAACCGTGTCTTGCAAAATACACCATCTAAGGAGTCTTTCTGCTGCGCCTTTTGCAATCGGATATGTCTATCACGTATTGGCCTCATAAGCCACCAGCGTGCCTGCTGCAAATGTGGATAGTGCCTTCACAAATCTTCGTTCGCGAAGCCTAGCCATGATGATGACATTTCCATATAAAGTGAAAGCTCATTCATTGAGTTGCCTTGGAGTGTTAGGGGAAAATAAAGTCTCCTTTTAATTGGATGTTGCATTTTTGGCATCTCACTAAAAACATTTTAAAAGCATTGCAAGGTTGTTTGTTTTTTTTTTAAATTTACATTTCTTTATAATATCCCACACCAATATTTATATATACTCTATAGGTCTTTCACATTACTGTTGCTTTGCAAGATCTATCCGATTACACTGAACGAACTTACGCAAAGAAAAGAGAGCATCTCTGATAGTGAATGCTTGGTTTGTTGTGTGAAGTCAAAACCCATGGTATAGATATCAGTTCTTTGAAAATAGAACCCAACTATTTCCTAGTGTTTTTTAGAAACACAGGGATTTTCCAGACAGTAAATCAAACAAGAAATTTACTTTACATTAAGAGTAGTGTACAGTAGGTAGAGTGGCTATGTATTGTACCCATGTGCTACTAGGCACTACCTGGAACTGCTACTTTAGAATGAGTAAATAAATATATTATATACTACAACATATACATATATATATATTCTAATGATTGATCAACTGCTGAAAAAAATCTTCGGAAGCAACAGTAAAATGGTTGCTTTTTATGGTAGTTTGTAAACAAGTAGAATGTTCTTTTCTGGTGTGTTTATAACTGAGTGAATCATATACTGCTAATGTTTAAAACATGCTTCCAACATCTACTCAGAATTCAGAATTGTAATATAAAGTGACCATAAAATTCCTCCCCAAACTCTAGCTAATCAGTTAGTTTTCTAATTTCATTATACCTGCTCCAATAACGTAATAAAATCACCATTAAAATAATATTTTTGACTCCAGGGAATTATGTTTAGAGAAACTGCTTGATACTTGAAGCAGGAATTTTGAATGCCAAATCTTTTTGCATGATATATATTTGTTTCTTTATTTATTTCTTGGATACTCTAAGTGTAGCACATCCAGATAAGAGAAATGAAGTCCCATAGCCATGTGGAGAGCTTTGAAAAGGGAAAAGGAAATAGATATTTCTGAATTTTTATAAGTTTTCTTTTATACAGTATCTCTTAATCTCTTTTTCTGTAAACAAAAGAGCTTCAGTAGACAACATGACTGTGTTTTTTATTGTTTCATCTTTAAAAGTCACTTTCAGAAACCCATTTTGAAAGAAAAAGATCAGTTTTCCATATCTAATAGGGAAGAAATCACAGAAGATTTCTGCAGAAGATCTGCACAAAATCCTATTTTACTAGCACTCTAGCTTTACTCATTTTGATTGAAATTCCTCAAGGTTTGATGCTAGTCCTGGAATGAATCCCAGTACTGCATACATGTCACTTCATTTTGAAGGTTAGGTATGTCTTGCAGGTGTTATTTGGTTTAATTAAATGAGTAAAGAAAATCTTGCCTTTCATTTAATGCAATTGGATGAATTGATCTCTGACATCCATTTTCTCTGATTACTTTAGCTAGACAATTTACTCTAAATCGGCCAATCTTCACAATAAAAAAAAAAAATCACAATGGAAGTGAAATAGGCAAAACTTCAGAGTTTCTATAGAAAAGTACCATGCAACACAAAAGGTTCATAGGGATTTGGTTTGTTTTCAATTAATGTTGCAAAGATTGAAAGTAGGTCAGAATTTTTCTGAAAGCATACTCTGTCTTTTCTGGTGGGATTCATACCAGTAAATAAAAGACCTTTAGCAAAGATCCCACAAACTGATATCGAGAAAACATGCTTACTGATCCCTTCAAAAATTCAAAGCCAAAGACGAGTATTGCTGATGTATTCTTCCTCACTTTGGGTCTCTCAAGCCAGGTGAGACAAATCCCACATTTAGTATCTGCACTGTAAATGCACAACACTCAGTCAAACATATGTCCAAAGTCTTAAAAAACATAGGTATTTTAAATGTGTGTTCTGCCATATTTAAATAGGTGTTTTCTGATGATATCTCACGTATCAGGGAAAATTAACTGCATCCAGGTTCTTGAGAAAACGCCCTGCAAATATGGATAGCATAGTTTCCCAACAGAGCTGGTAAATGCATTTCACGTATTGGGTTATTTATTTACTTTTTCTCCCCATTATTGCCTTCAGTCTCAAATATTTTCTTGTCCAGGTGATTAAGAAGGTAACACCAAGATTCTCAAGTAAAGGTAAAGTTTTCTGTTGGCTATCATCTAGCTTAGATTTTTTTTTGTGTTTTCCCTGTCAAATTTCCATGAGTGACTGCAATTTTAATGAATTGACATCTAAAAATTTGTCTGATTTTCAAAGTAATTTCTTATTAATATCCATTGCTCCAGCTGCATGCCTGAGGCACTGAATAAAATGTGTTTGTCTTATTGAGATGAGGAACTAGTCTACAGGTCATCTTTATCCTTCAGCATCATCATTATTGCCAGGCTAGAGAAGAAGGTTCCTTATTGTTCTCTTACTCTGTTTCTATGAATATTTACTCCTCTCTGAAGGGTGTCACTGCCTCCATCTTAGTGACCAAGACTACCCTGTGCCTCTTTGGTTTGATTGTATGATTGCTTCTATGATTCTATGAACTTATTTAAAAGTAGAGGTTCTTTCCTTATGTTCATTTTTCAGAATGAAAAAACCAGACATGTGGCTTGTAAATACCGTATTTTGACAAAATAACAGTGTTATTTTGTTCCTAATGGAAAGTTACTTATCAAAAGACATTTTGCCAAGTTTCTGCTGTTTCCTGAAAGATTTTCTATTGGAATACATCAGCATATACCTATAGAGGTATTTTAATAATCCAGTCTTGCTATTCAGCAACAGTTTTAACAAGGAGGACATAAGTAGCACTCAAATTATTCCAGTTACCTCAGGTCCACATACCTGCCAACCACAGTGATGCAGAAAAGATAGGACTGAGTAAAATGCTAGTGGGAAAAATTCAGTTTCATTAACTCTTTTTTAGAACTACAAGACAAAGTGAATGAAGTACAACTCATATTTCAGATTGTGATTCTAACCTAAATATTTTTATATTCATGGATGCTAAATAATTTGGAGCAAATAACTCAAATATTTCCCCATTTTTTGCTTTCAGCTCATAGTATATGCTATGTTTAAAATTGACTCCAGAGCTGTAGTAATGACTTTGGAAGATTTCTTCATCCTTGTCACTACTATAAGGCAATTTCACACTTTCCTGACTCTTTAAGGATGTAATACTGGGAAGTGTTAATTGAGCAAATCATCAGTAAGAGGGAGAGAAATAAGGGAACATGAAGTATAATTCTGTTTATGAGTTTGACTTGGAAATGTGGGAATGGTCATTACATAACAGATATTCAGAGGGAACAAAACTTAAGCTCTTTTCCATTTCCACAAATCCCTTCAAATTCTCAAATGGAATACCTCGATTAAGCAATAAATATATCAGTTTTTTGTTGAATATACACATGCACCAGGGAAGCTGGTTGGGCCAGACACTGACCTTAATTCGGCAGACATCTTTCCTCTCTCATCCAGATGCTTAGTTAAGAAAAGTCAGGCATGGTTGTGAATACAGAATAGAAGGTATTTTCAGGTGTCAGAAAACTTCTGTAAACTTTTCTGTAAAAATCCCAGACCTCTTCCTGGATTTGCCAAACATTTACTTCCATCTTTGTTCCTGATGCTGGCAGATGCCTGAAGATCCCTTCCCCTTCACGGAGAGATGAAATGAATCCTTTCTAGTGAAGTCTGCATGGGTCTCAGAGGACAAAGGAATGGGACAGCAAAAGGGACCCTTTGTTTAAATAAAGAGCTTGGGGTTATTCCTGTTGAATCTGACAGGTCTCATTCTCATGAGTAATGTAAAAAGAAAAATGGTTATTTTGCATTCTGAGTAAAAACAAACATTAACCCTAATTTTTGTCCTTTTCACCATAATCTTCACCTTCCTCACTTGGTGAAGACTATAAAAATGAAGAGACCAGCAGTGATATTAGCTTCTTCCTAGCAACAAGGCTGGAAATAAGAGTTATTCTTCACCTTACATGTAGTATCAGAACTTTAGATATGTGAAGATGGGGAGAAAGAAAGCAAATGGAACAGTCAGACAAAATCAACCCCCAATTGTTCTCTTCAACATGTATTTGAATAGTACTTTCTTCTGATTTTTGCCGATTAGTCAGGAGCTATGCAGTCAGCAAATATCTGGGTATGAGTGGTCTTAGTAATAACACTGCTTATAGAAAACAAGTTCCTCTTATATTGGTGATTCATGGTGTGTTTCTTTTAAAAAATGTCTAAAACTACCTAGGTTTTGGAGAAAAAAGAGAAAGTGAAACAATTAATATCACGGAACTAAGCTTGATTAAAATTTGCATTTTACCTTTGGCTCCTGAGCTCAGTCACAGTGATTAGCATTCTTCTCTACCCTCCCTCCCTCAAGTGTAAAATAATATTTCAAAACTTTAAAATATGTCTCCCATAACTTTAAATGACTCTTAATACTGCCTCTTCTTGTCATAATAAACCAGGCTTATACTCCAGTGGGACCTAAATGGTAGTTTTGAATAGAACAGTAGAATTATCATGGATTATTTTTAACTTTTGTTCCAACTCTCTTAGTTTCATTCTGGCTGTCTTGATTGAATTGATGGGAAAATTAAAAGTAAAACTTGGCTGAAGCAATGGGTTTTAAGGTCACACTAGCCAGACAAGCTGATAAAGCCCTTTTACGGACCCTGTTAAAGGCATAAATGACTCAGTCCAAGGAAGGTCTGACCCACTTCAGGTTCATTGTAAGGAAAAAAGGTGAGACCTGAAGTTAGGTATCATATATTAGGAATGACCTGGAAAGTTTTTAAAGTTTATGATTTAGTTTGAGGTAGGGGAGCAGTGTTAAGCTTAAAATCAGTTATACATCTCATTGTTTTCTTGTTGAATTGTTCTACTTACAAAAACACATTTGATCTAGTAAGATCTTTGACACCTTTTTATGTCCACTGAAAGAGCGGGAGGTGCACAAGGTGAAAGAATGTAAAAAATGAGAGAAGAAGAACAAAAAATATACAGAAGGAAAAGAAACTTAATTAGAATAAACTGGATAATGAACAGGAAAAGACAACAGTGAGACCTCAATACATGTTTAGGTAGTACAGATTCTTCTACCTCTGTGCTTTAGATTGTATGGAACTCATTTAATACAGAAATATTGGGGGAAGAAAACTAATCTGATCAGATTCAGAGTTTATTATAAAAACGATATTTTAAAGTGATAAAGTAATAATTCTTTGGTCAATCTTTTACATCAATTGTTTATTTTAAGGCATGAGGACCAGTAATTTTGCAGACAATGAAGGTATCTGATTTTTTTTTCATCTTGTCTACTTTGTCATTGTCAGCCTGTTGTGATTCCCACTGCATCATGGGTACATTTTCATTACAAACCTCTTTAGAAAATATAAACTCTTTCAGAGGAGAAAAGCCCTGTTTCCTCCGCGGAGAATCCTGGAATAGTGTGGTCTTAAAATTGACTTTGTGTTTCCTTTAACTGTGATATAAACATTCTGATAAGTGCAATGAATGACAAAAAAAAATACTAGAAAAATAATCAGAAGAAGAAAAAAGTGGAATACTGCATCTGCTAGGGTCAAAACACTTAATTGGTTCTGCCCTTCAGGGTTGGGTTAAGAAATAAAATGCATCCATGTGTGTTTAGCCATTTAAAACAGTCCATCTGAAGCTTCAGTATAATCAGGGAAATAAAATTGTTTATGGGTAATTATTCTGTTTTTATTGGCTTCTCTGGCTGGAGATTAGCAAGAAAAAAACATTTCTGAGTTGGTTTAATATAATTACTTGATGGAGCACGGTTTCAGGGTCTAAAGATTGGAAGATTAACACAAGTAATTTTACTCTCATAATTAGTTTTGGGTTACAGTCTGTCTCTAATACAAAGAAATTGAAGTGGTTTTGCTTCATATTCTTGATCAGCTTAATGTGAATTTGAGTAGTTTTTTAAAAAATGATGACTATCAGATTCAAATGTACCTATGATCTTGCAAAGTTGTTAATGTTTTTAGCATCTCTTTAATTTATAGTTTATGTCTTCTGTTATGTCAACATGTCATCCCTCCCTTCCAAACAGGAGTAATACAGGGTTAACTAGTAACACATAAAAGAATTTTTTGGTTAATAAATGAACACATGAAAGTTCAACCCCACACTGTTAGATTATACACTACAAGTGCATCAGTGCATAATTCATAATTGTCTTTGAAAACCCATTGGAAATAAACATTTTAAATTGGTAGTCGGGAGCATCCCTGTGTTTCTGGATAAAATAAAAGAAGAATCAAAATAGACAACTTATTTTAATGTTAAAATCCATCAAAAATGGATTTTTTTTTAACAGAATATTTTAAATCTTATATTACTACAGGCATCCCCAAATCTTTGTTTGCGAAGCCCAGCCATGATCACTACAGGCAGCTACCTAGTTTCCAAATACTTTTTGGGGAGCTATACAAGAGCTATACAACCATGACAACAATATGATCTGCAGTCTGAGGACTGTACACAACAACCAGAAAACTAAGTCTGATGACTCACGGCATTTTAGTTTTTATAAATGTTTTATGGCCTCACATGGAGCAGACTTCGTACTTCTATTTGCTCTGGGGCAATTACTTACGGTTGCTATTCCTAAAACCTTAATAACATGTTAACACCAAATAGAAAGTACAAAATAAAGCTCTTCAGTCCATCAGGGAGTGTGGATGAGTGACAGAGTGAGAAAGAGAAAATAATAGATGGCATTTTCTAACTGACTAGGACAGGTCGGTAAGGAAATAATTGCTCTTAGGAGTTCTTTTATCAGTAAGGACAGAGGAAATGTCATATATGAACTGTAAATACAAAACTGATAAAATTTGAAAAATTGAAAATATATCATTATGTAAAGTATTTTCCACTTATTCTGATAAAAAAACCAGCTTGTGCTGTATAGCCAATAGAAGAGAGTTAGGCATTCAAGGATATGATCCATGCTAAGTTGATACAGACACCCAGAAAAGGTCAGATGAATCCTGACATCTAAATATGTGTTTCTTAATTTATTAAATGACTCATTTTGTGCTAGACATACAAAGCTTTCCTCTTACATTGCCCGTTGCTACCTTCTTTATCCATGGAAATCAATGTAATATAATAGGTAGAAAAATGTCTGGGATCTTAGAGTGAAATGAAGAAGCCTTCATTAAGATTTTGAAAGATAGGACTCAAAAAATGATTTACAGAATCACTGATTCCCAGAATTGCTGAGAGAGGAAGGCACCTCTGGACATCGTGTAGTCCAAAAGGTTAAGGTACAACAGATTTCCTGGGGACATGTTCAGTTGGATTTTGAATATTTCCAAGGATGTAGACTCTACAGTCTCCCTGTACAACCTGTGCCAGTGTTTCTTCATGCTCACATTTTCTTACTCTTACGTGGAATCTCCCGTGTTTCAATTTATGCTTCAGTCTCTTGTCCTGTCACTGGGTACCACTGAGAAGTTTCTGACCTTTGCCTTCCTTGCTTCCTCCATCAGGGTTTTATGCACATGGATAAGATCCCCCTGAACTTCTCTACTCCAGACTGAGAAATTCCAGCTCTTTCAGCCTCTCGTCATATGACAGTAGCAGTTCCTTAATCATCTTCATGGTCCTGCACTGAGTGTCCTCTAGTATGCCCATGTCCATACTCAGGAGTCCAGAGCTGGAGGCAGCATTCCAGATGTGTCTCATCAGTGCTAAGCAGAGGGGAGGCACTGCCCTAACTTGACCTGCTGGTAAAACTTTCCCTAATGCAGCCCAGAGTACCATTGGCCTCCTTTGCCACAAGGGCACTTAGCTGACTGTTATCAAACCAGGATCTTCAAGTCATTTTCTGTCAAACCTCTTTTTAGCTAATTGTCCCCCAGGCTATACTGGTGCCTGGGTTTATTTCTTCAGGGGGACAGGACCAACATTTCCCCTTGTTGAGCTTCATAAGGTTTGTGTAATTCTATTTTTCCTGCCTGTTGAGTTCCTCTTTTCAGTTGCATACCCATCTGATGTATCAGTCACTACTCTCTGTTTTGTATCATCAATTCACCTCACTTTCCGCTTAGCTAGACTCTACTTCATCAGCTTGTCTGTGGGGATGATACGGGAGACAGTGTCAAAACTATTATTAAAGGTAGAAAACATCCACTTCTCTCTCTTAATCTACCAATCATATAACTGTAGAAGGCTATCAAATTGTTCAAGCATGATTTTCCCTTTGCAAGTCCATGCTGACTGCTCCAAATCATGTTATTATCCTTCATATATTTGGAAAGGCTTTACAGGGAGATTTTCTCCATCACTTTCGTGGGGACTGAGGTGTGGTTGACCAGTCTGTGATGCTCCAGGTTTTCTAAATTTTGCAAATAGGAGTATCACTTGCTTTTTTCAGCCCTCACAAACCTTCCCCAGTCACCATGACATTTCAGAGGTCATCAAGAGTGACCTGGTAGTGACATTGGCCAGATCCCTCCCCACTTGTGGGTCCATTCCATTGGGTGCCACAGGCTTGTGTTTGTCAATTCTCTTTAAACGTTCCCTAAGCTGATCCTATTCTACTGAGAAGTAGTCTTTACCTTTGGTCTCAGTGGCCCAGGACTGCTGAAAGCCAAAGGCAAAGAACATATTCTGTAACTCGGTCTTTTCTGTGTGTTTTGTCACCAGGTTTCCTGACCCACTCAACAGCAGGTCCGCATTTTCCCTGATATCCCTTCTGCTGCTGATGTATCTGCTGGAGGCCTTGTTGACTGAAATCCGCATAAGCTTGTCCTTTCTAACTGTACCCCTGAACCCTCAGACTGTGCCTCTCTGCTCTTTCTGGGTCACCTGTCCCAGATTTTTCCTTTTGCACACTTTCCCTTCATGTTTGCCAGGAGTTCCTTGTTCATCCATGCAGGGCCCATGTCACTCTTGTTTGACTTCCTACTCACCAGGATGAACCCTTCTAGGAAAGAGACACATTTCAGTGGCAATTTCACGATTCATTATATCTACATTTTAGTGGCTCAAGCCTTAGACTTATTGAGCTTACTTTAGTCATGACCTTAATTTTACTAGTGCATTGTTCCATCCCTAATTAGCTAAATAAAATTGCAATACTTTAGCTTGGTAATTAGCCTTCTTAGATGAATATTTGCTTGGTCATCTGTTTTAATAAAATCAATGAGGGGTATGCAGGTTTGGGTTGCTATAATAAATTAAAATATGGTTAGAAAACTACGCGGGCATAGCTAGTCCCAAAAATGTAATTTCTAAACAGCTCAGATCATCTTTCAAATTAATGTTTAAATCTTTTTAGACTATTATCCTCAGACCAGGCTATGTGAGGTAAGATCTCTCTTGACTTCACTGATGTGCAGTGGTGATGGCTCAGGCCAGCAGCTGACACAAGAAGGTGATCTGTGAGATAGCAGAGCACCTCGCTCTTGGTTCTTTCTCTACACTAGGAGAATCACTTTTGCTTCTGTAAGGCAGTGGGGATTCCACTCACCACTGGTTCTTGCCAGAAGATCACTGTGGTTGTAACCTTTCCTCTTCACTGTGCCATTGAGATTTTTTCAAAAGTAGGTGTGAGAAAACTATGGAATATATGCATTTCTATTGTCAGACCAAGTTTGTCAGGCACTTCTCTTTTGAACTTATTTTTTTTTATCTTTTAGTCTGGAGAAAAGGAGCTCAGGAGGATCTTATCCATTTATCTTTTATCATAATACAACAATAAACTAATTCTTTGAAAGCGAGGTTGGGAAATGTAATCAAGAACTCTTGGCCTTGACATACTCCACTGTGTACTGAACACTAAGGTTCGTGTACGTGTGCACCTAAATAACCCATTGTCAGAGTGAATGCTGTTCACGAAGTGTTACGGGTGAGATTTTCAAAAGGATTTAGAAATCCCAGAACACATGCACGATCAGATTCAAAGGATGAACTTGAAATTATACCAATATCCAATACTTTTGGAAATCCTTGCCCACATTTTATGGTGCAGCCAATCAGGAGATTCTATATTTTTTTTCAAGATGTCAGAAATAAATAAATACCTTGGTCCTGGGTTAATCAAATAATAAATGCTCCAAATCTATTATAGGAGCAAAAAAATGGAGAAAAAAAAACAAAGTAACAAATCACCTCAATTCACAAGGATTTCACTACTCCTTTCATGAAGTAGTAAAATACCTAAACAATCCCAGCTCAGGTTAGGACACTAACCTGGCATAAAAACCAGGTTCTGGACCCTGAAATTTCTCTGCATAGCTAATAATGCACAGTTTTATTGAATACAGATTTGCTTGCTGAATATAGAAACAAAATTTCAGTAAAAAACACCAAATATTTTAATCATAAATTAACTAAAACAGGCTGTTTGAGCAGCTGCACTAAATGTCTCTGAGAGCCATTTTCTAAAGCTGAAGTGATGGGTGACATTTAGTTTACATAGTGGGTAATATAAAAGATAAAGTAATTTTGAAATATAATAGCTAATAAAGAGAATAAATAGTGTCTTATAAATATTTTAACAAGCCATTTTAGTGAATTTAATATAGACATACTTAAAAGCAGTTAATAATCAGATCTTCACATTTAATGATGTTACCGTTTAATGATGTTTCGCTGCTTGATCCCTGAAATTATGTCTTTAAATAATGTTACCAACTGTAATCACTACTGTGCTATCAATTCATATTTGAAATTGTCCATGATGGCAAGAAAAAGACACACATAAAATACTTGCATAATAAAAATCTACATTAATGGGAATTTACCATGTGAAGGAGATATTTTTTGTATATAGGTGACTTGAGTGTTGACGTTCAGCTTAATAACTTGGTATCTTTCAGCAGGGGATTTTAAAAAAAATTCTTAGAATGATTAATTTTAAAGCTAATCATATAATGTCAAAATTTTCTGAGAGGAATGTCAAAGGAAAAGGATTTATATAATCAGTTATCTTGCTGCAAAACCCCTTCAACCTGTGAAACTGCACAGTGAATAAGAATGAACCAAAAGCCAATGCATATTATTATTCATCATATGCGTGGAGTAATTTTTATTCAGATAATAACTAAAGATAAATGGGATTTTAAAAAAATATATTTTTTTCAAAGCATTGTAACAATTTCATATCACTAGAGAAAATATTCCTGAGTAACTCTGTTCTGGGAACAAAATTTCCTCTGAATAAGGCTTTGGACAGATGCCCTCTTTTTGCATTATTACTGTGATACTGAGAGAGATGCAAGTAGTGCTAGGGGACTCCTTGCCTTGACATCCTTTCAGCTTAGTAATTTAGAAAATGGCTTCCGCATCTTTGTCAGTCAAAAGGTACCAGATAGACTCAAAACAGTTCCAAACAGCAGATCTTTGCTGCTTAGCTCACTCTGAAGAGGACAAGGGTAGTGTCAGATTTGTAGCTCTGAAGATCCCATCCACTGGGAATGGACAAGGAGTAAGGCAGGAAGTCTTGGAGGAGGAGCTTTTCTTCTTTTCCATCATCACTAATGAGTCCAGAAATGAACATCTGTCTGTAGTCCAGGTGTGCAATACAGTCTTTTAGAAGTGGGATGGGGTGGATCTAATCTATTAGTGCTGAAGGTCAGAAATTTCTATTACAGTAACCTGCAGCATTTTTGTACAGAGTGAATTTTCCTATGTCCTGGAAAACAGGCATCCTTAAGATTCTGTTTCACCTGCTCATTGCCTGCAACCTCATGGTTGCCTATTCCTTGGATTCAGAGTCCTTGAGTTGCTTGCTTTTGAGAATTAAGATCCTCTGTGTGATCTTCTGGCTTTTGTAGAGAATTCTTCAATCGTGGAGTGTTTTTATGCTGCCAACATAGAATAAACACATGGTGTATCCAGAGCTGTTAAAAGAAGGTGGGAATCTCACCCGTACTCCTAAGAATCATTTAGCCAAGGGAGTGGCATAATGAGGGTCATTTATTGCTATTTAATGTCAACAACATAATTCCTAAGTAACAACACAATAAGGTCTGACAGGTAAAGAGAGAATATGAATCTTCATCTGCAATTTGTATAGATTTTCTGAAATACAAGCCAAGTGCAACTACAGTCTGTCAGTACCATTTAAACTGTTATTGTATTTGCCAATACTGGTAACAGCAGTATGATGGGAAAAGGCTGGCAAAGACTAGTTCCTGAACAATACCATGGTACATTTTCATAAGTACAGTGTAGATTAAGCAGTTAGTATGACATGGCCTGTAACTGTGTATTTGTATGAAAAACCTATTGAAATCTATGGGAAGGAACTCCATAATTTCAAGTTTCCTGGAGGAGAGATAGTGCCCACAGAAGTGCTTAAGTTCCACTTACTTCTACTAAAGACTGAGAAGTGCTTTAGAAGATTTTTGTGCAGTTCTTAAAGCTTCCTTTTCTTCCTTTAATTTCAATTGCACTTTGGCTTTAGAGGCTTTAATCTTATTTAAAAATAAGATTTTCTCATATCACTTCCTTTTGACTCTGTAGTTGTGTAGGGGTTTGGATCTTGTTTTCCCCCCAGAGGCTAAGAAAAGTGGTAACCCCCAAGGGGTGGAAACCCCTGGAAGTTTTGAAGTTCTGTCCAGTGGGCACTCCTGCAAGAAATGTAAACATACCACAACCAGACGGGAAGAGAAGAGTTGTAGTTTTGGTAGTAGAAGAAGTAGCCATGTTGTAGAGCCACGAGGAAGGGGCTCTGAGCCCCTCGGGGCCTCTGGGGCCTCCCAGCCCCTGGCTGGGGGGGACTGCAAAGACTTGGAACAGTGTTAGACTGGACTAAGTGTCTGTAGTATGCCGGGAGATGTTTTCTCCATGGGTGCAGAGCAGCAGCCGGCACTGACCAGAGAAACGGTGGCAGAGAGCCAGGACAGATAAGAACTGAACCAAACAGCAAACGGCATGCAGCACACAGAGAGAACTCCTGGAAGGAGACAGAGAGCCAAGAGAGAGCCAACAGCAGCAGATGAGAGCAGAACTAGCTCTACAGACAGAGTTTGGGGTAAGAACTGATACCAGACCCCCCAAAACTCCTTTGAGACCTCCTGGAAGAAGGAAGATGATGGACTCTTACTTGAAAGAGCCTTGAAGTGCAACATGCACTGCAGAGAGAGAGGAGCTGAGAAGCTCAGTCGTCCTGAGAGCTGAGCCAGGACGGTGTGGGAGGTTGGCCTTGAGGGTCCTCCCTTGCTGCAAGCTACAAAGAGGCTCGCAGCCTGAGACAGGGTACAGAGGCCCTGCAAGGAGCTTGAATCTCCTGGAGATACCAGACCGTCACGAAGACCCCCTGCGTCTCGTGATATGACCGTGGTGGAACGACCTTTGTCTGGGGTGACGTAGTCCACGGAGGAAGACCCCTTGGCCTGTGTCAAGGGGCCGAGGGAGCTTGGATACCTCCCTCATGAGTGCTGGCAGAATCCAGCTATCAGCTGCTGCTGCATGTGGAGAGGACAGATGACTGCTGCTGTAGAAGAGACTCCTACTTTGAGACTGGGAGGGATCTGTCCTTCTTTCCCTCCTGGCCTTTTATTTGGAGGGGAGAAGAGATCTGATCCATTGTAAATACTATATGTCATGGTAGAGATAGTTGTGATCGTGTGTATAATTATAATGTATTATAATATTTATTTGTACAGTCATTGTAATATATTCCCTTTCCCCCATTCTGAGTCTGGTTGTGTTTTGTCTGGAAAAACCCATCTCACATTGGGTTGAGATGTGGGAGGGGGAATGGAGCTAGGGAATTGGATTTTGGAGCTGTCTCAAACCATGACAAGTTGATATTACTAATTTTCTCTCTCATAACCTTTTGTCTTTCTTTTCATGCAAATTCTTTCAATTCAATGTTTTTCATAAAAGGTGATTGCAATAACTTAGCAGAGCCACCTCTAAAATTTTTCTCTTCAGATAATACGACTTTTGTAAGGTTAGTATGATATTTTAGAATTCTTGAATTACAGAACTGTTCTTTTGGGAAGGGATCTCAGGAGTTCCGTAGTCAAATTGCCTGCTTCAACACTGAAGTCAGTTCAGGATTTTGGACAGCCAGGTCTTGGAAACCTGCAGAGATCTCACTATGTAGGGAGGATGTGGGCCTGTTGGGGAGAGTCCAGAGGAGGGCCACTAATATGAGCAGAGGGCTGGAGCACCTCTCCTTATGAAGACAAGTTGAGAGATTTAGGGTTTTTCATTCTGCAGAAGAACAGGCTCCAAGGAGACCTTCTAGCAGACTTCCAGTACCTAAAGGGGGTCTGCAGGAAAACTGAAGAGGTTTTGACAAGAGCATGCAGTAACAGGACAAAGGGGAATGTCTTTAAATTGAAAGAATGTAGGTTTAGATTAGTTACTACAAAGAAACTCTTTGCTGTGATGGTGGTGAGGCCCTGGAGCATGTTGTCCAGAAAAACTGGACACTTCCATCCCTGGAAGTGTTCAAGGCCAGGTTGGATGGGGCTTTGAGCAACGTGATCTAGTGGAAAGTGTCCTGCCTCTGGGAGGAGGGTTAGAACTAGGTGACTTTTATAGTCCATTCTAACCCAAACCATTCTATGATGTGTACATAATTTCTAGTGCTTAATTGTTCTCCTAGGAAAAGTTTTCCCTTTATGTCTCTTCTTATATATGTCACATAGCCCTTTGTAGGAACAGAATGATAGGTTGCACAAGTAAGATGATGAAATTAATGCAACTAAGATATCTTGTGGCTGTCCAACAATTATTTGCACAGTAGAAAGAGAACTTCAGTAGATTGAGTAAAAACAAGAAAAAAATCTATGGCCATAACTTTGTGTGCCTGTGCCTGTCTGCATTGATTCCCCATTCTCTATCCTATCTGGAATTTTGCACTTTATTCCTCTCCTAACACTAAATTTCACATGCTGTGATTTTAACAGCAAAGCTTTTATTGATTCTCCCCGCTCAAATTTAAAATAGAGGAATGTATAAAAATCCACTTTTGTATTACTCTCTAAACCCCTATTTGCCAGTATGTTTTCAGACCACTGAAGACAAATAGTGGGTTAATCAGTGCCATGATTTCTAATTGTCACATTCTCTTTTATCTTAATTTTGCATTAGAAGATTTTTTGGGGTCCTGGGGATCTTCTCTTTAAACATCTAGGCATTATGGAAAATAAGTCTGTGGTCCATGATTTGTTTCATTAGAGGTCCAATAAATACTGCAGAAGCATTCTGGAGAGTTTGTTGGATATATTAATGTACAAATGAACATTTTAAAACCAAATGAGAAGTTTCAGAAATCTCATCCATGAAAATGTCGATGCATGAAGTTTATTTTTCTTAATATATTTTGCCACCAGAAAAATAATGCCTTGGTCTTACACCCAAAAAATTAGATTTTTATTTTTATTATCAGTAAGCTTACAATGTGAAACTATAGCTTATTAATTATAAGAATTCCTTAAGATTGTCTTTGGAGTTATAGGGAAACGTTATTTGCAAGAAGCAGAGGATGGCACTGTTGGACTGCAATTATGAGGCAATAGAGATTGCAAATCTTGAATCACAACATTGCACTACATTGCAGAAATTATATCAGATGTCTTACAAGAAGTACAAGCAGGAAAAAGGTTTACGCAGGGTTTTTGATCATCAAAATTTTACTTGAACTGTAGCAGTCAGATAGGAAAAAAGTGTTCTTTTTTAAATGGTTTGTGGCTGTAAAGTCGAGTAATGGAAGAAACATATGTGAAGAAAAACAAAAACATTAAATCATGTATTTTGGGAAATAAATTAGTAGTATAACTGTGAAGGGCCTTTCTGGCACTGAGTCCTTAGCTGTGAAGTATCTGAGGTACTGAGTATTTGCAAAGACTTTGGCTCTACTATGTAGGCATCACAGTTTGCACAGGTTCTTCAGATGAATTAATCTACAAAGGTTGTAATGCACTAGGAACAGAGATAGACTTACCAACAGGTAAACAACTTTAGAAAAATGGACTTTATTCGCAGAGATATGTGTTCATTCCATTGGTATAGGATATTGATAGCATATTCCTCCAGGTTTCAAAGGAAAAATTTTATCTTAAAAAGCTATTTAATGGTTGAAGAATCCCATTCCAGGAATGTTGATATGAGTGTTTCAAAATGTTGTGCAAATTAATAATTAAGTTTTCTTGTGAAAGATTTCATGAGCTGTGTAAGCCTCCAAATTTTGCTGTTGATGTGTTGTCAATGAAACCAGCATTAATTTTATTTTTTTCTCTGTCATCCTAGTTAAGCTTATGAAAACAAAACACAATTGCTCCCTTT
Source organism: Chiroxiphia lanceolata (assembly GCF_009829145.1). NCBI lineage: Eukaryota > Metazoa > Chordata > Aves > Passeriformes > Pipridae > Chiroxiphia > Chiroxiphia lanceolata. The sequence continues at coordinate 13,066,632 of NC_045638.1, read as the reverse complement.
GGTTGAAGAAATGAATTTTCACCTCTAATATGACTGCTGCAGTGGGCTTACCTGGTCTAGGAAACTTTGGGAGACCCTTTTCTATGAGACTGATGTGAACTACACAGCACCGTAGAGTTTATTGGATGGATACAAGCCATCTTGCAGTTCAACGATTGCTTATGCTGATGAGTATGTTGAGGCAAACTTGGAGCAACATAGTATGCTGCCAGTATAATTTGCAGGTTATTATCTCTTAAAAAACGCGATTGTGAAAAATACAAAAAAATACAAGTAGAATTTAGTTGAGACCATGACTTTAGCACTGAGAATTTGGCATGATCACTTTACTGCAACTGGAGAGGGATTCGTAACCGAAACCACTCCAAACTGCTCTTGTAATTTTGTATTGCAGTCATAAACCCCAACGAAATTTCATATTTTCTTGGGAGTGTTATGAATCCACACGTACTCCTCAATAAATCTCGGCTAAGTTTTGTTGCAATGACATCTCAGATCAAGTGAATTCTAAGTGGTTTGTGCTGTGGTTTGCCCTGAAAGTTATTTTGTTAGCAGTTGTATTTTTTGTCTTTCCACAGTGAGAAAGACTGTTGTGATTCAAGCAAATGAATATGTGTTTTACTCTGAATGCCTCATATAAAAGGATTTAATTTTTAAGAATCCTCTTTAAATTATCCTTGGCAGGTGTACTTTAATGTTAAAAAATTAATTTACTCTGGTCTAAGTTCTCTATAGTCACACGGTTTATGGCCTGAAGATATTGCGAGGATACCTTGTGACCATTTGTACGGATTTTATATTAGCATTGCTCTGGTGAACTTTCAGGTTTCTCATGGTTTTCACTGTCAAACCAACAATGATCATAAAAACAAACATACCAAGAAACATAAAATTATTGAGGAAAACGCAAAGTGTAAAGTGTAAGAGCAGCTGAGCTGCAGCAGTAAGAGTCCTCAGGCTTTTCCTTGTACAATTTCAATATGCAGACTTTCTAAATCTGCCATCTTTCCAGAAAAATCCTTACAGAGAAAATCAGAAAAACAAAAAGAGTTTCTAGCATGATGGCATCTTGAAATTGTTGCCCATAGAAGGTTGTGGCTGCAGATAAGTAGTTTAATACAGAAGTAGACAAATTCTTGGACCATTTATCCATAAACAGATCAAAAAATGACTAAGCAGGGATGTGTCTTTAGCATTCCTAATATAAGAATTGCTGAGGAGAAGTGACCCCAGGAATTTGGCAGACTTAAGGGCTTTCTTAACCAGAGTCTCCACTGCCACTACCCTAGGCAGAGACTTAGGCTTTCATGGACCCTTGGTCAGACATAATAGTGCATTTATTATATTCTTACAGAATGAAAAGCAGTGCAAACTTAGGTTTTCATATAATTGCATGTGTTGGTTTTAACATGCAGATTTTGTGAACTCTATTAATGCTGTAGAGAATATTCAAGATTAGTCTCAAATCTTTAAGAATATTCAACATCCTGTTTAACTAACTTTTTAAAATAACAGAATGCATCCGACATTTTTGTTTGAATATTAAGTTCCTTGGTTTAAATTTTTAATTGAGTGACATGAAGGATTTGTCCCAATAAATAGTAGATGCACTAAAACAACTTTGTGAAGTTTATTTATTTGTAGGTCCTAAAGTTGATTCTTTGGGTTAAATGTACTTTTTTTAAAACTTGTTTTAACATGTATAAGGAAAAAAGCCTAATTTCAGACTGTTTGTTGTAGTTTCAGAATCATTCCAGTCACTTCTCTTCTGGATTGCTAATTTTAAGAGCAGAAGTGTTATGATAGAAATGCAAAATTAGATGTTCTTGAAATAACTTTCTACAGTCAACACACTTTTGGATAATATTAAAAAGAAACTTCTGAGAGGTATGATAGGTTAAAAGATTTGAAGTTTTTTAATTAATGGGATTAAGCTCATTCATATCTTGCATGTTAAATTTCAAAGCACAGAAGGTCAGAAGTTCAATGCCAGAATGAAATATTCAGGATGAAATACCAATTTTAGTCTGGCCAGTTACAAAGACTTTTTTATGGGTTGTCCCGCTAAATGCACTGTCTGTAGAGTATACATACTTGCTCTACTATAAATAGGTATTATGTGTGTATATCATATATGAGACACAGCTGACAAATGAGAACTTCAGAAAAAATCATAAAAATTAATTTAAAAAGATGTTTGAAACGTCTGTAATTGAAACAACATTTTAGAACCTTTTTTTTTTGTTCTCTACCTTTCTGAAAATGCAGGGACCTCATGTGAGCAATGCTTGTGCAGAAACATGAGTGATGTTGAGTTTTCCACATGCATACAGAGAGCAGCGACAGTCCAGTTTTCCTTATGGCTACAGATAGTAATAAATTCTGCTAAAATAAATCAGTTGAGAGTTTTGTCAAGTTGGTTTTTTTTTTTCCCACCTGTTTTCATCTAACCACAAGGTTACCTTATACCTTCTCCTTGATTCTTTCTACAATACCTTTTGTACCCTGACTTTTGAAAATATGTACAGGTACTTGCAGCAGTACTCCAGGGTAATTGGTCAGTGTAAAAGGCCATCACGGTTTATGGGGCATCAAATTCATTTTAGAAATAATTAGAGATTATTTTTATCCCATACCATTACTTTTCTTGTTCAAATGCTTCACATCAATAGAGGGATCTAGGCACTATTAATGATTTGTACAGTTGTCACCGAAGTAAAAAGAGAGAGATGTCTTAAACTATCTGTCTAGTGTTATTTATACAGTAGCACAGTAAGCAATTACTGTATATCAGAATGTTCATGTGAGAATACTGAGACCAACAATTGTGTGGCAGGCAGCTCTGAATGCCTACAGGGATTAATATTTTTAATCTTATTTAAATTGCTATATTTTCTCATTTACAACCTGCACCTCAGATAACTTTAATACCTGTAAAAGTCTTGTCCCATGATAGGCCCTCAGGAAACTGAGGTCATGCCAGCAGTGACAGATGAGGGATTTATAGGAAAATAAGCAGGCTGTGAGGGGTAGAGAAGGGAAACTATTGGAAACAAGAAAACTCTAAGGTAATTTTCCTCTTTGGTCATATGCACATGTATAATCTGTACTGTTACTGGGTCACAGGTTTTATTTTCTTGATTCTATTAATTTTTTGTAGTTATTGTTTTATTTGTTTGCTTTGTTTTATTATGATAGATAACCCTGAGTAATGCAGAGAAATTCCTGGTAACGCACGCAAAGATAACCCTCATATAACACTCAGAGTAGTATGGTTGAAGAGCTACAGTACAAAACACTTTTTGAAACTGTAAATTAAAGTTGCCCCCAAGTGAACAAGATTTCTTAGCTACTGAAAGAAGCTGAAAAGAGCACACCAAGAAATCTGTGATTTTGATTACTGTTTCTTCTTCCTTATATTGATCAAAATATATACCGTGACTGGAATGCACTACTTATTAACAGAGCTGAGTAGGATTTTCCATCAATATTACTTCTCCTTTAAAGATGAAGTCAGAATTTGTTTTCTGAAAGTAAAATGTTAAATACCTATTTTTCTAAAGCTGTTTGAGAATTGTAATTAGAAAACTGAAATGAAATGTATGTCTAATAATAATAAAACTGATCAACTGTATGTAATATAAAGGAAAAAGCAAAAAAAGAAGCATTTACATTTTCCTTCAGTCTGATTTAAACTCATTGAATTTAAGGGCTAGAGAGGACTTAAAATAAGAATGACAATTGTCTTGAATTAGAGACAAAGAGCTGTATATACTATTTTTTTTAATCTGGCAGATTTTTTTGTCTTATATATATAATCATGAGAAAGAGGCATAAAAGACTCTCCTGGCTGCTTGGTATTTCTTCCAACTAAGAATTTCTCAGAAACAAAATTTTAACTCTCTACAAATATATATTTTCAGTGGACTTTTTGATGAAACTGCTTTTTCTAGTGGTCTGCTGGGTCTTTCCTCATTACAGTAAAACAGTAATTTACTGGATAAACAAGATGTACTACTTGTTATTTGAAATGCTGGTCATCAGAATTTTCTGTCCAGGTAGACACTTCACTGCAGCTTTAATAAAATACCTTGTTACAGTGGTATTAAATCTGTATTCTGTTGGCATGACTTTGCATTCTTTGCCAAGGGCACTTCAGCTCATTTGTATGAAGATAAAGTAGGTAGGCAATTCTGCGTTCACCAACTTGCCTTTGATCTGCTGGCAAGAATATGGAGTTTATACATGCAGAATATCTGTTTAATGACTGACTGAGCAGGACAGATTTTTGCAGCTTTGGATAACAATATATTTTCTAATATACTGCTTTCTCTCTCCATGATTTTTACTTGAGATACAAAATATACATCTAATTTTCTCTTTAAATCTTGTGTTTTCAGACAAGAGATTGTTTCTTTATGAGCTGTCCAACTTTCTCTTACGACTTCAATGTACTAGGTGCACATGGTTGAATACCTTTAAACCTTGCTGGCACTGAATAAACTGGTGAATGATGGAAGCATTTTTCTCCTAAAAAATGGAAAATTGTTCCTTTATATAGAATGTGCAATATTTCTAATCCCCTAACCAAATTTGTTTTGCAATCTAAAATTTTATTAATTTTATAAAATCATGCCATTGAATCGTTCTTAATAAGCTAGGTATATAACAATAGACTAGAAAAAAATTATTTGGACATCTTTTATGGATGTCACTAATTAAATACTTTGAAACTCTTCTCGGTACCATAACTTTCTTGAATTATCTGTATTATATCAGGTGATTGTTTTTTTCCCTCTTCTGTTCTACTTCCTCTTCTGCTTAATTGGGATAATTAGCATTTATTTCTTACCACGTTCATCTAAATTTGATCTGAGATTTATTAAAATTAGTATAATAAACTCCTAGGCCAGGAGTTTCCTAACAGATAATAGTATATTCAGCTTCTTAATAGTTAAAAGCAATTTTTATAGGGATTCAGGTGCTGTATCATGGCCTTTCATGGTTTTTTTTGGTGTATTTTATGAGTTACACTAATATATTTATTTATGTATATATGTGTTAAGTTATATATATATGTAGTTTTATGTAATGAATAGTGTATATATACATTGAATACTTGTAACTACTGATGGAAGGTCTCTCCTCAGCTTGATTTGTAGATAAAGCCCTGGAAGACAGCACAGCTCTTTCTAATGTCTGTCTCCAGTATGACTGACACCTGAGACAAATTCCTCATTCAAGATACTGAAGAGAAGGCTCAATGTTGGACTGCACATCCCAAAAACAATGCATATTTGTGGGACAACAGGGAAGCCTAAAGGCTGGTGATGATAGATATCAAATAAACAGAGTTCGGTTCAGCTTGAAGCTCCAAAGAACCATAACTGACAGAGCAATTATGGAAATCGTAAAAATCCAATCAACTCTTGTTTGCTTCCTGGAATGTCAGTCAGTCCTACAGCTTTCCTGTACAGCTATTAGTTTTCAGGTCTTGGTTGGCTGTTGGTGTGCAAGCCCACTACAGGTGGATTTTTGGTAGGCAGGTTCCTTGGAAAACTGCTTTTATGGAAAGGACACAGTAGAGTTAAATAAGTTACAGGGAGTTGTGTCTGCTGGTCCACGGGCTCTGCTGTCTCCTAAAACATGAGACTCTGACCCAGAAAAAACATGAACCAGGACTGGGGTCATGCAGTCTGTATGTAGACTGCAAAAAGGTTTTTGTTGTGTGAGAGTAGGGCCCCATCAGGCACTGTGCTTTACCTATATAACCTTCCGTGCTGATGACACTTTAGCACACTCCACTACTCAAAGGTCTACTCAAGCAAGAAGAAATGAGACAGGTGGACAGGAAGTCTGAGTAACTTTTACCTTAGACATAATAAATCTATTTTTGATATGTAACTAGAGCTTTGCCTGGGATGTGGTTAAGTCTAGTATATCCTTGAATTCAGAAAACACCTTTGCTGAAGTAAATACGGCCGATAAAATCAAGACTAGGAAAGAGTTAAGTGGTGAGGATTTAACCGTGTATAGTGATTTACAAACTAACATTATCTGGAACCAGAAGCTGGCTGAATGCCTTGAAAGGATCAGTAGTCAGCCAGAAAAAAACAGGTTACCCAGGAAAAATAAGTAGATAAATTTCTTGAAATTTTTAAGTGCAATTACTATGGTTGCACAAATACGTGCAGTTCATTTTGTAACCGTTTACTGAAATGGTATGATAAGAAATGGAGAAATTTGGTGTGACCCAAAACCTACTTTGCTTCGGTTAACAGTCACTGTTGTGAGGAATCCTCTGTGAAATTTCTTGTATCTTAGGAGATGATTATAGCCTGCAGGGAGATTAGGGAGAAAAAGGATGAGGTACCCATGGGTACTTGGAGATGCCTGTAGAACTGAGGCAAAGAAAAGCCAGGAAGATTTTGTTTTGAAAGCTATGGGCTAAATATCTGAAGAAGTGAGTTGAAGGCAAAGGAGTTTACTCTGGGCTTTCCTGCACATTGAGAGAGAATGCCAGACTCTTCCTTGCGCCTGAAAACTGTTGTGTCACTCCAGCACGTTATTCTCACAGGAAAATAGGCACGATGGTGGTGCTGCCTCAGCGCTGTGGATATATATATGCAGTACTTAAAGCTTGAACATGGGGAAATATACTGAGATAATAAGTCTTCCCAGAACAAAACAGGAGAACCTGGATGGAAAACACTTTCCTTTCACCAGCTACTTCCAATGTTTCTCTCCAGTTTCTGGTACTGTGGCTAAAATCGACTCCACAAATGTCAGCAGAATCCAGCTGGGTGTTCAGCGGTGTACCTATTAAAATTAGGAAATTTGTCTATATCTGTAGCTATCTATACCTACATATCTGAAACTTGCTGGCATTTCCTAGATAAATTTATCTCTAAATTTATCTGTAATGGGACTATGCACTAGAATCATGACTTCTTAAGGAATCCAATGAATTGTGGTGAGTCCTAGCTGCAGTTTGTTTGCCTCAGCCTGTTCACTAGTGGCAGTATTTAGTCAATGGCTAAGCAAGGCTGCTTTCTCAGATGGTGTAAATCAGGCCAAAAGCACTGACATTAATAGATCTTTGCCAATTTACATCAGATAGGAGCCTCTCTTGCTCTTTCTTCCCCAAATTTATGAGGATTATGGAGATGAGCTGTAGCCCTAGTGGCAAATGCATCATTTATATATGCCGGGTCTCTTGCATAGTGTGATTGCTGTGCTCTCCAAATCTTTACAGACATTCTATGATATATGTGGTGACTAAGTAGTGGAAGTCAACAGAAAGGACTAGGCATAGCATATGGAATTTTTCTTTGGAAACTTTTCCCTTATTTTTCTTTCAGTTTAGGGATGAGGGTTAAATAACTGTATTGAGCTATTTGCTTTTTAACTCATCTTTACACCTGGGTTTTCTTCTTTTCTGCAAATATCTTCATCACCAAACTACTTGTATCATTTTCAAGGCCTGAACATTCTCTTCTCATAGCTTATTCGTATGCTGCCTACCAAGGACTGAGGAACTGAAGGCACTTGCTGAGCTCACATTTCACACAGAACTGCTGAGTCTGTTCCATGAAAGTTGTATATCTGTGAACTTTAGTAAAAATAAAATAAAAACTTGTACTAAGAAAACCAGAGCCCTGTAAATCATGAAAGTAACACTTACTGTGGCTTTAGTAATCTCCAAAGACGACTTCTCTGAATAAATTCAACATTTCTTATTTAGATATCTATGCTTTAGCATCAGAGAAATAAAATTCATGAAGCAGAGACAATGAATGAAAATAACAAGTAAATACATGTTATGTTCAAGAGACCACTTGATCACCAATGCCTATTTCTCTCCTTTCCACTGCAGCTTAAAAACAGAAAATCAGCACCTTAGAAAAAGTAATAACAGAAAGTCCCCTATCAGTTTTTTGTCCTTTTTTCCTCATGGTATCTTTGAGTTATTTCCTCTTACTTTTCTATAGAGATTAAAATTTATAATAGCTATATTTACTTCCCTGTTTGCATGTCACTACCAAGGATGTCAACTATGAAAATTGTCCCTGCCGTCTAACCAGTAGCAAAGAATTAAATTTCAAATTATACTATGTAAATTTTTATAAGGTTGACGGTACAGTTACCTTCTGAGTGAAGATCAGAAAGATCTCACAAGAACATGAATTCTTGAGGACTTATGGTGCCAATACTGGCCCTAAGAATAGCAATAGGCTTTGCCTTTCCCTTCTGGGAGCCTCTGGTAACTCCTCTTAGTACACCACTGATGGCTGTAGCAGGGGTGGGAAAGGGGCACAGGCATCCTAAATACTAGTCTGGGGTGGGTGCCAAGTGTGGGTTAATATGATGAGTATGAATGCTTTTAAATAGCTGGGGATGGCAAAGAAATGCTATATGAAATGACAGGAAATGACATGGAAGGTGATGAGAAAATGCATTAGTGCTGCTGTCCAGGGATGACAAGACCCTCTTGGTAACCAAGCCCTCATACAGATGTACACTGGTCCACAGCTTTCCATGGGTCAAATAGATGCTAGAAACAGGCAACTTTAACAGCACAGAACATATTTGTCTTTTGGCAACATTTAGTCCAAGCTCAAATCAGGCACCTCAGCGCTTTGCACAATGCATACAGAAAGACATTTTCCTCCTGCAGACCTTGTAATACAAATAGACAGTCCAGCCAAAGAGTAGGAGGAAGAACTCCTCCTCAGTCGTACACACCAGATTATATTGCTTGTTAATTACATTAAATTCTGTTCTGGGGTTTGGCAATGGAAAATATCTTGTTTTGTTTCACCCAAGGTTCATCCCTCCTTCTGGAAATCAGTTCCTCCCAAAATGGCACTCAGACTTCAATATGCTAAGTTGCTGATCAGCAGATGTCAATGGCAACACTGTAGGAGGAGAGCAGGACTCAGCTTTGTTGACAATTAATGACAGAGATGCATGTCTAACTTTTTAATGTCCTCAAGGTTGTTCTCTACTCCTGCCTATATGCAGGCCTCCTACCTGATCTTCACTCCTATTAGTTCCAGTTAGAAATCATGGCTGAGGTAATCTAATTATATCACTGCAGATATAGGCATTTTTCTATTCAGTTGTTATCTCAATTTCCTATATGATCCCTATATGACCATGTTTACCCCACTTAACGAGTCAGAAATCCAGCTGACAATTTCAAAAAAATTAATTAGAAGAGGTTTTGAAAGATATTAAAAGACGGTTCTTTTCATGAAAGTACGTGATGAAATAGAAATTCAGTGCACACCTGTCCTAGATGAAGGGAAGACTAATCTTACTGGACACAGTAAGGGAATTAGCAAAAGAAGCTGCTATAATGAAAAACTCCAGGAACAGATGACTTATACATCAAATGCAACAAGAAATGAAGCAGCCATAATAAATGAAGTTTTATTTTGGTGCTTGTGTTTGTCCTAACTAGAAAAACTGAATAACCAAAATGATTAAAGTTCATCTAAATGCAGGGCATGTTCACTTGCTAATTTCTGGTTTATTAACTAGGCTGTTTACTGATGTATCATTATTATTACTTCTCTGAATGCGTTTGTGGTTAAAGATGTGCTTTTCAAAAAAGTAAGACTTTATTGGAAAATTGAACAGGTACATTGCCAGCGGAAACAAAGCCCTTCTGAGCTTTCCTGTGTACAGAGCAAAGACATTATAATGGCAAGAATGGATTTATTCTTTGGACCAATGTTACTCAGGACAGGTGGGTGTGACCATCAAATTCTCAGGGTTTTACAGGCTTCAGGATCAGATATGACCACAGACTCTCTGTGTAGTACAGGCCAGTAATGCATTCAAATTTGATACCCATGTATTAAAACCACAAAGCAGTAGATGCCTTTTTGTGGCAACTGAAACCAGAAACAATTGAGCACCATATGTCAGCCTAATTTAGGAAATTATATTATGATTTTTTCCCCAGCCTAGGGTGAGGTATGTGACATAGAAATCAAAATGTCAAAGTTTTGGCAGATACTTCTAAATCCTAAAGAACTGCTTTAAAAAATAGGTTATGTAGTGAAAGGTATTTTGACAGAACAGGGGTGAGTTCTCATTCCTCTCCTACTGAGCTTACTGTCCTTCTTTATCAGCTGTGTCTGTGTTTATAGGTTATCTGTCTATCTCTGTCTATCTTCATGAGCATGCACATGTGCACACACACACACATACACACAGGCACACACATATATGGATATTATAGAATTGCTGACATCAGTTATAAATTTTACTAGAATTTCTAAAGCTAAACTCTAGCACCGTGTTTCTTAATTTAGAGGTAAAAATTCAGGACACTCAAAATAATTTTAAACCCTGCCTGATGCCTCTTCAAACTCTACAAATTGCTTTGTAACCTCTGTCATTAAAAAGGTGCAGAGTGGTTGACTGTTGCTGCTACTTATTTGGACAGTAATAGAAGCTAGGACCCTACTGGAGCAGAATCCATGGTACAAGATGATGTATGAAGGTGAGACAGAAAGACAAGTTTATGCACTATCAGTACATAAACAGAAATCTTCTGTTTTACACACAACCAGTATACTTGATGCACTTTTCTTCCCTCTTTGCACCTTACCTCCAGGTGAAGATAGGTTTGGCTTGTGTCTTTATTAATAAAAAGCAGATAGTCTTGTGGATCTAGAAGACACTATCACACTAACATCAATATATACTTACAGGTTCTTCCCATTAAAATATGATATGGTAACAGTGATGCTCCCAATGCAGAAAAGAGTTCTTATCCTACATATACATGTGTTTCTGAAAGGGCATAAATGTTCTAGCAAGGTTTTTCTGAGAAAATGATATGGTTCATGGTTGCCTTCCTCACATAGTACATATTCTCCTTCTTCCTCTTAGTTTTAATTTTGAATTTATCTTCCCCCTTATGCCCTCAAATTATTAGATACTATTAGAAAATCAGAATTTATTTCACCTATACATTCATTGTAACAACCGATTTCTTTCTCTGTTTTATGATGTCCTGGTTTATTTCTGTGGTAATGTTCTAATAATAATAATAAGCACTTATAATAAATATGAAATAGATGAGTACTGTCAGGCACTAACTAGGGCAAATAAAACAATGCTTTCATGCTGGTGCCCACAATAATGTGGATGTAATAAGATGGACCAATTTTAGGAGGGCTGCTAGCTGCCTCTGTGGCTAGATGTTTTTCTGAAACAAGCTATTTCTCAGATTGTCACAAACCTAAGAAAGACTTATCTAGCAGGGTAAAACCTTCCACTTCTACACTGGTATGCTGGTGAATTTGCTGGCCAGAGATACTGGAACGCAAAACCACTACGAATGTTTTTCCCCCTTTACAACAGAACTGCTTTGACTGACCTTTCCCTGACCAGCCCTAGAGCTGTAAAAGATTAAGTTTGAAATGTGAAATTTAGCATGAAAATACTGTGAACCTCACTGAGGGGTAAGTGGATGGCCTAATCGTAATGGAAATTAGCTTTGATTTGACTGTGTTAAGGTTATTTGAAAAATCATCTTTCAAGGCAAAAATTCATAGTACATCTGTGGACTATGTACCTACAGATGACTGATTACACATACCACTCTAATATTTTAATTTTGCAGTAAATTTATCAGATACCAGGGTGGAAGCTGGATTTGGTCATGGATTTGATGGGCTTGTGTTGGATTTTCGGTTCAGTTCCTGAGTTTATGTTGTTCTTCAGATGGAATATCAGCTCTCATTTTTAAGCAAGATATTTTCTCCTAGTCAGCTCTTCCCAGCTATCCCTCTGGAGCCACAGCTTCCCAGAGAGCAAGAGAGGCTTCTGTGTGCATCAGCAGAGAGCCTTGGAGGGACAGCTGCCTCATGTGTACCTGGTAGTAGTTTAGAGGGGGATGCTGCTCATGTTGTCAGAGCCCAGCACAGCACAGGAGGAGGAGGAGGAGAAGGGTTTTGGAGGAGGAAATTGCTGTTTTCCACATTGCTGCTCTGCTGGAGAGAGAAGCTCTTACAAACACTTGTTGAAATAGAAAGTGCTTAATTTCATTCCCTTTCCCAGTCCAACTAATGGGATGAGGGAAGGTAAGAAGACCTTTGACTTAATGCATAAATATAAATTTCTCTTTATGATCTTGGTGTAGTCTTACCAGAATTTCCCAGATATACCCCACTCATAGATCACAGAAGTAAGACATTTTAGTCATTGTGTCTGACTGGTGAGTTAAGGTACTTATCTCATATAATTTTAGAAACAAAATCATTTGGTATCAAGATAATGTAAGGAAATCAATTTTTTTTCTGTAAACATCATGTACCATTTTCAAGAGCCTGAAATTTATTTGCTGAATCTTAAAGAGGGCATTTCCTGAAAGTTCAAAGCAAAATATTTTATAGATATGCCTGCATTTGAGATAAACAGAATAGAATTGGATAAATAAAAGGCGCGTGTATCGTTATTCAAATGCTTACCTACAGTGCCTTATTATGATAGTTTTACATCAAATATGATGCGAAAGCAGAACTCTTTTGAAATATAAAGCTGTTCAAAGTTTTCCACAGAGAAATAGGAGATCTTTTTTAAAAAAGGGAGATAACAAACTGCATTGCTACAGGTCAAAGATTATAAAAACTCTATTTATGTCACTAAAGGAATATGCCATGCTGAATTTGTGACTTTTCTCATATTCAACAGCCCTATAATCACTCCTGTTAAACAATTCTCTTGGCTTTTGCAATTAGTTTTTCCTGGAAGTCTGCCTCATGTTTTTGGTTCTTCCTAATTAAATAGGAAAAGCTTTTACTTGCAACTGTGTAACAAGTCTATTCCTGCAAACTAACCAGGAAATCATGCATATGAATGTTTCAAAATTGGAGTCATCACTTACTTAGGAAACAAAGTTCAGTTAAAAAAAATCTGTTTATCATCAAAATAATCCTCAGAGGATACACAAATCTGAAGATTTGAATATAAAATCTTTCCTACTTTTATCTCCTGGTTATGTAAATGAATAAAACAAGGAGCAGCAGAAAAAAATTATCACAGACTATCAGTGAAGACCTTGCCTGCCATAATGATAGGATGGTCCAGAAACATGTATTTATTTATATTTAATATCTTAGTGAAATAAGAAGAGCATTTTTCATTGTGATTGTATGGGTGAGAAAAGAAATGAAAAATTATCCCTATACTGAGTTGAAACTTCATTTTCCCTGCACTGTCTCAGGAATCCTTCTAGTGCTCTGTCAGTAGTTTTGTAGATTTTTACTTTCTGATATGCAAAGACTGACGGAGTAGGAAGGGGGAAAAGGAATAGAGACAGTTAATTTGGTCTGTTTCTCTGGTGAACCTAGGAAATCTTTGCAGCTCTTCCCTTGTCTGTGCAGAATGTATAAGTACAGACTGGGTCATTACAGTTCACTGCCTGAGCTGAAATAGTTAATCCAAAATAAAATGAACTTCCACACTACATCTTCTCCACTGAGAAGAGTCAGTTTGAGAGTTTGCAGTGGCTTAACCCCAGCTGGCAACTCAGCTACACACTCAATCTCTTCTCCCCAATGGAACGAGGGAGAGAATCAGAAGGGTAAAACTGAGAAAACTTCTGGGTTGAGATAAAGACAGTTTAATAGGTAAAGCAAAAACTGTACATGCAAGCAAAGTAAGACAAGGAAGTCATTCACCACTGTTATGATTTGATTATTGAGAGATGCCTCTGCCTGAATTAATATGCAAACGAGACCATATGCTGAAGTCAATAGTATAAATTTTATTTAACAAAAAAATGTAAGGTAGAGAGATAGAAAGAAATAGACAAGAGAGGAGACAGAGAGAGAGAGGGAGTGAGAGAGACAGATCAAGCAGAAGATAGTAACCACCCATGGATCCAGAGGTGTTCTGTTGTTTCTTCTTCACCCAGGGCTTCTCAGCGATGGGGGTCCTGAGGTCGTTCAAAACTTTTCACTGTTTATACATTTTATCAAACAAAGGAATTAATTCTCATTGGCTACACGGTTCTATTGGTTTAATGATTCCTTCACTCTAATGCTAATTAGTCTGCGTGCTCCGCCTTTCTCTTATTTTGAGTTGGTGGGTTTCTTGGGTTGGTGAGTGTCAGAGAAGTGCTTAACTCTGTGCAAACACTACTCAGCAGTAGCTAAAACATGCCTGGGTTATCAACACTGTTTCCAGCACAAATCAAAACCATAGCCTCATACTGGCTACTATGAAGGAAATCAACTCTATCCCAGTCAAAATCAGCACAAAGGTGTACACACAATTACGTCTTCAGTGTCTATGCCAATTTTTTCCCCACCAGTATGCATTGAAACCTTCTCTGTAGTTAATCACAGCTAAATTTTCAAGTCCAATTTTAAGTCAATTTTTTTTGGTTCATGACTTAACACTCCTTACCTGGTAAGTACAACCTGCTTGAAGTGTAATGGAATTTCCTCCTCTCCACAGCAAATGGATATTAAAAAAAAAAAATGCTTGTGTTCCCCACTCTTCAGTAGAGGTTTATGCTCCACTGCTAACTACTAAAAGCTGAATGCACTGATTCCATCAGTGTGGTTCACAGGCTGTGAAGAGTGAAACTAGACAATCCTGCAAATGTGCATAAATGAGTGAAAAGTACATTTCTAAAGGAATAGGAAGTAATTCCAGGCAGACTCAGGATATTTCAGTGCCTGTCATCTGAACTTCTTATGAGCTCATGGAACAGTCTTATCCAAGTATGTTGTCTGCACAACCCTCGAGAAGGCTTTGGTGCACTGTCGGTACAAAATATATGTGTAAAGTCCTCCTGGAAGTCAAGTACTCATAAGAACTTTGTTTAGACATCAGGATTGACCTATGCTCTCTAATGGCACAGCAAACAATATCTCCTCCTAATTCTCCTGAGCAGAAGTGGAGGGAGTTCAGATCAAGTCAGATTTGATTTCCCTTTTCCCATTTCCCTGTACTTTCTCTTTAAGTAAGAGCTGCCGTTACATCTGATCAAAACACTTATTTTAATTTTAATAAGGTGTTGATCACTTATTATTTTTAAAAAAAAGTAAAAGTGAATTTATAGTTGTACTATCCCACTTGTGATCCTGGGAAAAAATGGAAGTTCTGACTTTGGTTATGGAACAGTCAGTTGGATTCTTTGATTTATGGCAAATATGGTGACCAAGTAGAGCAATGTGACCCTTTGTCCAGATTTTGGGAACACATACACAACACTGAAAGTAAGCCTAAACTGTTTGTTTATTCTAAGTAATTTCTATATTGGCAGCAGCATTGATATTATCTATTTAGGTCCAATTTGAAAGAAAACAAAAAGCAAATAATTTCCTTTCTAATTATGTAGAGAAAAAAGATGCTCCTTTGCAAGTCTCCCATTGTTTCCAATAATTGGAGACTATATTTTTTTATTTTATAAATAGTGTACGTAGATCATATCATGACAAGTAGACTAATAGACAAGTACATTGGTTTCATCAATATAAGAAACTTGAGGAGGTTGCAATTCACAAGGAAGCATGTAAGAAGCATTTAGAAGGATTATTGCTTCAGGTGGTCTCTAAACCAAGCCCATGGGTTTAATGCCTGTGAGTGGTTAGAAAGCATTAAAGGTACCCCTGGAGTGCATCTTTTATTTTAGATTTATACAAAAGAGCCCAGTTTTCATTCCAGAGACTGCTCTGAAATATGAATTAAAGCACATTTGAAATGTTGGTCAGAAGACGATTAAAAAACTGTATTAGAACTGAACTAAAACATTAATGCAGATGCACCAAATTCATACATATCTCCTCTGAGAAACAAAGTAGATATTAGTTTGCACTGAGATCTGTGTTATTTTCACAAGCAATGAGCAGTCACTTACCATAGCAGAATTTTTATTGATACAAAACTTTGTAGTTTTTACCAATGGATAATATGTTTTTTACTTAGCAGACTGAGATCTTTATACATTGGAGAACATAACCTTTATACTGCAGGTTTTAAAAGTTGAAAAGATGATTATCTTTTCTTATGAGAAAAGAAAAGATGGCTGAAAAGGTTCAACATTTTAAAACTGTAAAATTTTACATAAATATACACATCTTATTTTTGTATGTGCCCACTTCTTATTTTATGTGTCAAAGAGAGACTCTGTGCAGGAAATTCAGGTCTCTTAATATTTTTTTTTTTTAAATTTATATATAAATGCTGTTGAACGTCTTTAGTATTGTTGCTCAGGTGCCTGCAATATCTGAGGACACTACTACATGAATAGAAATACTGTGTTTTCAATTAAAAAAAAGCATTTACTTTTTTTTTTATTGCTCAAAGTACTTTAACTTTTAAAATACTTCTGTGCAAAGTGAACTATTTAATCAGGATAGGGCTCAAGCCGAATCATGTAAATGGAAAACTACACTAGAGGAAATAAATGTTGGTGGATTACTATACACACAAACATATGAAACAACTTTTCTGTAATTAAGTCTAAAATACCTACCTTAACTCTACCTGAGTGTCTTAAGCTATTAGATAGCAACTAAAAATTGTATAGTTAAAGTACTCAGTTGAAGAGTTTTTGACGTATCTTTTTTACTCTTCATCAATTTATGACCATGCCATAAGCATCACAAGAAGAATTTGGCAATGTGTTCCTGTAAAGAAGTTATGAATTTGAGACTTACTTCTTTGCAAATATGGACATAAAATATGTGTAAAGACAAAACTGCAGAATGCAGAAGATTAAGAGCATTTGATTTTTCCCGAAAGAGTCTACAAGAGATAAACTAAACCTCTACTGGACAGAGCAGAGATTCCTTAAAAGAGTTGTGTGAATACTACCATGATATAATGCAATTATTACATATATTTAATTGATTTAATAGAATAAACTAATCTAGGTTTCTCTTCATTTCTACTACACTACAAAATCCAGAACCTAAAAAATTTAAAAGAAGAAAGACAATGAATTTACCAGTTAAAAGAAATCCACTACGCAAATACTTAGAATTCACATTAAGAAATGCTTTTGCATATATAGTCTATTCTTGTGGCAGGTTAGTACAAAACCCTGAAAAGACCCTTCTCTCCCTTTACCAATCCTACAGTTTCACACAAGTGGGTTCTCTCATTAGATATGCTACAAGCTTCAGGTCTACCACAGAGCTGGTCCATTAACAAACAGTTTGTTGTTAAATATTTCGTTGTTATGAGCTCATACTTATATTTAAAGAGCAGTCTGTGAAAGAATGGTGTCTTAAAGATTTTATTGCCCATAAAACAACATGAAAATAACTTTTAGAAAGCTGTAGATTCCAGAAAAGGATTACTTTTATTGCTTTTTGGTTAGTATTTTCTATTTACTGTCTCCCCGTAATGCACAGGATGACTGTTAAGTCTGTTGTGCAAATAAATAAATTGATTGGAAAATCTGAAGCTTGTTAATCAATTGTCTTCATGCCTTTTGGGGTGGTGCCTTTACAAATGTGAATGTAGCATCACTGAAAATATCTGTTTTGTGAACCTTGACTCAACCTTGGATTATTTATTATTCAAGGAATGAAATTTTGCACAAGTCAAATAACCTATGGTGGTTGTTGTGGTAATGCACTTTTATCTAGGATCGACACAGCTCTACAGGTGGATGTGTTGTTGTAGTGGGTTAACCCTGACTGGATGCTGGGTACCCACTAAAGCCATTCCCTCGCTCCCCACTGCAACTGGACAGAGGAGAGGAAAAAAACAGCTAAGGATTCATGAGTTGAGATAATTGCTGGGAGAGCTCAGTTACTGATTACTTTCACGGGCAAAACAGACTCAAAGTGCAGATATTACTTAAATTTGTTACTAACAGCATCAGAGCAAAAGAGTGAGAAGTAAAATAATCTTAAAACCATCTTTTGCTCCCCCCCCCCCCCCTCCTGCCTTCATTCCATGTTCTCCCTCCTCCCCCCCAGTGGTGCAGGGGGACGGGGAATGGGGGTTACAGTCAGTTGTTGTTTCTGCTGCTGCTCAGGGAGAGGAGTCCTTCCCCTGCTCCCAGGGGGTCCCTCCCCCAGGAGTTAGTCCTTGATGGGCCTCTACGGTGTCAGTCCACCCCTCAGGCAGCAGCTCTTCCCAAACTGCTGTCCCATGGGTCACTCCTCCATGAGGTGCAGTCTTTCATGGATGAGCTGTACCTACGTGGGTCCCCCACAGGGACCCCAAGTCTTACCTGGGAAAAACCTGCTCCAGCGTGGGGTTCCCTCTCCATGGGCTGCAGGTCTCTGGCAGGACTCTGCTCCATCTTGGGCCTCCCACAGGGTCACAGCCTCCTTCATGCTCCAGCACGGGCTCCTCCATGGGCTGCAGGTGGGTCTCTGCACGGGTTGCAGGGGCACAGCTGCCCCACCATGGTCTGCACCACGGGCTGCAGGGCCTCAGCTCCGGTGCCTGGAGCACCTCCTGCCCCTCCTTTTGCACTGACCTTGGTGTCTACGTTGTTGTTCCCATGTCCCCACTCCACTCTTCCCTGGCAGGAATTCTTTCTGCACAATACCTTCTGTTCTTAAATATGTTATCACAGAGGCATTACCATTACTCCTAATTGGCTTAGTCTGGGCCAGTGGCAGGAAGTCCGTCCTGGAGCCGGCTGGCATTGGCTCCACCAGACAGGGGAGCTTCTAGCAGCTTCTAAAAGAAGCCACCCCTGTAGCCCTCTGCTACCAAAACCCAGCCACAGAAACTCACTACAGTTTTCCAGGGAGCAGAAGCTAGAAAAGAGATCATGTAATTTATTCATTTTACATTATTCTTCAGCCCGGAGTGTTGATTTCAAGCTGGTCTTTCTTAGAGGAAGTATCTGCAGTCCCATCATTTAAACACCTTCCTTTTTTGTCAAAACATGGGTCATGGCCTAGCTACCTTTAGCAAGATGAACTGAATATATGAATTGTTGCAGTTAATAATTTAAATGGCTTTATTCTGCCCTATATACGACTGTTATTCAACCTCTGCGAAGCTGAAACCTCTTTTTACATTCATCTGCTTTAACTTTGTATGTTGAACTCTAAAAGCAAATCTATCAAACTGCTAAATAATGGATATTAATAGATACATTATCTGCAATGAGAAGGAAAACTCCCTCAGAGAGTTATAGTATTTCAATGAAAAGGAAACAAAGTTCTACCTTATTTTGGACTATGTACTGTTATTTTTGAGATTTCGTCTTTCAGGATGGGAGTTTTCTGACCTTGCAAATATATGAAGTGCTCTAGATAATATTCCTCCTTTTTACATGAGTGGGTACAATCGGAGTACATCCAAACAATTCTATTTAAAACAGCAGTATAATTTCACAAGAATTGAAGACCTTCAGAGATTCAGAGAGTAGCAACTCAGTCAGGGCTTACACATACTTCACAGTTACTGTGTTGAGTTTGAAATCACCAAGTAGTGACACAGGTAGTGCTTTCCCTCAGTGACATAAAAATTGAATTTATCATTGAGGCACATACACTCATTTTTTTTTCCAGGCCATTTACACATTAGATACAGAGCTGCAGTCACAGGAACATGATATGGTCTGCCCTTCTAGCAATCAGTGTACTTCATCAGCACATTCTTATGTTTCTGAGATACAGGCAGTGTAATGATACTGTCTACCAATTTTCTGAACTGTGAGCTCAACTGAGGAAAATACTAAGAGGATATAAACAATAGCTGAAGATCAAAAATGTTGGCAAGAGGTTCAAAAAGGAGAGAGAGAAAATGGTAGTACTTCAGACAGAGGTCTATTGATGTAATATGATAACTACAGCATAATGGAAACCAGTTAAAAAAGCCCATATATAAAACAGGAAATGAATGGAATAAAGCTTGCACATTGTAAATTAGGCCTAATTTTTGAATCAAATAGTGTGAAGATAATTAGTTCCTTTTCCTTTTTTTTTTTTTTTTTTTGGTAAAAATGACCTCAGGACTAATGTGGAAAAAGATTATGTTTCATTTTAAATGTCATTCTTTCTGCTTTTTGTTTCTGTTCCTTATCTCTGTAAGGTTTTTAACTGATAGTGAGAATAATAGTTCAGTACAACGTGAATATGATGAAATAAAAATCTCCATCCATCTCTGTCCAGTCTGAAATTATATCCCAAGTATAAGCACTGCCAAAAACCAGCTATAAAGATGCCAAATCTGTGCCAGAATCTTACTTAGTCTATCACAGGCCTGTGCATTAGCACGGACCAGTGTACGCACTTTCTCATCACTCAGCTGTGTGTACCATAAACTACTTGTTTGGTTGATAGCTGCAGCTGTGGAAAATATTTTTTCTCATATACAGGATTTTAGAGGATTTTATTAACTTGTTGAAATGAAACTGTAGTTGATACAAATAACTGATAAGAAAACAGGATCTGAAAGTAGAAGTACTTCAGTGTCTTGCAAAACCCGTGTATTCCGATCAGGCTCCTCGTGTGGTGACCATACGCATGAAGAAGATAAGGAGGGTGAAGGTGTAGGTAGGGTGGTGCCAACATGGGAAAGATGATAGTCCCCTTAAGAAGAGAGAAAGAAAAACTATCCACCAAGATCCTATCTCTTGCACTAAAGAAAAATGTGTCTGGTTCATGACTTGTTTGATTTGGGCAGGTTAAGGAGTGGCTATTTTAAGTACTGATGGGAGATACGAAAGTGCTTGTAGCTTGTTAGACTCTGCTGTAATTGGGTACAAGTTATGCTCACTAGCAAAACTTCTAAGTGGTTGTGTTTGTCTTCTTTGGTCACCTTGGTTTCTTGCAACAAAAGTTCTTGTTGCATTGGAAAGGATTGTCTCTGACTGCCCAGCAATATGCAATTTTCAGACTTGGAAATGCAGTCAGGATCCAGAGCAAAAGCTGTTCCTACAGACTTGTCAATTCAAGGTATACTCTTCACTGAATGTTACTCTCTCTTTGATCTGAGAACTTTCAGAAAGGGCTACAATTTTTCCAACTTTTGTTTTCCAGTGTCTTAAAATTTATGTCAAAACCAGGAATATCCATGATCCTTTTTTAGAGATTTCTTCAAATTTCAACAGGTCTAATTTTCTCGATGATGAAGCATGCTCTTGGCAGGGTAAGAGACTCAAACTGAGTGTAATCAGTAGAATCAAAATAAATTTAATTAAATTTAATTTTAATTGATCATCTTAGTTTTTTTCTGGATCAATATATTTTTAATTTTTGCTGAGTTTTGAATTTTGCAATCAAAGCCATGAAACATGCTTAACTTTGTTGTACATAACTAGTTCATGGTATTATTTTGGAATTTCTGTGTCCAGTAGTTCCATTGAAATTACAGCAATGTGTCATCTCTAAAAAAATTGAAAATATTGTCTGGAATAAGACATTCTGTGAATCTTACTGTACGGCTCAAATTCTAACTTTCATGTTTGATACTAAAATATACCTCAGAAAGTGCACTTTTCTAATTTATATTAAAAAAAATATATATTTGCCTCAAAGTGAGCAACTTCAGTAAAGGAACAAATACATTGATTTATTGACAAGACTATTGAAGTGATGCACCCCGAAACAATCACTGCAAACCTCTAGGAGGCTTCCAGTTACAGCCATATATCTTTGCTCACAGGGAGGGTGGCCAAATGGCTCTGTCACACCACTCAATATGTGTCAGTACAGTTACTGAAGTATTATGTTTAAGACCTTCTGTCTTGCTGGCATTCAGCACCCGTCTCTATAAGCAGATAAGTTTATTTTTCTGCATGTATGTGCAAGTGCAATGGAGTTTTTGCAAGTTACAGAGAGGCATCTGACTCATAAATCATTTGTTCTTATACATGAATAAGAAAAAGCCAGGGGAAGAATGACTTGGTTTTGTCCACTAACTGTAAGTGCTCACAGCTGCTTTAACCTGCTGTGAATTCCAGCCACTGCTGTTTGGCATCTGTTTGTGTTGTCACAGAGGCTGACCAGCGAAAGCACTGCATGGATGCCTCAGTGCACAACTCCTCCTCAAGACTGAAGACCTTGGAGAGATACAGACAGATGAGTCAGACCATGACCAGTCTCCCCATGTGTAGGTGGTCTCTTCGTGGTGAGTAGCAGAGAAAGGAGGCAGGATACTTTTTCTTTTCTGTCCTGTGAACTGGAGAATCCTTCTGTCCCAGAGTGACTCTCAGTGATAGTGTGACATTACAGAAGTCAGAAACATTGAGGGGTCTATAGGATTTCCATACAGAGAAGCCCCAAGAAGCTCCAGAATGGCATCCGAATGGGCTATCCTGGTCTAGTTTTATGTTTCAAACAGTCCTCTGATATAGAAAGATAAATTTGAGTTATTTACTAAGCTATATACTAAATATTTTAATAGTGCTGAATTATATACTGTAATTCCTATAAACACATACAAATCTCACCCTCCCACCCCCTCACTGTGCTTTCACATCAATGGATTGTGTTGGTTTGCACCTGCCAGAATTCAGAGAGTCAAGAATCATCTAGGTTGGAAAAGATGTCTGAGATCATCGAGTCCACCCTTTGACTTAACACCACCTTGTCTACCAGACCATTCTATTTCATGAGAGGAAACTTTTGAAAAGTAGTAAAAAACAGGGAAGAAAATATGGAGAGTCAATGGACTGAGAGCAGTCATATTGACCAGGACTCACGTGGCTTTGCTATAAAAAGCAACAGCTTGGAATCATAGGGGGTCTATTTGATAATTTTAAACATACGACTGAAGAGGTATTGTTCACTGGTTAGACGGATAAACAAAATATGGGTTGAGTTCTAAATATGAGTGGCTATTATTCTGAATGCATGGACATGCTTCCCACTGAAGAAAGGCATGAGAATATCACTGACAGAGCAAAGAGAGATTCTTTCCGGTAAACCCAAGTGACTCCTCTGGCTGTCTAAAACCCACAGAAATTTCTGGGCTGAAGGGCCTTGGATTTTTGGTAATATTTAGAAATCATGATATTTAATAAAGGTCTAATATAGTTTTGTTTCATATTCACTAAAAAAAGTCCCATTGAAAGACCATATCTTAAGTATACGATGTAAATGAGCTTGTGAGGTCACTACAGATGTTTCTTTTGTAAAAGATCCACAAGGATAAAGCTCAAAAAGGTGACACATTAAGGTTTTGAAAGTAAAACAATCACAGAGAACATGATCTTGGAAAGAAACATTCTGCACTTCTACCCCCTTTGCAGTGTAAAGAAACAGAGCAGAACAAAGCTGAATGTAAAAAACCAATGTTTTATTCTGAATGAATTATGGAAGAGGTAGATAAGATGTGTCAAAAACTATAGAATACTCTGTAATACTTGCAGAGAAGCTGCCAAGAAACTTTCCAGGAAAGCATTTTCAAAACCTCAGAAATATACTTTGCAATAATTGAAGGGCTATGATAACATTCAGGATGTCTAAGATCTAAAGACTCCTGAGTTTTCAACTGATTATACCTGGATAGCTTAGCCTGTAATTTCCTACTTGCAAATGATTGCAATAATAATTGATGGTTGGTCTTAAAATATCAGGACAAACCAAAAAAGAACCAGAGGCTGAGCTGGAAGAGTAACAGTAAATAGTAAGGGAGAACATAGATAAATACAGACAAAAAGCATTGCAAGAATAATGGATAAAATGGACAGTTTGATGCAAATAAATATAAAATATTGATCAGTCAGGTAAATTTCTATCACACAGAATCATAGAATGGTTTGAGTTAGAAGGGATCTTATAGATCATCTTGTTCCACTCCCCCTCCCATGAGCAGGGACAGCTTCCACTATATCAGGTTGCTCAAAGCCCCATCCAACCTGGCCTTGAACACTGCCAGGGATGAGTCATCCACAGCTTCTCTGAACAACCTTCTCCAGGGCCTCACCACTCCCACAGTAAAGAATTCTCTTCCTAATAACTAACCTAAACCTACTGTCTTCCCTTTTAGACACCTTCCCCTTTGTCTTATTACTGCACACCCTTGTCAACAGTCCCTCTCCAGCTTTCCTGTAGGAAAGTACCTTTAGGTGCTGGAAGGCTGTTGTAAGGTCACCCCTAAGCTTTCTGTAGGCTGAACAACCCCCATTCTTTCAGCCTTCACAGGAGAAGTGCTCTAGACCTCTGATTATCTTCTTGGCCTCCTCTGGACTCACCCCAACTGGTCTTTGTCCTTCCTGTGCTGAGGATCCCAGAGCTGGACTCAGGACCCCAGGTGGGGTCTCAACAGAGAAGAGCAGAAGGGCAGAATCACCCCTGGTGACTGACTGGCCACACTGCTTTGGATGTAGCCCAGGACATGATTGGCTTTCTGGGCTCTAATCGCTCATGTTGAGCTTTTCATCAACCAGCACTCCCAAGGGCTTCTACTCAGGGCTGCACTCAATCCATTCTCAGAGCAGATAAAATATGGAATGCAAAAAAAAAAAAAAAGAACACAGAGAAATTAACTACTTGTTCCATTGCTGAATGACTAGAAATTGTAAAGAAAAAAAAAAAACTGTATCTACAAACTAGTAATGGCTCAGAATGCCTATTATACAATCCTTTAGATTTCATAAAGTAGCAAGAATAGTGAAAATAGAAATAATAAAATTGCCATTGTCATATTTAAAATCCTGCATTAATAGATAAGTAAAAATGAAGAAACAGGAACTGAGGAAGCAAACGGAGTCATGTCGATTATGAAAGAAGAATTTACAAAGGGATGTGAATGTGTCCCAGACCTTTAAGCGTGAATCTATCCCAGGCAAAAGCAGACAGCTTGCAAAGTCTGCAATTTACTAGTATTGTTGGTATGGAGAAATCACCAGATAAAACACAATGGTACTGACATAAGAAGTCTTCTCTGATGAGAAAAAGCAGGACAAGCTGGGTCAGGAACATAGGAGCTGCCATGGCAAATTAAATCAGTAATTCATTTGTTCTGTTACCCTGTCTTTGACAGGGAGCAGCTATCAGTGCTTCAGAGAAGAGAAAAAATATGAAAATGCGTATAATTCTGCAATGACCATCTCACTGGGGATGTTTTCTCCCTATCTCTATTGATTAGGGGTTGACTTGTCATCTCAAGATTTAATCTTATTACAGCTTTCAAGGAAACACTTTATAATAGCAAATACTGAATTTTAATCACATCCATATTTTTACTTGCAAGTTTGTACAAAAATGCCTGTGAAAATAAAAACAACTGCAGAGCTGGAAGGAAGAGATTGTACCCCAGGCATCAAAGGATTTTATTATGCTTTTAAGGCTAGCTGAGAAGCTGTAGTAACCAGGTAAACCCTATTCTTCAGTGTGCTGATTTAAATGTGGAAGTTCTGTGTTGGGCCAGCAATATCCACCGTTTAAAGTTAAAACCACATAAAATAAACAAATCCTCATCTTGACACTTGGTTTCTGAAAAACAAACAATTTTGGAAGTGGAGTTCTAAAACATATCCCAGACCTTTAAGCAAATCTTAACAATTTGCCATGATGATTTCCTGACTTAAGAACACTGACTTTTTGCACAGATGCCCTGCCGTTACCTCTTCAGTTTGTTTGTTCTGGGCTTTAGAGGTTTTACACTCACTTACTTCCCCCAAAGCTCTAAGCAAGTGTTTTTAATTTCTAATGATGCTTTCCAAGATGACAGCCATAGAAATTCACTTGCTTGCCCTTTATAGTCCTCTTCCATTCTATATGTAAGATGGTTTTATATTTTTCGTGTTCTCAGCCAGACAAACAGAACACACTTTTTTTTCATTCCGTCTCACAACCCTTGACATCTTAGCACAGAATGATCCAGAGGTCCCAAGTGGGTGCTCAGGGAACTGCTGATGGCATCAATATGCCTGGGTCAGCTTGTCTAATCATCTACCCTCAGATAAGGGCTAAGTAGCCTTTAGCCAGCACTTCAGCCTTATACATTCCAGGACCTGTGTAGGGTTCATATATTGTCTTTGTCTGGCCTGAGGAGCCATCCCCTTCATGGTTCAGCATTCTCTGGTACAGAATATGATTGTAAATTGCAAACCTACTAATGTATATCCTCCTGTTGACCTTGACTTACTGAAATGTGCACATTCATCCTGCAATAGATCTCAGTGTATCAGACACAAATCAAAACATTAACCCCTCACAGACTATGGGAACATCAAGATGCTACTGAATCTTAAGAAGGAAAATGATAATGTAGCAAGGATTTTCTTTCTACACTACCTGAACAATGGAAGGGTCAAGATGCTTTTTGTCACCAAGTGTAGGTGATTACTCTTTGGAAAAATCTTTGAACTAGCTCTGTAGAGAAGCCATAGTGGATTTAGGAGATTTTGTTAGAATGAATTTTATTATGGATGCTGGCTCTTGAGAATTTCTTAAAAATGTCTTCATTTTTTCACGAAAACAATAAAGGTTCGTGAGAACCATGCAAAGAAGAAAGATCTGTACAGCATGTTTTTCTTTAAATCATGCAGCAGGCCATGGAAAAATATAAAAAGATAACAGAAAATTTAAGAAAAGACTCTTCCAATGCTGTTTGCCTATTCCAGAATCCATCTGTATATGCCAAATGAAGTTTCTAAAAGTCAAAGAAGTATACAGATATACCTTCAATATTCTCCTAAACGCATAATCATCAGTCAAAAGTTTAGAAACTTTTTCTTCTAAAAGCTTTGGAAAATGTAACTATCATCTCAGGGCTTATGGAAAAATTGGATTTCAACCTCTCATTTCAGAAGAAGAAGGACTTCACTGATGATGAGAGACAGAAGTTAGCTCACTCTGTTCATAGATGGAGTGGTAGGTAACACGTTGTTGTTTACTAAGGGTTAAAAGATTTCCTTACTTCATAAGTGGACAAGTTCTGTGATTTTTTTCTCTGCATATGCTTTTATACAAAAGTCTAGGTTCTTCTTACTATTTCCAACTTGAAAAGTTTCAGAATTGTTCTCGATGTTATACACAAAGAACATGAACCATTGTGAAGTAATGGACACATTACTTGATTGTCTTAAAGTCTGACTGATAGACTTTCTGTTTCAAGAACAAAATAATGTCAACAGTGGAAAATCATCATCCATTTAAGTGTTTCCACGATTCTGATCTTCTTCTCTTTATGAAGAGGTGGTTTACAGGTATGACAGAATTATATTCCCTTAATGATTCTGCTAAGATGGAATTAAAAAATTCATGAAACTCATGACTCAGTTGAATGCTATTCAGTCTGTTTACTCTGTTCTCATCATAACTGGGGCTTATAAGTCATATATACTCCTTCACAAATCTCTTCTGACTGGTGCAGAAGAATCTAAGTTTATATTCAACAGTATAGCCAATGAGCCTACCAATCTCTGATCCTTTTGCAAATGTTTAATTTAAAAGTTGGGTGTTTAGGAAATGGGATGCCCTCAAGGGAAATTAGGCATTAGTGCGGAAAATTTGAGGATATATTTAATTTGACAACAATGCATGTAAAACTTCAATGCCTCTTCTCACTAACTGTAGATTTTTGGTTTGGTTACTAATTATGTGTGTGTGCTTTTTTTCAGTAAGGGAAAAAGGGCTTGGTTGTAGGGAAAAACCAATTGCACAAAGTGGAGTTCACCTGTAAGTGAAATTTTACATCTTTAGGGAAACATAGAAAAGTCCAAAGCCATTTCAGTAAAATGATACGTCACAAACTTCACAATTTTTATAAACTGTGTCTCTAGGCTAGTGGCTGTGACCTCTTCTCTAAGTATGGCTGGACCCTGTGTAAACTCCTTAATGTTACTTCCATTTATAAATACTGTATTTGATATTTTTTTTGGT